>NW_020455688.1:1445697-1489164 GCF_003342845.1 Nothoprocta perdicaria
CGGCGCTGCGATGGCGGCCGGTGACGTGGTGGGAGCTCGGCGCCGTTTCCCGGTCTAATCCCCGGCTTCCCAACGAGCCGAGGAATTAAAAGTAAAATAAAAGTTAGGCYAGTTACCCCAGGAGTTTGTCGCTGTAAAGGAGCAAAAGTTTAGGGCTTGCTCTCAAGTTGGTTCAAGGTGGAAGTAGAGCACAGTGGTTTCATATTTAGACTCGTCACATAAAAACTGCTCRTTTTTAACAGTACTCCCAGAAGCCRAAGTATTTCGGTGTGTGGTAGTTAGTGGGCCCTCAGGAGAGCTACCGGGCGGCTGTTTCCGYGTCCGGCCCCACACCACAGTCACAAATGGACGTGTTTCTGACCCAGCCTATCRCTCAGGAACATTCCCCGAGGAAGGAGAATTTCAACCGCAGGATGCCTGGCAAAAACTTAAACTGGTCTTGCGAGAAAGAGGGAGGTTCRCTTTGTCAGAGGAGATCTTCTTTATTGTGATAATCTCCATGTAGAGCCTGAATCTCAGAAAAGAGCTGCCTTATAGATGATTTTGCAGTGGTACAACATATATAGGTGTGATTAGTAATTTAGGAAGCTGGGTCAGATCCAAAGAGGGACTGGGGGAGATTTTGGGGCTGATGCTCTGGTTTTGAGAGACAAAGTATTTAACTGCAGCATTGCCTCCTTGCAGGCCTGCGCACAGGTTCTTGTGAGATCTTGTTGTGAATGGACCCGTCCTTAAGAAATTTACCCCTTTTTTGTTGTTGTTTTCATCTCAGCATGGGCAAGAATAGCTTCTTACTGCTTTTATATTGCTAGAGAATCTCAGATTTGCTTTATCCCAAGAGGTTTTAAATGTCCCTCTCACCTCCCAGGAAGACTGCAGGTTAAACTGGAGAAAAGGAGGGCTCCTAGTGAAAAGTGGGCTGTTGTGCAGCCAGGAATGCAAGAGCCAAGGACAACAAGCAGAAGAGGATCTGTCGCTGTCAGGAGATAGTCCTGCCTTCCCATTGCTCCCATTTGTGCTTTATATGAAGCAGTCATTGCATTAAAAAAGAAAATGATACTGAGAGCAGCTCCCCAAACCCAGAGCTCTTCCCACCTCAGTCAGTGCTGTAGGGCGTAGACATGTGGGCTTTAGCACTGGGGTGCCTTGGGGTTTTAGGCTCTACACTAATTTCTTGTTTTTTGAGGTTGTGATGCCTTAAACCACAAAAGACTGCCTKCTCTGCTATAAATATTCATGTTACTTTGCTCCAAGAAGAATTGCTATGTGGGTTTAGAAACACCACTGTATTGAGCTGAGGGAAATCATTTAGCTGAATATGCACGTTAAAAAAAATAGCAAACTGTTCATAGTAACTGCTCATCTAATGTCTCAAACCCTGCAAAAGCAAAGAGCTCTTCTTGTTTGCTGGCAAGAGCAAACCCTGACCCTCGTATTCTTGCCAAAYCAGGTCTGGTTTCTATGGAAAGAAGACAACTTCAGATGCATTTCATGAATATCTGGTCCCCATATCTATTATTCTTTGCCCAGCTATTATCATTGTTTTGGGACAGTCACTTTGTTCACTTATCTAGAAATAGATCTGAAGATCTAGATAAAAATATCTAGATTTATCCTATAGATTAAAAAAAAAAAGTGTAGTTTTAGTTGTATATAATCCTTCAGGTGTTTGCTTTCAGTTCTTAATTCATAAAAGCAGAATCTGTCTGCAACCAAAGCCAATAGCTCAACAGAAGTTGCTCATCATATACAGAAACTCTCCTTGGTCGGACTCTGCTGCATGAAACTAGTTCCTAGATCCCCTGGTCTTCAGGGTGATTTCAGACCAAGCCCTTCGCCTTCTACTTTGTCACCAGCTGCCCCTAAACTGGCACGACAATATTGCCCTCTGTAAAATTCTTTCAAAATGAAAGCGACGAGAACTTATTAGTAAGGAACCTACTGACATCGTGTGCTTAATCYTGCTGGTGAAGCATAAGAGATAACTTGCTTATCAGGCACTGGAGGACGAGCTGCAGTAGCAGCCCTGGGAGAGGACGTGGCCGATGGTGACAGCAGCAGGAAGCTGACGGAGTGGCTGAATTCCATACAGCTTTGCCAAAGTTAGAGTTTGAGCTCACACTTTGTGCAATCTCTTTCATGCTATATATATAAATTCCCACAAACTTGCTTCAAACTCATTGAAAATACAGTTATAAAAAACACATGCTTTTTCTAAAGTTAAGCTTTTCTGTCTATTTTTAAGACCTCCAGCTTTTCCATGCTTTGGAGCAGCGACTTGATGTTTGGCAGCACAGCAGTGTCTGCCCTTGACTGTCAAAAATAAAATATCTGGCAAGATTTGATTGAAACAGTCGCTGAGAGTCGGCGCTGACGTGTGTCAGAGAGTGCTGCTAAATCCAAGCGTGCCCAAAATGGGTCCGCAGCCATTAAACTTACAGCTCTCCATCTCCATGTAAGCTTCCAAAAGTGAGATTTAGCCAGTCTGGATGCAGAATAGGGCCCAGCATGCACTGAAAGCCAGTGGCACTGCAAAAGGAAAGGGAGAAGATTTCACTGTTGTGCAATWTGGGAATTTTTACATTCGCTTCCTTGAAGTTTAGAGTCCTTATCAAGTCATCGTTATCCTATAAAAGTTATAAGTACCTGATTATAACTCCTGGCAGCATAAAAATCTGCGCCTTGTGCCACAACACTGCCCACAAGATAGCAGAGAAACGCTGCTCTTGATAGACAGCTCCTCAAACAAACATATGTTGGAGCAGAACTGTTTGTCTCTCTGCCAAACAGAAACCTCCTTCAATGCTGCAAATAAGCCTAGGAGAACAACAGGTCATCTCGTAATAGGCTCAGATTCTCAGGAACAGATAGTAACCATCGCTTCAAACATCCATCATCTAGTGTATCTGAAAGACATATGTGCAGGAAGAGGGCAACTATGCAAAAAAAAAAAAAAAAAAAGAAAAAAATCAGATTTAGTCCCAAACCTGTTTATTCTACTGCTAATTGCGCAAATTCAATTTATGGGACCCCATACCTCTAAAATTCAGAGAGCGTTTTTAAACCAAATCTTTCTATGGATTCTGTAAGACCAGAACATCAGTTGTTCATCATTTAATGAAATAAGATCAAAAATAAATTGCATGGCTTTTCAGGCTCATAGGAAACTGCAAACTGTTCTGTATTCCTAAAAAAAGTAACAGCTGTGCCAGCATGGGCTCAGGGGTCTATAAACATAAAATTTAGCCCTCAAATTACACCCCCAACAAGTGGAAACCATATTCTTTTGAGCAGCTGGTTCACAGTTGACTTTGCTGGCAGCCCTGRCGTTACATTGCCACAGAACAGAGCACTGTACAGAATTGCGTTATCTGGGGTTGCAAATGAAACTGAAAACAGGCTGGGAAGATCTCAGCTACTGACTCATTAAGTTGGTCATACGCTCTGGATCTGACAGATTGTGAATCAGTCAAAACTCGTGTGGTATTTTTTGGACTGAACTCTACACTGAGGAATAAGCAAACACCAAAAGGAAATTGGACCGAATGAATTCCTTGTGCAAAGGCAAAATTCATACATAYACAAAGTGACTAAAATCTACTGCTATGTGCCAGAACATCATTTTGGCACCTGAAAGATGAAAGCCAGCAGTTTCTATGGCTAGGAAGCAGGATGGAACAGCAATAAAATAGAACTTTTATTTGCCTTCTTCCTTTTTTTTTTGCTTCTGTATCTGCACTTCAAAAGTACTATTTCAGCCACCATAGATAATATCTTTTTTTTTTTAATATTTTATACTAATTTCTCAGAATGGGAATATTCAAATCTACTACATTTTTCAAGTAGGTCCTCTGTGAAATCTTTTATGGAACTCCCTCTAGAAATTAAATCCCCTGCCAAGCATCACACCTGCCGCAGTGACAATTCCAAATATAAAAGTAGTCACTCAGGAAAGTTGCAGTGATTCCTGACCCCTTCAAAGCAATTGATCTGAGTAGGTGCTAACCTCATGGGAGAATTAACGCTGTCAGGAGGAAGTGTTGAGCAGTCTGTGATGTTGTTTGCAAAGTGATGCCATTGATTTGTAAATAGAGAGCCCCTGGGAGCTCGGAAGGGCCTGCTGTCCAACACCGGGTGGCCCCGACACGTACAGGAGACACTGCTGACTTGGTGCTTGGGTTGAAAGGGCAGTTGGGTCTCTTTTTGGAGGTCTTCAGMGGTCCTGATCTCTTTTTCCCTAATGTATAGGAAACTTGTACACCTGCTTCCCACCACAGCTGCAATCACCTGCCTAAATTAGGCAGATTTTATCCTGATTTTGTTTGGATTCAAAGGGAGGCCGTGCAGAGGCCCAGATGTCTGTGTGCAGAGCTTGGGCAGCGTAGAAAGAGACGCACAGAATCAGAGCACATGAGTGAGCGCGGCCACGGGTGGCTGCAGGACGTCTAGGAGGAACAGGCGAAGGAGTGAGGGAGCTCTGCTCTACATCAAGGAGCTCCTTGACCACGCCGTGCTCCAGGAGCAGACCRGTGTCTGCCCAGAGTGTCTGGATCCAGACTGGAGTCAGGAGGGACTCGGGATACCTTGTGGTACGTAGGGCCTTGGGGTAGGTGGTGGTTGGTAGGGTCTCTTACAGACTGCAGGCCAAGAGGAGGGTGGCCGTGAGGCTTTCTGCAAACAGCCACATCCCTCTCGCTTGCCAGCCCTTGTCCTCCTTTGGGATTTCACTCATCTCCTGGGAGAGCAACATGGCATTGGACGGGCAATCCAGGACATTCCTGGACTGGCAATTCCTAATATAGATGCTGATGGGACCTGCCTCTCTGCTTATTGCTGGTTTCACCTTCTGCTGAGGAACAGGGAGGAATGGGGGGTGAGGGCAGTCACAGAGCCGCAGCCACCACGAGGTGACAGATCCGGAGAAGAGCTGGAAGAAGGAGAGCAGCAGAGTTAGGACCCTTGCCTTGGGAGAGCAGACTCRGATTTATGCAAGTAATAAGTAGCTAGAACCCACTGGGAAGCAGCTGTGAAGGCGAAGAGCTCCCAGCAGAGCTGGTAGATTTTTCAGGGGAACTTACTGAGAGCTCAGGAATGAATTCTCCCCTTGTTCAGGAACACGGGGAATTTCAGATGAAAGGCCCTTCGGCTAAGCAAGGCCTGGCCTAATGAACTGAAACACAGACAGGGAGGATGTCTGACAAAAAGCACTACTGAGGCCCTCAGGGATAAAATCAGGAAGGCACAAATGGAACTAAAACTAGTGAGGGACATTGAGAGTAGTAAGAAGAGGAACCTGTGGGTATATACGAGTCCACAGATAGATGGGGGAGATACCATTACAGAAAACACAGGGAAGGCTGAAGTACTCAACATCATGTATCTATGTGTATTTTATATATTTGCTGTTGTAGCTGTTACCAGGTGATCAGGGACTGCTGAGGAGCTGCAGCACTCGAAGCTGGGGAGCCGGCTGCCGTTTGCTCACGGGCGTTGGTAAGGGTGGCATTGCAGGCCACTGTTTATCATCCRCAGAAAACCATGGCAAGCAGAAAAGGTCGCTGATGGCTCAAAGCAGGATAACTTTATAACCATAAAATAAAGGTAAAAGGAGGGTGCAGGGAGCTGTAGCCTGACTGATCCGCACGGAGAAGATGAGCCCTAACTCTGCATCCTCTCACAACCACCCGTGCCCASAGATGGTGGCTGGAGCCATCCCATCCATACCGGAGCCCGGCTCACAMGTGCCAAGTGCCCCTCATCCCTCAGGTTGTGCCAAGAACTCCGGCACGGGCAGCCTGGAGAACCCGCCACATCTGAGGAAGGGCTCAGGACACAGGGCCGAGCTGCTGCAGCTCCTAAAATACTCAGGCCCCTTCTATGCATTAGCAGTCCCAAATACCAGCAACTTCATGCTCTCATCACGGCACTCTTAGGTGGCCATAATTCTGCAGCTATGACCAGCGTGGCATGTGCCACTGTCACGTTGATCAGCGGGGCAGGTATCCCAAACACTCCCAAGGGAACACAGCCAAACTCAGTTCCACTTTGGTACGGAAAGGGGAGGGCTCGGGGATGTCAGGAGCACATTTAAGGTCTGCAGTTTGAGCTGTCTGTCGTGCGTGGCAGATGAGACCGATGCTCCCCACGGGGACCATAAGGCTGTGAGCACATTAAAGAAGTGCTAAAGGTCTGGCTGTGTTGGAACATGTGCCCGTTTTCAACAGCAAAGACTATTAAACTCACATTTTATTTATTGCAACATTAGGCTTTATGATAGCTTTAATTTCAGAGGGAAAAGCTAATAAAGGAGCGGGAATTTTAGTGGGCTGGTTTCATTTAACTGTAAAAAGGTGGAACATCTCTAYGTGAACTAGAACTATTTAAGGAACATGATTTTGTGAGCCGTTATGTAAAAATACAGTTTTGTGAGCAACAAGGTGGCTATTGATCAGAGAAGAAATGAAGAAATATCATTAGCCATTTTATTCTTGTACTCAGTGCTCTGAAATGGGCAATTAGAGAGCAGAGAGCTGGATAGAGCCAGACTTACCTTTGATATCCATGGCAGAGAACATAAAATAAGAGCAAAAGGGAAAAAAAGAAAGAGAGAAATAGTTGGGAATAAAAATGGCAGAGGAAGCAGAAAAATGAAGTACAACTGTGTAAAGCAAAATAAATAGGTAGGCTTGTATAGACCAACACAATCCTTTGGAAAGTTTCAAATAATGAAGGATAAAAAGAAAGAAAAAAAAAAAAAGGAAAAAGAAAGGAAAAGAAGACCTGGTAACTAGATGGAAACAAAAGTTTTAGACCCTGCCTACAGCGGGGCTGAGCTGGGTCCGGGGGATCCATTAGCAGATAATTCATTTTAAGGGAAGAAACATCTCAGCATCTGTGATTGGAGAAAAAGAAGAGCAAATAAGTAATCCTGTGGGTGGCACAATCCCTCCCTCCTGTTCCTGGGTGCACRTTGCTGTTTATCTGTAATCTGCTGGGGAAGGTGCGTGACAAAGAGCGCGGCCTTGCAGGCCGCACGGGTGTCCCCTGCAGTGCTCGGTGGGTCTCTAGGAGCTTTCTTTGCAGGAAAGCAAAGCCCATAGTGGGGTTTACGTCTTGGCCCAAGCCTCAGCTCCACAYGAAGGCCTGCGAGCGATTGCCCAGCAAAATCCCTGCCCTCGTGCAGACTGGACCCTTCGCAAGGCTGCTTGCCCTTCAGAGRTGCATCCTGACACTGTCTTTCTGTGAAAAGGGATGGGGAGACAGGCTGGCTTCCCTTTAGGCAGAGCCTCCCCTCTCTAAAACCAGGTTAGCCGGTATCCTGTCCCATGGGCAGCATCCTGTAGCTCCCTATGGGGCCTCTCCTGGAGGCTGCAGCTGCCTGAGGGGACAGTGGCCGTGGGCAGAGCGCGGGGGCTCGCGCGGCTGCGAGGGCCTGAGCCCAGCGCAGACCCGCGGCACACGCGGCCCGGCAGCGGGCAGCAAATCCAGCCCTCCCTTGCCCACCACGTTCCCGGAGAGGGCCGGAAATCCAGCCCTCCCTTTTCCACCACCTTCCCAGGAGAGGGCAGCAAATCCAGCCCTCCCTTTTCCACCACCTTCCCAGGAGAGGGCAGCAAATCCAGCCCTCCCTTKCCCACCACCTTCCCGGGAGAGGGGACCCGGCTGGAAAAGCTCGCGTTGCGGCAGCGTGACATCCAGGTGAGGCCAGGATGGGCTTCCTGCCAGGAACGCGGCTGCCCTGGGCTCAGGGATGGCCGAGCAAACATGTCCCCCAGCCGCAGCCCCAGGTCCGAGCTGGCTGCACTGCCCTCCCTGCCTCTCTGCAGCCAAGGACCTCCCGGCCAGCACTGCCTCTCCAGCACCTCCTTCCCAAAAGCTCCAGTGGGAACAACTTCTGTTGGAAAAGAAGAATTGCTCCAGCARCACAGCAGCCTTTCCACCGAGACTGCTGCTGTCTATATTACATTGTGCTTTGGGGCCAACAGAGCCTCAAMGCAGTGCTATGCCTCTGTGCAAACAGCAATATTAAGAGAGATCCTGCCTTCAAAGTTTATGGCTTAGGCAAGACTGGAGAGAGGGAAAATGCCATCCTAGCCATCCCATCCCAGCCATGCCATCCCAGCATCCCAACCCAGCACTGGGAGCAGAGTTGGCAGGTAGGATCTTGGCTGCAAAATGCCTGTTCCTCACCAGGGAAAGAGTGGGATGTAAGAGATGGATTATTTCTCCTGGGCATGACCATTCCTCAATGGCATCCACAAAAAGGGAACAGGGAAGAGAGTTGCATTGCATAGCAGTGTAAATCGCTTTGAACTTTCATCTGGTACTAACACATATCAGTTCCCATAGTTTGAAATCTGCATCCGTCACTGTCGCTTTAGGAGTTACGGACAAAACCAAATCATTTAATCAACAAGTTCTCACACCCACCTGGGATGCAGGACTTATCAACAGAGACCCAGAAAAAAATAAATCGAGGCTGAAGAGAGTCCTCCCAAATGGGCAAGACCCCTGAGGATAAGAGGAAAGAAAAATAACCTTTACAAATAGAAAACTGATTGGCCATAGGGGTGGTCACAACTGGGGAGTGCTCTTTCTTGGTGGGCATTCACCCTGCCAGTTGCCAATGCCAGCTTCTTCCTGATGCTGCCCAGGAGCACCACGCATGGACCTAAGGCAAAAAAGAAATGGGTCTGGTACCCTGAGATGGGATCTGCTTCTGTTACCCACCCTATGGATATCCACCAAGGACTCTYCTGGATGGCAATTTTTGTGCTCCTCAGACTTCTTTATAGTTATGTCGCTCTTCTTTAGGCACCTCTGTTCAGTCTCCTTTTCTGATACAGTTTTAAGAATCAACATCCATCCTGTTTTCCTGGTTTGAGACCTTTTTTATTTTTATTTTTTGTCAAGCCTTGGCAAGTTGGACCTTTCACTTAAAGATTCTGCCGTGATCGAAGGCATCAAACGTCCCATTGTAAACAACTTTGTACAACCCTCTAGGAAATCAAATGAGCTTGTGAAGAAAACCAAAGCAGACCTGTTGCCCTAGAGCAATGCAAATGCTTGCTCAATGCCAGCATTTCCAGATTGGAGCATGTTCACTTCAGGTTAATCTTCTGGCCAACTCAAAATCTCTCACAAGATCTTTTCCTTCATAGATTTTTAAGGTCTCTTTTTTTTTTTTTTTTTTTCTATAGCTTTTTAATATCTGTTTGCAGAGATGGCAAAAGGACAGCTGATTCAAAGTCTCTCAGCTTCCCTCCAATTTATCTCCTTAGCCCAGAGCTGAGAGATAGCTGGTCTTTCCAGTAGGAAAGKTGCAAGAATTAGGTGTTTTGTTATTAACATGAAGTAGTGTGTTTCCTTTACCATTTTTTTTTCCATGGAAAAATTCCCAGAATGGTCAGAAAAAAAGGGCCGAGATGAATAACAGACCAGCCTGACAAAGTTGTAACTGGATCTTATTTCCAAGGGGAAGCATTGAGCAACATTAACTGTSGCTGGCACCTGCAGGGGTGCCTCTACCCTGCACATTGCAACTCCAAGCAGCTCCATCCAAACCAGTGCAGCTCCTGGAACCATCTGGCCACCCTGGGACAGAGCTCGATCCAGCTCCAGGCTGGTCAGTCACTCGGAGGCAGCGACTCTGCTGCTGCAGTGCTGAACGTTGCGCTAACACAGACATGTTCATTCAAAGCTTAGATACTACTAAATTACCTCACTTTTCAGCAGCATATCTGCACTTTGGCTGTTTTACAGTGTGCCATTTTACAGTGCTTAGTGTAAGCCACTCAATGTAGAACAACTTCTCATAGGCATCTAATCTYGCTAACAGCCCTCAACTTTGCCTGTGCCAGGAGAATTCATTGATTCCTTTTTATCTGGCCATTAAGGAAGCTGTGCCCCCAAGCTGTATTAGATGACACAGGGCAGAACTTGCATAGCAGCATGAACTACAGCTGCTGTGAGCGGCAGTTTCACAGGAGCAAGCTGCCGTAGCAGATGYGTTCTGTAAAATGAATTTATCTTGGGGCCTGATCTTTAAAACTGTTACACATGCAAGAAGTCACAATGACTTCAAGGGGTTCTACTTAGATGTATAAATATTTAAAAGTTCAGSTCTGCTTATGTCTGCTTGTATCTGCTTCCAAATGTAAAAAAGAAAGTCCATTGTGGTAAGGCAGGTCAAGACCAAGTCAGGAAGCCAGGGTGAGGATCAGGTCTAGGCATGATAGTCAAGGCATCCAAGAGTCTGTGCTGGACAAAAAAAAAAATTGTCATGATGAGGCAGGTCCAGGGTCATGCCAAGGGGTTGAGTCTGTGGTCAGGAAGGGTGCAGATCAGCAGGGCACACGGCCAGGCAGGGACATGTTTGCAACGCAGCTTAGGCACAAACGAGAAGCATCTGAGCTGACACGCGCACAMTGACTCGAAGCACGGGCAGACAAACCCCGGAGAACGGGAGTGCACTCACGGCTCCGACAACAAAAGGGTTCCAGGGGGAAAAAGTGTAATTGGAAAGTCTGAGCTCCTACTTGCCACATATTCTTCTCCTTCATCTGACAGAGGGACCCTGAGCGAGTTTGCAGAGGATCCCAAGCTGGGTGGAGTGGCCGACACTCCAGAGGGCTGTGCTGCCATCCAGAGGGACCTGGTCACTTGGCAAGCATTTTTAAATTTACCACTATTTTTTACATTAAACAAGATTCTGTATCAGTGAAAGTCAATCTCTTTTGGGGATCTGTTTTACTTGAGGGAAAAAGAAAAAAGCTACAGGACAAATATGAACCATCCTCCAGCATCCTGGGTTACTAAAGCAAACACAAAAGTGCATCAGCAGTTTGATCAGCTAAGTTCCATAAACTGTTTCATAAGTAGTTTTGAACAAGGAAACTACTGTAGATCTGTCTGCCATAATCCACTGCATCTGCCATTTCGAAAACAGCAACAGAGATTTTATTTATCAAGTTTTGACTGTATGAGGTAACATCCCTTCCATCTAATAATGTTGGAGTACTACTAATCCTCATCAACAGTAAAATCTCCCTTCTTGGTTCAGTGGATGTGAGCAGCTACAGCTGCTGTTTTGATACCAACATCTGTCCACGCCTTATGGAGATTTTGACTTTAAAAAGAAACCCAACCAATATGTGCCAAACACTGGAGTGTTAATAGAAAACCATTAAAAGCTGACAGCAAATTGTAATACGTGAACAATGAGAAATGTCAGGTGAAGTAAATAAATAGCACTGAACGCTAAAGCAGTATTACAAATAACAAACTTGGAATAGAAAAATAAAATTTTAAAAAAGAAAATAGAAAATTAAAAAATAAAAACTAGAAAAAATATAGAAAAATAGAAAAAAAATTAAATAGAAAAAAAATCAAAAAAATTAAATAGAAAAAAAATCTAGAAAATAGAAAATAAAAACTAAATAGAAATAGAATCTCTCAGGCCTGGGTGGTTCTGTGAGCCACGTGCAGGTTTGGTGGGTAAATTGCATATTCTTCGTGCCAGGACCCACATGTCAATGCCAGAGGACAACTCTGTTCATCCGGGCTTCCTCACCCAGATCATTCAAAGGACTCTGTCACAGAGAATGGAGTAAAATCATTTCTAGAAAGCTCCCCAATCACAGGTGAAAGCTCCTGGACAGCACAAATATATCCACAAGCTGCTGCAGTCCTTACCTCACGTGTGGAGTGCCCCATCCTCCAAACTCCAGCTTCACCTTTGAGCTATTTTGCTTTCGTCTAAAAAAACTGGGAAGCGTGACCCTACCAGATCTCATTTCTGTGTGTAAGCATTTATACAGCATAAACCCCCTTTACTGCAAGCTTCTTGAATTTGACACTGGGAGATTTCTCTTATGGCTTCTGGTTTGTTCTTCTAGCTTTAAGCACTACGTGCAACCAAATCTTTCATTCAATGCACAAGGATGCATTTCAGGATCTATACTCATGTTTCTCCACTACTTACATTTCTGACACAGACTGATAGGTAAGAATTAAGCCAGTAAAAATGTGCTGGAGTCAGTATCACCAAGAAGCTGTAGGTGAACCTACAAAAAAATTACTAAAAGAATGTTATTTAATTTTCATAGAATCATAGAATACTTAAGGTTGGAAGGGTCCTCAGAGGTCATTCTAGTACAACCCCTCTGCTCACGCAGGGTCACACTAATTTTGAAGTAAAATATTAAATTAATTGGAAAATATTAAATTAATTGGAATAATTAGCCCTAAATAGTTCCTCTGGAGCATCTATCCAGCACTTAGTGTCTAACAGAAAAAATAAAGTGATCATGAAACAGAGTATCATACCATCATACCCAGCAGATGCATCTGACTGCAAATCCCTCTGGAGTGCTCGAATCSAGCTCTTAAAACTCCAGTTCTTTGGAGTGAAAAGAGAAAATCTTCTGTGTTCAGATGCAACACTTCTCATATGACAAATTAGTAGCAAGACTTGAAGCCTTGGACCTCTATTGTTTTAACTGACCCCCTTCAAACCTCCTGCACTAGCTGGTTGTTAGCCCAGAAGATCAGTCTGGAGCTCCCACAAGCTTGGAGCGAGATAGCTCCAAATAGTGCTGAGGGGAAGGCAGACAATGAACTTGGGACCTATTTTTACATTTGTGTCAGTTTTAGRGATAGAGAGGCTACTCTGGACCTCTATCCAATACCTGTGAGTCTCTCTGACGCTCCTTCCACACACTATCCTTCTTCCTTTGCAAGCCCCTCACTGCTACAGCTGCTCCRGCAGCTCTTCCCTGTCATTCCCTGGGAATGAGGGATGCTGGTATCCTGCGCAACGTGGAACCTTCCCATGCAGTTCCTAAAATTATCCTGAGGAGTGACAGGGAGAGAGAGGAAATAGAAATTCACAGCTTCTGTTTCCATAAGTGGTGATTCTGAGTGAGGCAGAAGAGACTCCCAGAGCCCAACACTTCTCCCTTGCTGAACATCAAAGATGTTTTACAAACTGAGGAGTTGAGAGAGCTACTTAAAGCAAAGGCACCATTCACCCTCACACCTTAAGTTTGTTCTTGCTACCAGTCTTCCCCATTTTCACTCCTCTTCCTCCTCCTTCCCTCTTTGGGACAGGTTGCCCAGAGACCTGTGGAGTCTCCATCCTTAGAGATGAGCAAAGGGCCCTGGGCAATATGCTCTGGGGGACTCTGCAACGAGGACTGGACTAGGTATCTTCAGAGGTCCCTCCCAACCTCAACCATTCTGTGATTATTCTTTAAGAAGTGAGTTCAAACATTTGGACTTTGATCCTATGAAACACTGTATTTACACTGAAGTCATAGGGATAGTTCTTATCTTGATGCATCCACACTGACCTCTGCTCAGCCAGTAYTAAGCAAAGGCTTAACAACAAGGCTAAGCAACAAGTCCAATAGATGTCAGAGAGCTCCACCAACAGAATACAACCACAAGCACCTACATGGCATGTAAACCCTCTTGATCTCTAAAGGATCTAAAAGACTCCAAAGGAGGTTCATAGCTCGTTCAGAAGTTGAAGACATCAGCTCTTGTGGCCACGCTGGGCAATCTGCCACAAATCACAGGACACTTGTAGGACGAGCTGCTATTATTCGACCTCTTTTATAGCAGGTCATTTCTAACCTGATACTTTCACTGACGGTTTATGAAACCTCTGAAACCAGCCAGTTTCACAGAGAAACACCCTTCTGCTTTGGATTCCCCAAACTGTGTACAGCCAACGCTTTGCTGAGCTCACAGTTCCCAAGCCACCTTTTCGTAACCTTGCTCAGGTACTACGGCCTCAGAGCACGGGCCCCTTTCCATGGGTTCAGCTGCTTCCCTGGACCTCTGCAGACACACTGGGGCCTCCCGCATGGGGGTGGCAGACAAAACCACTCCTGACATCGTGCAGCAGCAGCAAAATGGCACAGGAAGAAAAGCAGGGTCCCAAGTATTGCATCCCCAGTCTGTGAACAGTCATCTATAATGAAGCAAAACAGCTAGAAAGGAAACCTGTGTTCCTCCCCTGCTCTGTTTTTAATATATATTTTTTTTCTTTGGGGTAGAAAAATATCAAGAAGAAAACTTTGCAAAGAGTGTTTGGTCTTAACTGAGCCACCCAAGATGTGGATCAGCCCACTGCGCTCCAAATAGCACTCTGTGCTCGCTAATTGCCTCTTCCCGAGCACCGAGGGCCTGGAGAAGCAGCCAGGCCGTAGGATGAAACCATCCCACGCCACAGCCTCCGGGGAACCCAGCAAGGCTCCTGCAGGGCAGGAATGCCAGCACATTCCTGCAGGAGCCAGCGTTTGCACTCTGGCCAGCAAATGGGGGTACCTGTAGTGAGACACCTGGACACCAGCCGGGCATCTTCATCCCAGGGCTGCATCATCCCCTGGAAGCACCTGTGCATTCTGACCACTGCCTCCCACAGTCCAGACCTGCAGGGCTGGCCATGAATTGAAGCACCAAAAGTCCCACAGGAACTTAAGAAAAAAATTCTTAACAGTGAGGGTGCCAGAGCCCTGGCCCAGGCTGCCCAGGGAGCCTGTGGAGTCTCCTTCTCTGGAGATCTTCCAAAGGCGCCTGGATGCCGCCCTGTGCCCCGTGCTCTGGGTGTCCCTGCTGGAGCAGGGGGTTGGATGAGATGATCTCCAAAGGTCCCTTCCAACCTTAAGGATTCCATGATTCTAGAGGCTTTGCTCATTGGCGCTTCTGTGTGAACACATCTCCTGAAGGAGAACAACGCAGGCAAAGGCCGGGATGGTGTCGGGCTGGAGACCTCTCAGGAGAGAAGGGCAGAGGTTGTGACGGGCACTGGCCTCGTTGCTACCTCCCCACTGCAGCCCAGCGTGCTGCTCTGTGGAGAAACTGCCTCAAGCCCATCCGTGTGTGTGCAGACATTTAGGTAACGACACAAGAGTTCTCCCTAGAGCAGCACCTTTCTCCACCAGCACACATAGGACCACAGGGAAAGCCATCCCACCTGCAGCTGCTGGCACGAAGCAGKGAGGCTCTCCCCTCCTGGGAGCAGAGCCAGCACTGCAGGAGGCTGGAACTGGAAGCACTTCCAGATTTTTTTCTGGAGAGTGGGAGGTGAGGAGGAGTGCGCCAGCACKGTGGGTTAGGAGGATGAACAGCAGGCAGGAGGATTCAAGCTGCAGCCAAGAGCCCCATACTCTGACAGGCTGCAGACAACTCGCACTCCGGTGCAAAGTGTGCAAATGTACCTGAACTTCATAAAACTGCTAGGAGAAACTACCCTGCTCTTCCAAACAGGGCTCCAAAGTTGATCCTAAATTGATTACAGGGAGGAAGCAGAAGTATCTGCTGCAAGGGGGCAGCTGCTGGAAGCCAGGACTACACAACTTGTCTGCAGCTTTTGCAATTTTCTGGTTGTGCTGCCAGTTGCTACAGGTTTATTTTCATGGCCAGGCCCTATGGGCAGGTAGCCTTCTAGCAGCTAAGCAAGACCTATGCAAGCTCCTAAACTCAGTCCTTGGTTTGTCCATGCACAGATGCTACAGAAGCCCTTAGAAAGGGATCTCAGCTTATTTCCCTGAGGAACAGAAGAGCTAAGGGACCTTAGGTTATGGTTAACTTGGGGGTGACTTTGAGATCCCATAGACCAGCCTCTTGGGAAAGAGCAGCCGAGAAAAGGCAGCACGTGGCAGCAGCCCTTRTTTTGGCATGTTCCTGTTACAGGTGGCAGAGGGGTGCACAGAACCCTCTTGGGAGCCTGATGTTTCCCCTCCTTGGGAAGATGCAGGCATCAAGGAGAGGAGCTTCTCCCAGAAACAGCCTGCAATTAAACCGGGATTCTGGCTCTGTTTTGACTACAATTTTGCCTACAATGCAGATCTGGGGCCTCTGAGTGCCCATCCTCTAAACTAGAGCCAAAGCACGCTGCATTTTAAGGCACATGCTTACCCTCTCTTCCCATCACATTCACATGYTGAAATTCCACAGCCCTGTTATCTGCAATGAAAAGTTAACCACTGCCTAGGAAGCAACACGGGTGGATACTCCATCTTTTTCCCCAAGTCACAAACGGCCATTCCCAGCAACCTGGCTCAAATAGGGGCATCTGAACGTGTCTCCAATGCAAACAACCCTAGAGCACTGCAGATGGCAGGGGAAAGAGAATGTTTGACAGGGAGAGAGAAGCTTTAGGACCTAGAGATCCTTTATCAGACATTAAGRTGGAGAAATATCGTCTAGCTCTGCAATAATATAGCTTTGGGAAAAAGATGCTTTTCTAAATAAAAGATCTTTAGCTACTTTTGGATAAATGTTACTGAAGATTTTGCAGAAATGACTATGTTCTGGTTTCAGTTTCTGGTTGCATAAACTATTTCAGTCTTGCTAGTTGCTTCTCAGAATCTGACAGTCTCAAAAGAAGCTGGTATTAAAGGGAATTGTTAATGTGGAAAATAACCTGCGATGCAAGGGAATTAAACATCTCATGGAAGATGATGTGGAAATCAAAATAAGCTGTRGGAGCTGATGTACAGCCAAATCTGCATGCCTAGAAATGGGAAATTTCCTTCCTCACCCAGCAGGTAAGAGCTACCACAAACAGGATTCCGAGGAATTTTTACCTGGAYCTCTCTGACTGCCAACCTAACTCATGGGGCACTATCCTGATCRCCAAGCATCCCATGGGAACAGTGTTCTGCCTCCACTTAGCAGCAGGAGCAAAGATGGGGCCAARCTCTTCTCAGTGGTGGCCAGTGACAGGACAAGGGGCAGTGGGTGCAAGTTGAAACCCAGGCAGCTCCATGTGCATGTGAGGAAGAACTTGTTTGGTGTGAGGGTGCCCGAGCCCTGGCCCAGGCTGCCCAGGGAGGCTGTGGAGTTTCCTTCTCTGGAGATCTTCCAAAGGCTCCTGGATGCCGCCCTGTGCCCCATGCTCTGGGTGTCCCTGCTGGAGCAGGGGGTTGCACTAGATGGTCTCTAGGGGTCCCTTCCAACCTCGACCATTCTGGGATTCTCACCTCTCCAAACAGAGCACATATTCAAGGGCAGGGACAGAATGATGCCCACGGAGTTTGGGGCTGTGCTTATGGCACATCAAGACGTGGCCTCAATCAGGTGGATATTTCAGGGACTTTAAGGAGAAAAAACCACAGATTTAAGTGGGAAACAAGAGCTCGAGAAAGACCAGGATTTGGGGGAAAATTAATTGCCTTGCCTGTGCAGGGCACTGGAGGCAGGGGAGAGCACCAAAAGCAAAATCTGGCACACTCAGAGCCAAGTAAAATGCCGCCCACTRGCAGAGCTGGAAAATGGATCCAATTTCAATTTCCACTATTTGGTTCCAATAAATCTAACAAACAAGATGCTGCTTTTCCCTGTATGCTTTGCCTCTTCCTGTAGTCTCGGATTGCCCCGGTATATTGCTACTTCTGAACACTTCCTAGAGCCGACAGCGGTAGCTGTGTTCACCGACCAGAGGTCACCACTGTGCACTGAATAACATTGGCATTCACATTCAGGCTTGTTTTACAAACACTACTTCATTTTCTTTTTTTTTAGTATTTGGTAAAACACTGTTTTGGGGCAGCTAGCAAGCCCTAGATCTAAAGGCTGCTTGTCTCTTTCTTAAACTGAACAACTTCTGTAATTATCAAACGGGCTAGTCAAGGGACCAAGACAAGCAGACCAAGCTGCCATCCAGGGCTGCCTGCTCTGCTCAAAGCTTACCACGGACAAATAGCCCTGCACCAGGCACAGTAGTCCTTCCAAGAGCCCTTGCCGTCATCCAGGCAATTTTGTTTGGGCTGGATTTTCCTTTGCGTTCAAACTCCTTCCCTGCTTCCAGTTTTCAGCAGCTGTTTCTCCATTTTCAGCCTTAGCAGCTGCAGGTCCCAGGCCTTCCAACCCCAACAACCAGCCTKTCAGGACCGCTGTAAGAAACTACATTTCTATTTGCATTCTCTGAGCTTTTCACGCTGCTTTTTCATAGACTTTTCACTGCTACATTCCTTCCATGGCTGAGCCACAGGCTACAGCCAGAAGCTGCTTTTTGTATTCAGAGCCAGGTGCTCATTTTCTTCAGCAGTGATTAGTTAATCCCAGTACCACCAYAGCTAAGCACCTGCAAGAAAACGGGGCCAGCTCATGCCCTGATGCACCTCTGTTGTGCCAAGGCCCTTGCCTGGCTTTTAAACTGAACTTTAGATTCACAGAAACATGTTTATAATATCATAAATATTATAAACATAAATATATGTTTATAATATCATATATCATGCTGTGATATGTTATAAATATATTTGATTTTGAACTGGATATCTTTCTCACTGTCTGGTAATGTTTATCAATAAGGAAGATATCTTTGGACTGAACATTAATTTTGAAGGAAAACCTGCTTACTAACCCCAAAATAGTTGTGTTTTCCTGTAAGCAGGGCCAGATGGAAAGGTGAATTTTACAGCTGACATGTCTTACCGTGTGACTTGCCTGCCTGTCCTTGACTTGGACAGTTCTGCAGTGTGTGCACCTGTGTCCTGACAGAACCCACCCTGGGCAGCAAACAGTCCAGGTCTCAGCAATTTCATCTGAAGCCTCATCATCTGAAGCCCCCTCAACACCCCAGGTACATTTTCCTTAGCAGCTCAATAAATGCTTTGTCTTCCGTATGGCTTCCTGGTAGTAAAATGGGCTGTTGAGCCAGCCAGTCATTTTATACTTACAACATACTTCAGTATTTCATACTGTCAGACAACATACTTCAGTATTTCATACTGTCAGATGTTCAGTGCTGGCTATCACAAAGTCTCAAGGGTTATTTTAATCTCATGACAATTGAGAAATACAGAATGAATTAAGAAATTAAAATTTATGGAAATGTCTGGAAAAGGAAAGAGCTTAAAAAATGCCAGCTTGCTACAGAGAGAGTGAGCAGCTGTTCACAAGTCAAAAGCATGAAGTTGGCAAACTAAAGAAATTCCCCAAATCATTATCTTTCATTGCCTACTTTTTAATGCACAGCCAGAGCCTGAGCTAGTTTAAATGCACAGGAATGGTGCACAGCACAAGTCTGCTCTGTCTCGCTCCAAAACCATACAGAAGAAAAGCATTGTATAATCAGGCCTGCAAGATGATTCAAAACATGGTTTCACACTTCTGGTATACAAACTGACGTGGGTAACATTTAACTTAAAATAATGCTTAGATTTTTCACCTGCTGTTGTTTAATAGACTTTCTTCTGCCACTGGGAGCTGTTTTAGATGATTTTGGTTTTAAACCTCAAAGGATTCAATTAAGAAATACCCTTTCAGTCCCAAAGAAAAGATGTAACAAATTTGTGCTGTACATTAATGGAGACAGGTCTGCTCACATACCAGTCTTGTGCAAGTAGCAAACCAGCTCAGCAGCTGAGAGAGAACAGGGAGGCTGCAGAGGCTGTAAAATACAGTGCGTGGTAGGATAGCTCACCTGTGTTCTCCAACCTTCATAACTGCTCCAGCTGCTTCTCTACCAGTTGTCCACCTGTGATCGATAGAACATAAGCARTTTGCCACAGGAGAAGGGCTCTATGCTGCCTGTTAAACTGTTAAGAAGAAAAAAATCACAGTAGAAATGTGTGCATGGCTGTCGATCACCAGGCCTTCATATGAGCAATGTAAGTCCTATCAAAATATACCCTACATATCATGTGGATGAGAAAGGGACTGGAAGGAAAAAGGCTTTTTTTTGAAGGGAAATAAATTAAAGTGCTCTCAATTATATTTTTTATTTTAGCATTTCCTCTTGTGTATCCACTCAAAAATGTTTTCTGGTATCAGAAGAGGACGCTAAAAATGAGCCTTGCTGTTGACAATAAGTGGATGATGACATGAATATTCAATATCATTGGATTGTTCAAGGTAATATGTACCTCAAGAAGAGTACTTGGTGTGTGATTAATGTGAAGAACAACAACTGTCACATCGAGCTCTCACAGCATCATTCTCACTTAACACCTGACACTAAGTGCACTATCATAACTGTAAAAATATGACTGGACTACATGACTATTAGTATGAATGTGACCTGCTATAAATAGTATTTATACAGCATACAAGGCACTATGAATGAAATTTTGCAATTAAAAAATGACCAAAACTAAATGCTTTATTTTTTTCCAGGTAGTATGTTGCACATCATAAACGTCCTTGTGTTCTCTGCCTGATAAGACCTCAAATAACAAACCCAATACTTTGCACATTTCTTGTATCATATGCAACTAATAAATCCATATATACTTCAAATATCCCCAAACTAGACCTTAAGCCGATAGTAATACACCTCAAACAGGAAAATTAAACTTTCCTTGCAATACCTGAATTCCTTGTCATTCATATGGCTGGTAAGATGTCCACAAGTACTGGATTTCTTTTCCACAACAGAAGGCTGATTGTTTTAAATTTATTTCTTTTTACCTAATCTAACAAAAGTCAAGATGAGAACAGATTCTCCAGAAACATTTCAAGTGGGGATGGTCAGAAAGGCAGAGCTTCTAAGGAAATAAGCCCTAAATAAAGGCACCAGTGACAGGTGAAGCAGAGACCCACATTTGGGAATACTGTCATTACATCTACTTGGATATGGCTGGCTTTACAAAGGTCAGCATCCAGCCACGAATTCAAATAAATAAAATTATTTAGCATTTTGACAGCTTCAGGGCCAACAAGTATACAAATTCAGTGTATGCCTGAGATACACAGGYCCAATCTCAACTGTGATGGATTGTTCCCTTAGCTGAGGGCATGAAAAGCYAATTGACTTCTTACAGAAATTACGTTGCAGCCAGTTCAGAGATACCTCAGTTCCCTCAGTCAGATTGAACGTTGCTTCTCTTCTCCATGTATGGCTAAGGCAGCATACTTCGTGCTCAGCATCATTCGAAAATCTGCCTTTTATCCTAAACAGGACAAACAGAGCTCATTTTATAGATGTTTCCAGTACTAGCAATGGCCACTCAGTAACAAAGTTTAGAGGGGTTTAAATTTTAAGGAAATCCAGATTAAAAATCATCGTATCTGGAATTCTTATTCCCATGTTGCTYGTGTTAGGAAATGAGGCTTTGAGTAAATTTGCACCAGGACCCCATGTGTCTGCTTCTTAACTGAGATTAAAGAGTTTCTCTTACAACCTGAGAGCTTCCTTTCAGTAAGGGAGCTGTAAGGAGGAAGCTGACAACATAATCTGTAGTGCTCAGGACTGAATCAGAAACTGAAGAGACAGACTGCAGAATTATTAATGTTCTTTTAACTCCCCAAACACAAAACAAAGCAAACAAGCAACTTGAAAGCACCTCGGGGTGGGAACTATCTGTATTCAATGGGTCTTCACCCATTCTGCAATATAATTCATATGTCATTTCTTGTTACAAGTGATTTCACAACAATTCAGAAAGACTTTCTTTTTTTCTTTAAAAGAATGGGTGTTGTGTGTTGTAACACAAAAGAAGTTGCATTATTAATAAAGAAAACAAAATGAAGAACTAGTTCCAAAACAGTAAATCTTGGGCACTTGCTCAGAACAAGGAAATAACAGCTGATCATCTGAAAATTCTGCAAGCCAGAGCTTTATGAAAGTAAACTCTGAGCTTCCTTCCTAAGGTGAGGAAAAACTCCCTGACTTAAGGGACAAAGGAGAAAAAAAGATATAATCTAAAGATTGTAAAACTTAGAAATTTCCATTCTTTATCCCTGTCAGTAATCACAGCAGCTAAATAACTTCTAGGTATGAGTGGCATTTCACTAACAAGAAAAACAACAGGCTTTGAAAACAGGTTCTTTAATATCATAAGCAGAGTCCTGGCAATTATTGATCCACCAGTGTCCTAGGAGACTGACTTTGTAATGAGTTGAAAAATACAAATAAAATCCCAGCAAAGCCACAACCTCCAACCTACCCACAGGTGGTTGTAGCATCAGCTGCTGCAGGGCTGGGACCCACTGATCAATCTGATCAGCACTCAGCACAGCTGAGTTCACCAGCTTCATCAGTGTGGAGCAATGGATGGTCTCTCATCTCAAAGATTAAGTAGTTACATGTTGCTTAAAATTGCTCTTSCAAGAATGGAGGAAAGTGGAAAAATGTGGGTCAAGATAAATTTGTGTTCAAAATGTTTTTGAATGATGCATTTAACTAAACAATCTCCATTTACACCTACAAAAAGGAAGAAAAACAACCGTTAACAGTTTTGAAAAGCTACATGTTTTTCCAAATGTTTTTTCTTCTTTCGGTTGGTTTGAATTACTGAAACATATTCTTCAAGCTGAATAACTCTAGCACATTGTCAGCCAAAGGACCCAATGCCATGACAGATTCCTTGATCAAGCTGAATAGGGCAGCTTACAAATGTCAAGATTTTCATCTGCCTCGCAGTCCCTGTGCCACTGAACCAAATCAGGATTCTGCAGCCAACCTAACGCAGCTGGGCATCATGAAAGTCCCACAGGGAAGAAGTGGAAATTTTCCAGACAGAACCTGCTATTATGCTTTGATCATGTCACATTAATATATTTCTGTTATAAAGATTCTATAAGTGTTACTGTTGTGCTATTATGGTGTTATTTGCATAGTATTTTCAAGTCTTTGCTATACAAAAATTTTGCTTTGCAAATCAATTTAGAGCCCAGCAAGAATAATGGCAACACAAAATAAAGTAGGCAAAAATTCCCTTTGACTTTGGCTTAATGGCATACAATCTTAGACACTAACTRCAACAATTGATTGGCCAGTCACCTTTAATAATACACATTGTTTTTAAAATGAAAGTTAAACAGAGAAAGTAATTACACATGCTGAGGAGTGGTTTTAACAGTCTCATTATGAAACTGGAAAGGTTTCTGCAGTTCTCCCAGTCTTCTTTGAGTCTAAASAACACCAAGATGTAATTATTTTTTAGAGCAGTGGGACAATAAACACCAAATATTAAAATTCCATTTATATAATCATCAAAAGATAAAAAGAAAGAAGGAATAGCTCTTAAGGGGAAGCTATCCAAGCATTTTCTAACTGAACTCCTAGCCTTGAAGCAGCTTTGAGTTTAGATAATGAGAATAGGAAGGCTGTTGATTACTTTTATTTTTGTAAAAACTGCAAGTTGCTGCAAGCATCCAAGGCAGAGCTCCTCCTCCAGTGTCACTCCAAAGGCACGAGGAGGAGCTCGGAATGTTCCTGGAAATGGATGAGTTACAAACTCCTAGCTGTTGATGCAGGCTCAGTTTAATGAGCTTGTTAATTTAGAGTTTTTCTAATAGTTCCAGGAAAGGTATGAAATCTGTGGTTTATTGTCAGAGATAAAATAAGCCTGTCAGATTGAAAGGAAATTATTACCATTTCTTCAGAGGGAGACGGCAATGCAACTACATTACTCGCATATAGCCCAGAAATGCTGAAAGAGATGCAGGTGTCAAAAGAATAGAAAATAGTGTATTTTCCAGGCTGAGCTCCAGGTGTTATTTGCACTTTGAAGGCTATTAATGCCGAGGGAGGCATTAGTAACTGTCTGCAGGCCTTGCATGTGGCAGGGAACCCTGAGGCCCCTGCTGAGATGTTATTTCTGCTGCATTCAGAGGCAGCAGATGCTGCTGTAGAGATGGGCAGCTAAAGACACAGGGAACCTGGAGCCATGGCCAATGTGCTCAGCGTGTCCTGAAACAGAGACAAAACTGGGAAACTGGGTGTCCCTGCTGGAGCAGGGGGTTGGATGAGATGATCTCCAAAGGTCCCTTCCAACCTTAAGGATTCCACGATTCCATGAAAGGCTGCATGGATCTGGACACTGAGGCAATGTAATAAGCACAACAGGCCCAGAAGAGCCTAAACTCTCTGGGTGAACACCTGAAGAACAAGAAGTTCAGACGCTAAGACAACAAGGCAACCCACTAAGGTTTAACACTTGAAGACAACCAGGGAGACACCTCCCATTACCCTTTCGTGCTTTAAAAACTACATAGCTGAAAATTGTCACGTACTTTAGAAGCTACTACTGTAACTAGCAGGTAGAAAAAAGCACATRAGCAGAAGAGATCTGCAGAGTGACCTCCCCAGGGACCAGATCTGTTGGTGTGAAACAGCCTGGCAAACTCAAGGCCAAGAGTAGACAGCAGAATCATGAAGCCAGGGGCTTTCCTCACTGGGAGCCTTCGCTTTGCCCCGCACACAAGGTCAGCACAGGAGGCGAGTGCTGGGCTCCCTGGCCAGCGACCTGCGAGACTGCAGGAGCCAGCGGCCTTCGCTGGCCAGGCCCAGGCCTAGGTCCAGGCCCGACCCAGCAGGACTGTGTCAGAGCGTGGGGCTCACACGTAAGAAGCTGTTTCAAAAAGTTCTTTTTATGGTATTTTTATGGTATCAATCTTGCACATGGACAAGCAACATTTTTATGCTGAAAAGTCCAGTCAGATGTTTCCATGTGAAATGCGTGCCATCCAACGAGTCAGGAAAAGAAGAATAAACTCCAAAAATCTTTAAAAAAAAATCTTTGAAAGAAACACCTGTGTAGTGATGCCTAACTCCAAACTTAGATGACTAGATAGTTGTTGCTGGGAGTAGCATCTCTCTTCTTCGGTCAAATAGGGCCATCAAGAGCCTCTGYGTCCTGCTCATTTTGAGCATCTTAGTCCAGCTGAACTACCCCAAAATGGGGAAAACCAAGCTCTGCTGACCTGCTCCCTCATCAAGAGTCAGGACAACCTCATCCTCCTCCACTAAGAGGCAGCTGATGTTAATTTATATTATTTCTATTGTATCTACAAATTGAAGCTCAGCTGTACTTCAGACGCTATTCCAGCTACAGCCCTTTGCACACCTTGGTTTCTCTACAGCTCTTCTAGCTTCACTTACAGACTTCACATGTGTAGATCCGGCTTGCAACATCAGGAAGAACGCAGCTTATAGCCCATCTGCTGAGAAGTCCAGAAAGAGTTAACAGGTTTCAGGGGGTAAAACTCCCCTCCATCTCCCCTCAGCCAAACTCTCCTCTTTGGTAACAGCATTAAAAGGGCTAAGTAAGCAGCRAAAGAGTATTTCTCTGAAGACAGATTTCAAAATGTACCGGGTGCCTGGGACATGGAGCAAAAGATGGAGGAAGGGAATGAGACTCGCTCTTTAGTTTTAGAACCATCACATAAAATTGAGTTTTGGCGAAGGGAATTAAGGAGAAAGTAAGCTGTCTGTATGCAGGTCAGAGGAAAAGGCTCAGAGTATCAACAGTATAAAACTATAAAGTGACAGTCTCTGCCTCCATCTGTCTGAACAGATTTCTTTGTCTAGCCTGGTTTTGGCAGAAAATAAAAAGCTTAGACAGAGACCCTGACATTAAAACCTCTTCTCCTATTCCAGAGCTCCACTTGACGTCTGTTGATGAGGACAGTCTTTCCTTGCAGAAAGTCATTGCACTGTCCTCTGAAATCAAAGATGCTGCAGCTGGCAGCAGGGACACAAATGCATACAAATAACTGATTTCACACACATAAGTCCAACTAAAAAGCCCAGATGTATAAATTTTCCATGTTGTCTACCTATATATCCAGTAACAAGGGCCTCTTCCTGCTGAATTGCCAGCATTTTTGATACCATTTCTTTACTTCAATAGTAGCTTTAGCATTACCCATCTGCAGGTTGAACTGCTCTGCACTAGCATGGCTTGTCATTTGGCAGTAATTCTCAATCACTAGCAACATATTCACACTCCTTAGACTGTGCTTGTTTCCTGCTGCAAGTGACAAGACAAACCTCCTTCTCCACTCTCATTCTAGTTACAAACTGGCTCAGATATCACGGCTGCATATAACTAGGCTAAATAATTAGGCTCCACAGCATCACCACTGACTTCTCACCTGACATCTGGTGTGTAATATGGTCTATGAAATGCAGTCTAAACCTGTCAAGAAAAGAAAAAAGAAATCAAAGCCATTGAAGGTTTACAGGAATACTTCAAGAATGAGTGAYACAAAACAGCTTTCAGATATTTCAGCATATAAGAGTAAAGCATCATGATGGTCAGCACAGCATCACAGGTGTTCCACCTTGGCTTCTCATCAGCAGTTCCATGTTTGATTTCCACACTGCCATAAACCTTTGATTGCTGTTACATCTGCAGGAAGAGATATGAAGGTTTTAAGGAGTATTTCATATTATTTGTTACATAGCTGAACTTTGATATGAGATGGATCAGGTCCAGCAACCAGCCTTACACACAGCAGCCACAACTCCCCCATTCTCAATGAAAATTACACAGTCAGATTCTTTTCAATCATTGCTAGGATTCTGAATATCTAGATATCTTTCTTTGAACAGTACATTAAAGAACACAAAAATTACTACAAAACCATCTGTTTAGCCCACTCTTGCAGATTGTGTCCACTGAGGTGGACAGTTGTGTCCACTGAGATGCCACCAAGCTTCTAATTACTTACATGCTGCCTTAAAGTCTCCATAATAGTGTGTCTAATGCTGACACAAGTATTTTATATGTTGTTGAACACTTCTRGTCTTCACTCTTGGTCTCAAACAACTGATGACCCCAAACAGCATTTAGATTTTATGCAAGTCATAAGAACATTATTATGATTATGTATTTTGTGGGTTYCAGTTTTCTTAACAATAAAATTTCTAACTGATATAGTAAAAGTAATGACTTTGCTTTGAGGTTGGGCAATTCCAAAGTTAGAAACGTTCCAAGGAGTAGTTGGCAATCTAGTAGCAACACAGCTGACTAGAAGTGACCCTGGAGACAAAAGCCCCAGCCACAGAGCAAGGTCAAAGGGAAGATGAACCAGCAGTATCATTTCCTTGTCTATCAGCGGAGCGGTGAGAACCTCAACTGTTTGCACAGCAGCGTAGCACAGAGCAATGGCACTAGGAACAAAAAGTGTGCACAACACAATACACTTACATGACATTTTCAGTAGCCATATCCTGTAATTTGTCCATAGGAGTTCTCCCATGTGCTAAACTGCTGCAATAATAGCGACAAGCTTAATTAAAACACACAGGAGAGCAGTTAAGCAAGCAAACATAACCAGGAGTCACATGCCTCATGTTGAGAGAGCCTGGACCAACACATCAGAGATAAGATACTCTTAGAAAATATATACAATAATCTTCCTGATGGCAGCACCTAGTAAACAGGCAACTAGCATTCTGTACTTCGTGCTGTCTCAGTGCAGACAACTTGTCTTTTCTTCAGTGTCACCAGCAAGTCTCTCCCAGAATGACCCAAATTTGCACCAACAGATTCTAAACGTTCTGTTTCCACTTTTATGAAGCTCAACAGCTGTCAATTTACAGACTGTCCAGGATGGAAATGCTTGTCACAGCTTTTCTAGACAAGAGAAAACTGGAAAGGAATTTTGTGTTTAAAAAAAATACAAGTAGAGGTTGGGGCACACAGTTTATTGATGGATACACAGGAAGGAGGAGGACAGGAATAAGGAACCCTTTTCTAATTCTGTCTTCAGGCTGAGGCAGAGCTCACCCATTCCCATCCAAGATTTCAGTCCTTCTAGGACTTTTCTCCTAGACTAGACAGGCATTCAGAGGAATTCCTGCCCYTCTGAGGCTGGATATGCCCTTGCTGCCTTTGCTAAAGACAAAGGTGCTTGCTGCTTTGTCCAAGATTCACCTGAATCACAAGGCCACCTGAATCTGACTGATTTTGGACACCCTGACACAGGGTGAGCAGAGACAGTTCTTCATAAACTCTGCACACCCTAAGCAGAGACAGTTCTTTACACACTAGATATCAAGAAGACCCTATTCTTTTATCTCAGGGCCAACCAACTCACAGTTACTGTCATTTATGTTAATGTTGCTGCTAGCCAAGAAATGAAGGGTCACACAAGCGCTGACTGGAGATAGGTGCAAGTTTCTGATTTTATGTGAACATTAGGAATCACATCCACGCAGCTTAGTGTTGTTCTTAACAAACCTCCAGCTCTGCAGAAGAGGCAACAAGCAGAACATATCCTCGTGCAGCCACTAACAAGCTACAAAGCTACCAAGTGCTGTCTTCACTATTGTGTCGGCAGGAAATCAGCCTCACTAGGAGAAACTTTGGGCAATTTTCCATAAAACACTGATTCTCCAGGAAACAAGGATCAGGGAAAGGCTGTGAGCTCTGAACTGCTTGTTCTTAATTTAAGAGCAAATACCTGTCACCTAGTCAAGAGACTGAAGCAGCTTGTGAGCTTGAAGCAGATTGTGAACTTGTGAGCAGCTCAAGCTTAYGGAGTGACATACACATTTACTCCAACCCCAGCGGACACACACCATTGAGGATACTGACATTTAAGACCCAAGAGGCATTTTATGCTTGTTGTAAATACATCCCTACATGTGAGTGTGCATCCCATCCCTACATGCGAGTGTACAACCCCCTGTTTCGTTCCCTCCTTGCTCAGTCCGAGTCATCAGTACTATTTCTCTAGGTGGTGATGGCTTCCATTTCCTCACCTGCACAGCTATTTCAGGACAAACCTCTCCCCAGCATTTGCTCAGCAGCTGAAATTAAAGCCTGGAGTGCCAGATTACAGCACCACACAGACAGGTACAAGCAGACCTGCCAGATGACAAGGTTTGATCCGCGCTGTCCAAGCTCCAGTTCTGCTTCCAGGAATTGGCATCTCAGGAACGTTTGGAGCTAGAAGGGCATCTTTGTATTTGTGCTTAACAGCCCTTCAGAGACGTTCCTATGAATTAGTCTCATCATTTCAGGAATCCATGTAAATGTTCACCATTCACAATGTCCTGTGATGAGCAGTCCCACAGTTTAATAGCATGATATGAAGAATTACCTTTTGCTTGGTGTGAACCTGCAACTTCCCACCCACTAATTCTTACACAGGAAGAAGTTCCCTATGCAATCTCTTTGTGTCAATCAATTTTACATTTATAATCCCAAGCAATTCTTTCTTTTCCAGACTAAAGAGTTCATCACACAAGAATCATTCAATTCCTTGAACACCATCAGAAAATCAACCATTTACTAGGTAGAACCTTTCCAGTTCTACAATGTTTTTCTTGAAATGAAAGGACCAACTACACAATGTTCAAGATTCACAGAGTTTCATAACCACTTAATGATGAGCAGTTAAGAAATGAGCACAAGAAAAGGATATTGCTGAGAGCAGATGATGTTAATTACATGTACTAAGCTTCACAATTGAGCGTGATGGCTTTAGAGCTGTGAATCTGCATCTGAAGCCCGGGAACATTTCCACCCAAGGCACTGAAAAAGACACTTGTGACAGAATCAGCAGCTGCAAAAAGAATCAAGTAGCATCTACAGAATTTGCTTTAACTTTTCATGAGATCAGTCATTGCCACAGCGGTGATGAGCAGTACCATGGAAACAAAGTTATAGCTGCAATACGCTATGACCTTTCCACTGTGTGTGCAACAAGCTACGAACGTACAAACAGCGAGAATTTTTGCTCCTCTAGGCAAAAGAAATCATATTTTTCATCAGCGTGGATAAGTCAAAGGAAACAGGAAACCGTTTCATAATTACTCATTATTTTGATAAACAAGAAACCATAAAAACCTCCAGAGTTTTAGGGCACTCAAATATGAGCACTCTAAACCACAGCAGTGTCGCAGACTATTTCCAAAAATGCTCTAGCTCCTGTTGCTTGTCACAGAACTAGATTCGATCAAAATGTGGCAGCTCCTCAAAATCTGCTTATCCTGACTTTACAGGATGAGTTCTGCTTGCACAGTTCCACACTTCTTACATTTTTGGGTTGCCACCTTCATCAATTCTATGCTTCACTTTTTGCCAAAGTAACCAAAACTGAAAAATAAGATATTAGCATGGAACAGCAGCAGCAATTACATTTTCATGGTGTCGTCTTCAAAACAAGTGCTTAATATTCAGAGGTGCCTTCACAGGCAGGAAATGCAGACCTGGCAGCCAACGTATGCTTCCTGAAGCTCTTCCAAATAAACTATGCTCCTCATTTGCTAAATATAGTTCAAAGTATTATGGAATATTATTATAATATAATTATCAGGAAGCAGTACTCTCTGACCACTTGCAGCTACAGCAATAAGCGACATACACAGAACCTGCCCTCACCCCACAGTGATTCTGTCCTTTCTAGGGCACCTCCTAAGCATCCTGTCTGACCAGATGGAAAAGCCACCTGGAAAGACAGCCTGGCAGGAAGGTGCACAAAAAAAAAAAAAATGGAGGTGCTTGATCATGTACATTCTCACTGTGCCATTTTCCCTCCTCAGTTGTGTACCCACCACAGCTAGCGTGGTTGGAGCAGCTAGTGCACCCACTCAGCTGGTAGTAGTCGTCACACCATCAGTTTCTTCTGCTGTCAAGAAAGGTAAATGTCAATAGTTTTAAATATCAAAACACACAGTAAATGCAATTACAGAACAGAAGGAACATTGGCAAGTGTTGATACTAGCACACCAGCACATCACAAAATGCAGGGCTGGACCTCTTCACTGAAGAGGCTGTGCATCTGTTACGCCACCAACTCTAAAAATCCAAATTCAGCTGTGGGTTGGCCAAGCAGAGATACACAGTAAGAGGCGGGGGGGGCAAGCTGAGCTATGGAGCAAAAAGGTAGGAGCCCAAATCTGCAAGAGATCTCCTTCCCTTTTACCTAAAATGGTTCCTAACTTAGCAAGTGATTTTGGAATCCCTGCCCACAGCAGCAGGAAACACCTTTGGTGATATATCCACCACAGGGCACAAACCATCTCAGGTAGCGTAGATAAGTGTGCATACACCATTGCTACAAATGCCTCTAGGATATAGGAAATATATATATATATATATATATATATAAATCAAAGTTGAGATCTGCTAGTTAAACCCAATTACTTCAACATTTTGTCATCCTTCTGTCAGTGTCAACAGGAATCCCTGCTCGCTGGTAGCTGTTGACAGGGGCATAACTGAAGTTACCACCTACAAGAATTGCTGAATAAAATTCACTTTATCTATGACAGGACAAACAAAAAAAACTATTTTTTAAGAAACCACTTAAAATGGACATGAAAATAATGAAATAGGCAAGTTTGGATGCAGGGGCTTTCAGTGACTGAAGGGAATGACAAACAAAACCTCAGAAAGGCTGAGATTTGCTGGCAACACAGAGTAAAACAAGGATGTTTACACTGTACCCTTGATAACAGAGTGCAAGGAAAGAAGTAAAATCATATCCTTCCATTTCCAGAGTTGGAAAGCTGTTTAGTGAAGTGGTAGAAATCCAGCCAAGAAAGTTGGTAGGAAACCAGTCAAGCAAGCTGGCCACTTCCAGCACTGATAACAAGGAGATAAAAGCAATTGCAGCATTTTACAGCAAGGAGCTGTGCTATGAAGTGCTCTGTGCTGTTCCTCAGCTTTCAAAGGCTCTGTTGTCTCCCTCGCCCCCAGACACTTGGACACACTTATTCTCACCAGAAAAAAAAAAAAAAGAAAGAAAAAAGACTGGAGGTTCTGGCTACCAGTAGTTGAGATAAAATATGACTGACTTGTTCGTGGCTCATAGTTTAATCTTAGTGGTAAGATAAGATCAAATGTTGTAAATAAACTGCAAATTCTTCCAGAGGCTGCGTGGAACTACATACGAGTGCTCTGACAGGCTCAGTATCAGCGGTGCCCTGCTGAGAATCACATCACGCTGCTCACACAGCAAGGTGCTAGTTGAAGTTATATTTATATGGTTTTCTGACACCTGCATTATAAATTCAATTCCATAATCAGTTGTGCACTGTGACTAGAAAATGCATAGTCTACCTACTAGGACACTTTCTAAACCAGTTCAATGATGGTATGCTATGGTACTTGATAGACCATTGGGATTTTTCTCCATATGGTGAGACCCAAAGATCATCACTCATCACTACCAGCAGCAGCAGAAGGATCAATAGGCACTCAGTCAGGCTGGAAGTGACRCTGGCCCAGGACACGATGCCAAGACAAGACCCTCCTTCCTACTTAGAGCACAGAGAACAGACACACTGCAAAATAATTAGAGTAAAACATTATTTTGTGCTAGCAACATTTTTAGACAAAATCTTGWAAAACACAGGATTAATGCATTTGATATAGTAGAAAATTTGGGGAAACATTCACAATAAAGTTGACTGGCACTCAACCTGTGGCAATGATCAGAAAAGATGCAATCGTAGCCCCTTCCAGTGACAAGAGACTGATTTGTTGTACTTGGACACTCAGTTCTGTAAGGAAATTAATGGAGTTGTTAACACTTTAAGGAAATGATGCAACATCATTGCTGACAAAGGCTAATTCAATTACAAGCAATATTCTCAAGAAAATATATGACTAAGAGCAATACTAATTTGCACTCCCCTTTTTTTTACTTTGAGTATAAGTTAATATTTTTAAATTTACTACATAAACAAGCACAAAAATTCATCAGTGAGATGACCTCTTGATAAATGGAGTAGGACATTTTATACTATTCCAACCTAGGASCTGTTACTTCATAGATGAGCTACTACTTTTGGATTCTATGATCTAGCACTAGAGTGGCAGGAGAGACACAGGACAAGAATGCACATCACCTGTTTGTCCATCATTTACGTCACTTATTTAATGTTTCTCAGAACATTTTTTAATAATGTGAACTAACATTTTCATATTAAAAAAGCCTACAGTCTATAAGGACAGCAAAGATCTACATAGGGCATTGCTGAATTCTCTGGAAGATCTGATAAGGCAGATCTAGGATCCATAAGCACAGCTGCAGAAAGTGGGAAAAAAATTATATAGTAGTTGGCAAACTCCAAAATATCATTTTTCTATTAACTGCCAGAAAAAAATATATCTGGCATAAATGCTGAACCTATGTGAATAACAGTCTATGTAAGAAGTAAAGACCTCTTTCCTTACTAAAAAAGAGTATAAATTCATCAACAAATCAACAGACAGATACAGAGAGAACAGGGAAATTATGTTGATAGATTATAACTTATCTCAGTGCTGCATTCTTGAATTTTGCTTCAGGAACTTGCACTCTTTTATATCCCTGCATTTATTGCTATGTTTCATAAAAGCTGATGACAGACAGAAATTACCACATGAGTAAAGGGACCTACAAAAAAATCAAGACGTAAAGCTCTAGACACAGGCAAAATCACCTTACCTGTCCCTGTAAAGATGCTGCTGCTGCTGCTTAGYGTTGACTCCAGATGTTAAGGAGTCAACATCTTGATCAAGGATGCTGCAGATCGTCCACAGCTAGAGGAAGACAAGCAGCACAGGAGAAGCAGCACCTTCCCTTACACCAAGTGTTATGAAGAAAAACAATTGTCATTTTTTCCTTTTCAGCCTTTTTGCAAGTGTAGATTCCCTCTGAATCACGTTTTCAGGCATCTCCCTCAGTGCAGGTCCCCAAGACAATCAGACTCCCAGTCTTCCATCGTGAGCAGCTCCATCAGTTTAGGAACAAAGTTTTTACATCTGCAACCTCCTATTAGAGCCTGTTCTTCATTCACAAGAGGTGCTGAGGTGCTACCACGTTATCTAGGTGACAAGAAGGCATCAGCCACCAGACCTTTGTCCAATCACTTGTAAAATATCAATAAAAAATATACTCACCTTTCCTCTAAATCTTTTCTTGCATTGCCATTTAGCATCTGCCTAGATAAACTGGAGCTGAATTCTAAAGCAAAATTCAAGACTCAACTTTGAATTCAGAATTCAAGGCTTCTCTCCCAGAAGGGCACCACAGTCACACCAGTTATCTTCAATACACAGTGATTCATAGCCAAGAGCTCTTTTCTGTTAAAACAAGTTTGAGATATTTCAAAGAGCTTGTTCAGATGGGAAGAAAATAAGCTAAAAAAKCCATACAATGTATGACTATATGTATACCCACCACTAGGTGTCACCCCAATTTAAGATATTATGTACGCATACATAYATTCTTATAATAAAGTCCATTTTCACTGTACTTTAACCACACTATTAAGTTTTTTACTAAAGTGATTAAATTGCTGGAGCATACACAACATGCTAAGCTGGCTAAGGAATATATTCTCTGCAAATACTATTGGGTATTAAATACCATCAAGTAACTAGTGCCTCTCTGAAACGCAAGCAGGGCACCTATTTCAAAGGTGCATTTGGAGGCTGCAGAGATGAGGCACCTTCCCACGCAGATGACAGAGAACAGGCACAGACTCATGGACTTCATCTTTTTAAAATTCAAAGTTGACAGCTAAAATGTGAGCCAAAAAGCCCATGCTTTAGAGAGAAGCAGATTATCGGCTTGGCCCCCACTGTTTTCTGAAACAGTGACTCCATTAACACCACAAAACCCCTGCYGGCTAAGGGATAAAAGCAGATGGGCCATTTATCAGCATTATGTCCAYGGGACAATCAAATCAGTACTATATTACCTTGCAGCAGGCCTCGTCTCTGCACTTTCAGACATTCAAATAGCACCACTTTCCAATTCACATGCCTTAAAAACACACAGAACAGGGACGTAACGCTGGGAAGATATTCAGAATATCGTGCCTTTGATCATAAGAGCTCATCACAGGAAAATTCAAAAATGTGGTTATAAAGTCTCTTTATAAAATATTTCCAGTACCCTCCCTAGAAGGAATGAGACACAAAACTGAACAGGGACCTATCCAAGGCTGTACCTGCTTGGGAGCAGCTTGAAGAGGACAGGACAACCCCCGGCAGTTCCTACCCCAGCCACCTCAGACCCACCAGTGACAAAGCCCTGCAAATAAAACAGGAAACAGTGGAGCACCATGACACTAGGAAGAGCCTAAGAATTGCTCCAAAAAAACAATTTTATTTTCAGTATTGAAGAAATACCAACCACAGCCTGACCTTCACCCAGCCTTCCTCTCCTGCCAAGTAGAAAGTGCAGTTCCAAGTCATGCCTGTATCACACTGCAACACACAGTCCTTCCACAGCAGACCCAGAGCCATCTGTTTCCTGATCCCTTTCCTTAAATGTTTTGCACAACACCCAAGCCAGAGTGTTAACATCACAGGTGAAAAGTAGGAAGAGCCCTAACTTTGCACATGGGATGASTCTGAGCCTCAGACCCAAGCAAGAACCTTCCCAAGGGAGAAACCTTTTGGCATCCGACCTCTTCTCCTTTGGCAGCTCCAACTGGAGGAAGGTCAATACTGYCTGGGCAGTGAAAGAGCAGTAACACTAAAACCTGAAACAAGTGCCTCAAACTAGAAGAAAAAATAAGTCAAAAATAGGAAACCTCAAAATTRCTTTGCCTCTTAAGAGAGCTTATGCAAGAAAAGATTAGTGGCCACAATACTGCATTGGTTTAGTGGYGTGAGAAGCAGGACAGCATCCTCACAGTTGAAAAGTTTCAGCATAATATCAGAGAAAAACTACTGCAAAACATACAGCTTACAAAACAAGTTCCTTTTTTCTGCATGCAGGAAAGGTCAGGATCAGGTTATTGTGCAAACTGTCAAAAACAGCAGCAAAAGTGTCATTTGAACAGTCAGGTGAACACCCTTGTGGATGGGACACRTGAAGCATGACAACAGCAGCACTTCTTTGCTTTGGTCACTGTCAAAAGGATTTCAAAGGCAACCAAGTTTAGAACTGAGTAGCAACATAACTGCACAATGTGTATGACCTGAATTATCAGGATACTAACCACTAAAACAAAAATAGTAATCACAACTATAAAACTAATGCACTGGACACACTTCCAAACCTCAGCCTGGACGGAAAGGATCCGAGTCCACTTAAGAAGTCCCTATCTTTATTTTTAATTAACCTAAACTCTTCCACACACTAGAGTTATCTTGTTGAGTACTTCAGATGCTCCCCCATAGGATATAGTCAGGAAAAGCTGCCACTCATCAGTCTGCTGCTTAGAAAACTGTTTCATGAGACTTAACCTAAAAATACAAAGGAGCAAAACTGTAATTATTCACCTAGTAGTCATACTAGTCAATCTGGGCAGTAACAGCACTGACCTCAGACTTGAATTCAGGGAGAGTTCAAGTTAAATGACAGCACTGCAGAAGTCAGCCAGGTCTATGATCTCCAGTTTACCTGCAGGGCATTTTAAAAAGAGAACAGCACAACAAGGAATATACCAACATGTGTTCACTGAAATACTTGAGGTTGGAAGGGATCTCTGGAGATCATCGAGTCCAACTGCCCTGATAATAAAGTGGCAAAGCTCCTGGGAAGTGTAATAAGCACCCATCCTTTCATAAAGGAAGAAATAATATAAGTTAAATTCAATTTTCTTGGGACTTTCACATGAATACATATATAGCTAGAATCCAAAGGTTTGACCAAGTCCACATCATATGTGAATCAGCCTCAGAAAGAATTAGTAGGTCACGATATTGCCCAGGTTTAAAGATTTCCAGCAAGTCAACTCCCTTAAATGTTCCAATTTGCACATTATTAATCAATATTGCCTCTCTCCCAAAGAGCAATACAACAGGAAAAAAATAGGGAAACCACTATATGATCCCCCTAGGTTTGCTGGTGACTAAGCAAAACCATACACAGGCTCAATGGAAATGCCAAGTCCTCAGAACATACTGTCATGCCATGAACTGKACGTGTCTGAGGCACTACCATGCATTTAGGAACAGGCTGAGCAGAGMCCATTGCATTTTGCCTTCATCTGGGCCTCCACAGTATTCGCTATGAACTGAGTTCTGAGGCTGGGGAAATTGTCATGCTGAATCAGAAGAATAACTGRTCTGGAGCTATGACCTATAGACAAGGAACACTCCAGAGAAAGGCCAAAAAACTGTGAGACTTAAACAACTGCCTCAAGATTTATTTCATGAAGAACATGTTTTTAGATCTCARAAGAGGCTCCATTTTAGTTCAGGGAATCCTAAGAAATATCGTACACTCCTTTTACTCTGCTACAGTTCTCGCAGTAAGAGTGTCACCATGGTAGTGCACAGAAAAAAGTTCCTTTTCCCTCACRTTACATAACCTGCCTTTCACTGCAGGAGCTGGGAGCAAGGCCTGTGCTTAAACAAATRAGGTCACATGCAAAGAAGTGGAGGAGGGCCCGGACAAGGGCCACACTGGGCAAAAAGGAAGGATCAGATGAAGAGCCAGAGCCTCTGAGTCAGCCCGTGTGGGAGGGCAAGCAGCTCTCAAGCTTATGTAAAGAGAAGGAAAGAGCTGCTCAGTGGCCAGAATGAGCTAACAGTGAATACTAACACGATGGGCAAGCACACATGTATTATTGCTCAGGATATTCAAGCTTTATGGGGAGTCTCTGTGCATCTTCACCTGGCTGCTGACACTAAGGGTGCCTCTTGGATCCCCACGTTGAACWCTCTCTTACAAGAGACTGCTCAGAAGTGCAAGTCCAAGACACCCTCATGGCAAGGAAATTCCTTGCTGCATTCCTGGGGCAGACACCGTGTTCCTGCTCAGGATGCTGCCACTGCCAATGCCTCAGCTCCGGGCGGCGCTGACTCARTGATCCAAGTGCCCAGGAAGGCAGCGACAGGAGGAGGAGGTGCTGCAGCCAGGTGGCAGCCCCAGCGAGCACTTTGCATGGAACCACATCAAGGTGCAGTCTCACCACGCTCCCTGCCACGTCACTGCGGCCAGGAACCACGCGCTCACCCAACACCACCGCCTGCCAGCAGCAGTGCCACAGCCTGGGCACCCTCTCCAGCCAGGGATCCTTGGAGGCTTCTGCAGATTCTCTCTTGGAACTCTTTCCCAGAGTTCTGCAAGCTAGAACATTCTTAAAGGTAATTCCAATGGGGCTGCCCGAAGCCAGTGTTAGTTGTTCTTCCTGGGAAACACATGAAATTAAAGACATTAGGACTTCTTGAGCAACAAGTCAGAGCCTGAAACTTGTCATTTTTGTACACCCTAATAAGAGTGCTTAACCAGACTTCAAGATTTGGTTGTCGTCTTTGCGGAGAAGAGGGCACTTTTTACACTCTGCATAAACCTGGTCTTGCCACAGTAAAATTGCTCAGAGTAACAAAACAAACACAAAACCCCTGAAGTACAGCACAGAAACATCAAGTGGCAAAACATTTCAAGTACTGGTACCCTGACTGTATAATGAATTATCAGAGTGAACTGAAAAAATCTCTTCAAGAAAATGGAGAGTTAGTATATTCTCAATGGAGAGTTAGTATATTCTCAGTGTTTCCAAAACCTGAGCTGGGATTCAGAAATTATCAAGCGAAGTCAATCCTATTAATAAATTGGAATAAAAAAAATGGATGGGACAAAATGATAAATTCAGGTTTAGTTATTACAGCTGGATCTCACATGAAGMCTTTGTTGCCATGACTATTAAAATCCCCCAGCTTAAGAGAAAAATCTTCCCCGGGACAAATCCTCTTCTGTTCCAACTGTATGGCTGATTCTTAGAGGGAAGAGAGCCGTTAGCTCTCATCCAATTGTCTTTTACACAATTTAAACCATTTGTCTATAGTACACCTAAGTGTACTATAACACTCAAACAAAAGCTAGTTCTACACATCTCCTTCCACACTGAAAAATCTACTATATTTGAGGTACCCTTTATTGGGTAAAATGCATCAGTTTGATAAGAATTCTGTCACCCTSCAGAGCAGACAGACAAATCCCATTTCAAGGCAGCCCTTGACGTGGCCTGAATAACCCAACTTCCTCGTGCACTGCTCCGGACGTTACAACACCCTTTTCTGGCATAGCCCTCACTGACCCTCCCATCTAGAGGGGTTGCAAAACGCCTCTCATATCCTCTGCAACTATCAACTCAGCCTTTCAAGGCTTAAATGCTATCACTGCTTCCCCTGACACCCACAGGACAGACCCGTGAAATCTGAAGGTCACYACGCAGAAGCACCAAGGGGCACGGGTGAGCCACACTGCAGTGAAAGCCAGTGCAGAGGGTACTGATACACAGGCCTGTAACTCCTGTAACTACGTGACAAAGCCAAGTAAGTGGCACAAAAAGCCACACAGAGCTGTCACATCAAGTACAAGGCCTGGTATCCCTGTTCCCCACAACTGTATCCCTGTTCTCCACAACTACCTCCCTCAAGGGAGCATCAGGAGGGCCAGCAACAAGGAGAAGGGCTGCCAAAGCAAACCAAACACATCGTTCAGAGGATGGCTGAAATCAGCTGCTTCCCTGGCCTACGGTAGCATCGTCCAAAGCCAAAGTGCCTTCACTACAAAGGTAAAACACAAACCTGGCTTATGGCTGAGGAGCAAAGTGTAGCAGCACAAAGTGTAGGTAAAACAAGGTCTAACCAGAAGCCRTGGCAAGGAAGAACAGCCCATGCAGAGGTACAAGGCACTCCAGAAAGGTCTCATTTCTTAAGCCCAGCTGAGAGGCAGAGTTCTCAGGACCAGATTTTTCCTGCCACACAACAGAGTGAGGGAGAAGCAGAAGCCACAGCAGCAATTTCCAAAGTTACCCATGTAACAACTTAAGACATAAGCAGTTTAGATGTGTGACCCCTAAAACCCATTTTCAAAGCAAATTGGAATCCAAGCTCCCACATGGGAGAAATTTATAAGTTCTCCCTGACCTTTTCAATTCAGGACCCATCCACAAACTGAAAAATGAAATAACTACTTGTTTCTTGCAGTAAATTATCTGCCAACAAGGAGAACAGAAAGCAAGTATTTTTCATTTCCTGTTATACTTAGAAAGACTTTTATCTGCACCACTTTTTTCAGACCCAGAAGTGCTGCAGATACCGTGTGAAGCGGCCCCACTTCTTCAAATTCTTSATCAGCCTTCGCCACGTGTGTGCATCGCACAGAGGATCTGTCTGGCAGCCACCTGGGTTTCCCCAAACGAGCTCTCACCACACGCACAAGCAGTGCAATTACTTCCAAATACCTCCCTAGAATCCCAAGCCAAGGGGCCCTAAGCCCCAAGGGGTACATGGAGCCACTAGCCCCAGCTAAAGATGGAAAGAGTTGGAGCAGAGAAAGGGGGGCTGAGCACACWGGACACAAATCCCAGCCATGCTCAGCAAGCCAGTCTGAGGCTGGGTTCCCTTGTGTAGCTTGCCCTAGGGATTTGGCCTGGCAATCCTATAAGCTTCCAGCAGGGACTCCTCCTATACATGTGCGTGCCCAAGTATTTGCCCCCGAATTCTGAACCTTTCTCCCTTCCACTTCAGGCAGCTACTGCCAACAAAGCTAAATTGCACATAGCTTGTATCTTGCATGCACAGAAATGGTATAGGACTCGTGGTTCTGGAAAAGGCACCACCTTGGCCTTTTGGATTCCTTGACTTTCTGGATTCTCAGACAAAAAATGGTTGGTTGCCAAAATAACTGAACTAACTGCAAATTCATAAAGAACTGTTATTATTTACCTGGACTTGTATGCCACCACCAACTCACCACTCCCCAAGGGGAGGTAGCAGAAACATCCCACCATGGACAGAAACAATTATCACCCTGACCTTTRCAGGCAACCTGCTCCTGATGCATGGCTCAGTCATGGAATCCTTAAGGCTGGAAGGGAYCTCTGGAGATCATCCAGTCCAATTCTCCTGCTCCAGCAGGGACACCCAGAGCACAGGGCGGCATCCAGGCRCCTTTGGAAGATCTCCAGAGAAGGAGACTCCACAGCCTCCCTGGGCAGCCTGTGCCAGGGCTCTGGCACCCTCACTGTCATGGGAGAGGATATGAAGAATATCTGCCTCAAGGAAATGTTCTGTGCGYTTGTGAAATGGGATTTTCAAAGGGAGAGATGTAATAACATTTTCCATCAGACCCAACAACAATCCCCACACAGTMAATAACTGCAGTCCCATGGATAGTGTTCAGCAATATCCTCAAGACGAGGATGCAAATCCACGCAATTCTGAAAAAAATATTTCTAATTAAATTTTTTTTCTGGGCAGCAACTTCTGAACTAGATGTATTGATGCAACTTGAATCTTGACTGTCCAACATTAGAAAGCCTCTGTTGAAATGCCCTTCAAAAGCTCACCATTTTATATACTCACAGTATAACTAAATTAGTTCAAGTTACATTTAATACCCTGCATAGCTTCACATTGCCTCAAATAATGTTTATAAGCTACATCTCTAAAGAAGAAGCAGAATGCCCTAAGAAAGAAGCATCCCAGTGGTAATTCTACCCCTGAGATAGAAGAAAATTTCTTGTTTAAGAAAGAAAAATGTCACATCTCCTGAAGAACTCCAATATCACATACTTTATTCATTGTGATACAGAAATGCAATAGCTGGAGAGATCTGTTCTCATACATTATCAGGGAGAACAAGTTATCAGTCGCTGCTACACCAGCATGTCCTACTGTGTCTTTTTCTCTCTTGCACATCAGAGACAATATCTTATATAACGAGCATCAGTCCCATCTGAGGCTAAGATAAATGAAGCACCAGCCACACACCTGTCTAGATGAAAAACAAAAAGGGGAAGCAATCATTCTATACTCAAGGCACCCAGCCTCAAGAAAGAACCAGTTGCTACATAGTTCCGGGAGATCTGCGAAAAAACGCTAAAAGCAAACACAAGTGTATGGAAGTGAAAGTCACCTGGAGCTTATGCATCAGCAAATGAAGTCAGAGAGGCTCTGAAATCTCCCGATGCCCAAAGACAGACATGCTAAAGAAAATGCAAGTGAGGCATCTAAGAAACCACTTTTAAAATACAAATCCAGATTATAWTTTAGCTCTGCTTTTTATCTTCTTTGCACTTGCCAACTTAATACACTCACCTTACATTTGCTAAACTRCTTGGGCCAAAGTGGATCAGAAAAGATCATCAGCAGAGCAAACTCTGCAAAGAATCCTAAGGGGCCTACAGCCAGGATGCTGTTAAGGAGCTCACCTTATTGAAACAGAACCACCTRTCTATGTGGTCTGGTCTCCACATCTCAATTTCCCTTAATGAAATCTGTAACTTCATTGCACTTAAATCCACTAAAACTCCCAGTCTATAGAGAATTTACACCAACTTATTCCTGAAAAAACAGCAACCCAAAAGCCTGGGGCACCAGTACACCTAGCTGAAAACTCCACTGAATGYCCTCAGCAGCCACAACATTCAGTTTAAGATTAGAAGCTTATTAATATATAACTTAGTCTATCAGTCTCATTAATATGTGGTTATAGAGATACTAAACCTTACAACAGACATTTTTGATGAGTACAAATTATGAAGATTGACCTTTAAATACATCAAGCCTCTTGCTCAACTCTGATAATTGCTATGGCTTGGCAGGTATTCAAGAAAGCTGTTCTTGATGTAACCTGAAAGACTTTATTTGTATTCATAAAACTCAGAAAACACAAGAATTTTCAGAYTGTATATAGCCTACAACCTTTAAATCAAGAAAAACAGTCTAAAACTGCTCTTTGTGGCTGAATTACTGCAAAAAGAATAACACATCTTTCAAGTAAGAATAGTTTATTTAATTACAACTCATCTTCAGCCCAGATGTAAAGCATTTGCTGCATTTCAAAAGTAGTCATTGCTTCATAGAGCTTCCTCTCATTCCCAGTTGTTTTCTAGTGCTTCATAGAAAAGCCTCCTCGSTCTCCCAGGACAAATGCAGTCCTAGTTAGCAGCCTATAATTGGGACACCAAGACAACGGTTTCTTTATGCACAAAAACCTAAGAACTCTCAGTGACTGGGATCCAAATTTCCCAGGACTAAAACACCAGCAGACTGGAGACAGCTAACTAGCACTGCAAGAGCACAGAGGCACTACTGCAAGTGGCTTCTTTGAGAAAGGAACTTTGAAAATAAACTTTTTGAGTTGTCTTGAAAAACTCAGTAAGCCAAATGGTCCATAAAGCCTGTGCACATGTATCAAGCAGGCACTGAAAGATATCTAAGTTTCAAATAAAGTCATACTCCTACCATGACCCTCCAAAACCGCCTAACAAAATGCCGTTTAACTAGTGAACTTAAGTAACTGGTATTTCTCCCAGATGAAACCCCACAAACCTGACTGAGGCTACCATACCACGGTGGTCCACAGTAGATGCAGCTGCCTCCATTAAGGGGCCAACTTCCCTTCCACCTCGACCAGCCCAGTGCAGACTGGGCTCCTCGCTGCCTCCCCATGGCCCTCGCTTGCAGCCAGCCCAGGAGAAGACACATAGCCCATACACTGCCCAGCAGGAGGGAGACCCCCCAGCTCAGAGCTATCGCCTCCCCATGGGACCTCACAGAGGACACACACACAGGCTATACCCACTCCTCTTTGCTTCTCTACAGTCTGGGGCATCTTTAACGGGGCTTTTGCCCCCACTTCGCTGCGGCGAGGAGACAACTCAAGACACACACACAGCMGTCCCTCACACCCCGAGAAAGGCAACACATTGTCCCTCACGGCGCTTATATAGCGAACACGGCGAGGGGGCGGAGGCTAAGCCGCAGATCGGCCACTCTATTGGTCAGTACTGCTGTCATTCCCTGGAGCGGGCCTGCCGACCCCGCCCCTCGGCGGGCTGCGGGCGCCCCCTGCGGGCGG
>NW_020455688.1:1489532-1547777 GCF_003342845.1 Nothoprocta perdicaria
GCGGCGCCCCCGCGGCCCCCCGCCGCCCCCCGCGGCCGCCGGCGCTAACGCGGCTCTCGCCCCGCAGCCCCGGAGCTCTTCGGCGGCAGGAGCGTCCACGAGCCCGTGCTGCTGGTGGCCGAGCTGTACGCGGGAGCGGCGGCCGTGCAGCAGGTAGGGCGGGCGCGGGGAGCGCGGCCCTCGCAGCGGCGGCGGGGCCGGGGCCGGCGCCCTCCGGGCTCCGCGTAGGCCCCGCCGGCCGTTCCTGAGGTAAAAGTTTCTCCTGGGCCTTTTTTTTTCCCCTCCTCGCTTTTTATTTGTGGCGTTTTTAATCCCTCCTGCAGCGGAACGGTGGGAGCTCAGGCGTCTCTCAGCGCTCTCCTCAGGGCGAGCCCCGCCCGCCGCGGGGCTTTTGSGGGGAAAACGCGGCTTTGGGCGCGGGAGCAGCCGGTGCCCACGTCGCTCGTGCCGGGGCCGCCGCACGAGGCAGCCCCTTCCCGGCCGCACGTGGTAAATTGTGGCTCTGCTGGGCTCGGAGCGTGTTTATAACCTGCAGCTCTCTGGGCGGCTCTCCGGCCTCTTTATTGAACAGGTTCSTGCGACTGCCACGTTTCGGCATCTCTTTATTCTCTAGGAAGCAMACCATGAATTACATCGTAAAAGCCTCCTGAATAATAACATTAGTTAAGAGTGTATTTCTTTAGCAAGTAGACCTTAGCTAGAGGTCACAGACATGCAATTCGGATTAAAATATTAAATCATGCTCTTGCCTGCAGTGTGTAATGGTTATACTGGTAACAGCCTTCTCAAATTTCTTTCAAATGCCAAAGTATCTGTGCAGAGTTTGAAGTTTTGACTTACTAGTCGTTTATCAGGTCCCTAAGAAATGCAGAAGGATGCATCATCATTTTGGGGGATGAAACACGTTATGTATTTGACAACTTATGAAATGAGTGCACAGGGGTTTAGACGGGGAGAAYGGCATGAGGCCTGACCACAGGCAGGTGTGAAGTGGCTGTGGGAGTCTCAGAAGTGCGAAAAGAAGAAAGTGATTGCTTAATTTTCATGTAGCAACATTAAAAYGCCTCTTACGCAGAATAATTTAATTAAGTAATGCAGATTTTTGAAGTAAGTTTTACTCTTCTGCCTGCCTGCCTTTGCTGTTTCACCGTCCATCAGTTTTGGAGTACCTTTATGTACTACRCTGGACAGGAGTGTCAACTTCTCAACCAGTGCAAAGCTCAAATCCTATTCCTCATTAAATGCCATAGGCAGATCTGCCTTCACTTTCTGTTACAGTGTTTACAAAATCCACAATMTATTAAATAGTAAACTGTGCTTGCTTGCTTCATGTGCTGTGATTCATTTACAGTTCACAAAAATACATTAAGTCTTACTTTATGGCATAGGAAGAACAATTTAGTCATGATCCCGGTGCAATTCCATTTTACTGCTAAACAATTTTTGTTGAACAGATTGGAAAATCAGCCAGTTGCCTCTTCTTCTTTTGGCATTGTAATAAAATTAGAAGAAGATCAACCTAGCAGGCTCGGTAGCTGAACCAAGAACTGCCTTTCCCTCTGCTTTTCCGGTTACAAAGCATCTTGTGCTGTTGCTACAAACCTTGCAAACTTCTTTACAAGAAAGAAGGTCCTGGACTGGAAAGTCAATAATACTGTAAAGTAAAATAGATATTTTTAAGTAAATATAGTAGTTTCTTTCTGCASTTACTGCCTGGCAGTGATTGTAGCAGCTCAGAAAGTGTGAAGCAAAGCCTGTCTATAGTTCAGTGAAGAGCAGTCAGCAGAACTCTGTTGTCTCGTGCGGAAGGTGTGAGCTAATGCAATATAAATTCACTGCATGCTAGAAATGAGAAGGGGCTGATCCAACAGCCACTGGGTTTCAGCGCTGCCACCAACTGTTCCTGYGTAAGGGACTAGGTTTGACTGTAACATCTTTTTTTTTWTTATTTCTTTTTTTGCTATAATCTTTATGCTCTCTGATATTTAACAGACCTTTGCTTTCTTCTGTTATTATTATTAAGCTGTCTGTAATCTCAGGCTCTAGTTTTGGTATTGTAAAATAGGCCTCATATCTGCAGGTCAYATGTTTGCTTTGCTCTTCTCTGCATCCACAGGTCTTGTAAATGTTKGTCAAAAACCTGGAGTTACAACAACCCAGATGAAAATGTACAATATAAATAAWTTTTTCATAACCCTTTTAGTGGAAGAAACACTTTTCTGAAGCTCTTAAGCTAATTTTCATCAAATTCTAAATTTTACAAGAGCGAACAATGCCGTAGGACTTTCAGAATACAACCTTTGCTAAGTAATAGATGCTRCAGTGTCTTTGCGATGGGGTTTTGAAATGTACACCTCTTTGCCTCCCTCGTGCCTTACGCCCCATCCCTCAGCCTGGCGCGCTGCGGTTGTGCTGCAGTGCCACAAGCCTGGCACGATGCTCAGCTCCCACCGACACCCCAACCCTCACCTGCCTTCCTGGAAATAAAGAAACAAATAAAATCATCACCACCCTTGAAAGTGCATAAATCCACTCCAAGAAGCAGAGGGTCCCACTGGCTCTGTTCAGTTTTCTCCACTTTCCCCCCACACCAGACTTCATCTATGCAGCACATTCACAACCACCTATAAGGGATGTGGCTAACATTATTTTTAATTTATGGCAACCCATAGTAACAGCAGTTACCCCTATAAAGAATGGCCTCTCTATGCTCACACTTCCCAGCACTGGATTTTATTTCTTCTTTTGCAGTGAAGTATTTTTTTTATTAGCCTTTCACTAATGAATTGTGGTTTCCTTAGAATATGGATAATAAGGCAACTCTGTACACCAATCTTGAGGAGGTTTGTTCCTTTCTAAGACCTGTTCCTTTCTTTGTACCTGTGTTCGGTAAGACCGAAGTGCACGGTCCAGTCTAATCTCCCCAGATGCCCATAGTATATGCTTGTTGGTTTGTAGCTTTCTCTGCTGTTCAGGAAAAAGAAGAGCATGGAAACTGCCTTTTGGTGAAGCCCTGCTTCTGYTATTAAGGGAATAATTGGGTGGAACATTTGGCTCTGCACATTTAAGGAGAGCTGCTGAAGTTAGCGTGAACGGAGTCCCAGCGACCAAGTGTGTGAAAAACAGAAGCAGAATTCTAGTCCTCAGATGGCTGCAAGATGTTTATTACATAGACTCAACAAAGTTATCATGAAAGATGTCAGGTTACTGGTCTGTGCTGTTCCTGTGGGAAAGCGCTACGCTGCCAGACTTGCAGTTTCACGTATCTAGTCTTTCCRAGTGCAGGATTAGAGGTCGTGCAGTTTCGGTGAACGCTGCAGTTAAGTGCTTTGGAGGTAGCCATTTACGTTCCTGTTGCTGCTGGCTGTCCTGTCATGATACCTTTGCTAAAACTGATATAATTGCACACTTCTAGGTTACCTTCTGTTCTAACCCCAACTTACTGCACGCTGGCCAACTTCCACTTCATTTGTTCTCTTTTTATTTATGCAACCAGGGAAATTTTTATGTTTTGTCTTAATTCCTTTTTGTAAAATCTTTTTTATCTTTACCCTTGACTTTTCTTAGTTCACTTCCTGTCTTTGGAAACAGTGTTTTGTTTTGTTTTTTTGCTCATCATTTAATTCTTTGTACAGATTTTGCTTACTGTGATTATCCTCACTAACGCTCCTTCACTTTTGCCAGCCTGCATGTCAAAGACCTAACAGACTTTATTAATAATAAAGAGCATTGCTGCAGTGTTATGGAGGGGGAGCAGGGAGGAGGAATACAGATTTCTCCAACATTTAAGAACAAGGGGCCTTTTTCASTTTTGTAGTTATTTATAGATTTGTGAAAATAAAGACAATTTTATAGGCTAGAGCAAGTAGTTATTAATAATTTTTTTGTTGTTGACAGTAGTTTATCTTTTATTCTTTGTGATCTCAAGACTTTCACAGTTTTTGTTAAGTTTTTAAAGCAGACRGAATTGAGGGTTGATGACCAGGATATGGTATATAGTGTGTATGTATATGATTGTTTAATTTTATCATGCCCACTAAATCATTAGGCAGCCTTAAAAATCTRTCCCCTTATAATTTGCAGCAAAATCTTGTGGCAGTAGCTGTTCTTCARTAAAGCTGGAGCAACTGTTATTACACTGCAGTGATATGTGGTCTTCCCTGGCCCTTGATGACATGCTGTGGATCACATATTACTTTTCTCGCTGTTGACATCTCTCTTGAATGTGTTACCCATGTCCTGTAGCCTCAAGCAATGCTGAAGTATTTTGAGGTGATGTGTTCCTACAAGCACTGCATTGAGGATCATTAACCTCTGTTAATGGTTAGATCATTAGCATCTGTTTTATCTCTGTCTTYTAATATCTTAATGTCCTTTGTATTGTCTAGTGCTAACTCATTGGCCCTATTTAGGTAAAAATTAAAACTTTCAAAAGGCAAGAACATTAGAAGACATTTAAGTTTCAAACGGAATTAAAAGAGCTGTATTTTTATTTTACAGGCGAGTTGGTCACTTCTGTGTAAATTAATAGAAATTTGTCCCAGTACTCTACAGAACTTAACTCCTAAGGATGTTGGAAAGGACTGGGAAGTATTGGGTGTTCACCAGTAAGTATATTGTATGTAAAGAGCAGTCCACAATGCTTGGGTATCATGACAGCATATATATGCAATGAAAGACAGCATATTAAGTTACTACATGAGCTTGTAAAGGGTTAAAAATTTTTGGTTGTTTTWTTCACCTTGAGAAAAGAAGACTCACACAATGAGGGATCTCATTACTCTTTGTTGATACCTGATGGAGGGAGTAAAGGAAATGGAGCCGGACTCTTCTCRTTGTTGTCCAGTGACAGGACAAGAGGCAATAGGTGTAAACTGAAATACAAGAAATAACACTTAAGCTTATAAAAAAGAAAATAACTTCACTGTGAAGCTGCTCAAACACTTAAGCAGGTTGCCTGGACAGGGAGTGAAATCTCAGTCCTTGGAGATACGAGAAACTCTTGAATGTGGCCCTGAGCAAAGTAATTGGCCCTGCGTAGAGCAGGGAGGTGGGATGAGATGCTCTGCAGTGCTCTCTGACAAGCTCAGTGATTCTGTCCCTGTGTTGTGCTTGAGCAGGACTTCTGCTTTACTGCACAGATGTAGTATTGTTTGGAGTTTCTTTTGTGCTTTCATTCCACATCTKGTGCCTTATATCCACAAGCCTAAAAATAGTGTAAATCCCCAGGAGTGTTATTCATCACACCTAATCTTAGCTGTCTAAAGAATAAGTATTTTAGTGGGTACCCTCAACCACCTTTAAAGTCAATAGACACTATCACCTCCAGAGTATCTTTCATTCCATCTATTTCTTAGTTTAGCCATAAAGAAATTGCAATCAGGACATACTTGTTTCTCCATTGACTAAAAAGGGTCCCAGGAAAAGCGCGTTGGGATGAGCTTTCCCATGGCATCCCCTGAGCCTGTGCAGCGTGAGCATTTGAACAGAGTACTATTTTCAAGCTGAACTTTGCTACAGGGAGTGAATGAGCAAATCAGATGCTAACACGGCTGTCTGCTCTTCCTCCCCACTACTAATTGCAGCCAACCATGTAGGTCTGACTAATGTCTTGGCAGGTTTCTTTGCTGGGGGCAGTCTTGGTTTTAGTGGTAGAGTAGCTGTAAAATTACTGTCAGTCCCAAGGATAGAGCAAAGCAGCTAAATTGTGTCTGAAGTTCTTTGTAGGTGGGAAGAACAAGTACATGTGGTGCATCTACASGCTATTGAACACATGCTGAGTTGGTAGCCGGGCAGAAAATGGTTATGATAGAGAAGAAAGTGTCATTTTATTTGCAAGAGATTTCTACTTGTATCATGTAGCTGTATATTTTAGGAGAACAGGTATCTTAGCTAGAAATTTACTTTTTTTCTCAAATGCGAGCCAGCTTCACCACATTACACTCATACTTACAAACAGTGGTTTGGTATTGATATAGATGTTTTGACTGATAGCGTAGTAAATAATTTTAAAAACCACTGTCACTCTGAGGAAAAGGGAAGGAAATTCAGTGTATTTGCATTTTTTYTACGGCTCAGAGCGGCTTATGTAGATGTTTCGTAATCTGTTACGTTAGATTCCCATACAGGAGATAAGGTTTTAAAGGTTTCACTTCCCCTTGATTATGCTTGAAAGGGGAGGGCATAGACAGGGAATTTCCTCTTTATATAAAATGTGTCTTAGTGTGTGGTTATTTACCCTGTCGAGTAGGGAGCCAGATGGGGTCATTCATATATTGGCGCTTCACCCTCTATAAAATGCTGTATGCTTAAAGCATACAAGCTTTCAGWTTTCAGTAGCAGTTTTGTAGACATAAGCAGTTAAGGATATAAGCAAAGCAGAGTTCACATGAACAGACTATCTCATATTAGAATGATATAGTTGGAAAAAAATTGGCAATCTCCTGTCTTGCAAAAGATAAAGGCTATTATGTCTCCCATCTGACTTTGTCTCTTCTGCGTGCTTTGATTGTCACAGCTTTGACATTAGTGCTACAACAAAGGAGAGATTGAAAGGAGGAAGACAAGAAATTGCACAGAGATACAAAACATCATTGCCAGAAATGGGGAGTAAAATCTGAATGAAACTCTTGAGAGCTTTTATTTTTTTAAGAAATATCATGATTATATATTATTGCAAATTATTGCACACTCAGTATATTTTTACTTGATATCATCCATACAAGGACCCCTGCATTTGAAGATGCTAAGAGTGCAAAGTTAAGTTCTCCCAAGTCATGAAAATCAAAAATGTCATCTTTTGAGGGGGCTGATACATTTTTATTAAGTTTTTAATTACATGATCATGGGTGTTTTTTCTGCATTTTGAGACCCATGTTTCATTCAGTGCAAAGCCAGTGCCCACTGATATTGTGTGTCATCATCATCATTTACTGTGTGACCCACTGCATTTTTTACTCTCCATTATTCATATGCTCTGTGAAAACTGGCTTATTAATTTTCTTCTGAACTTTTCTCAGTCATCATCACTATTGTCTAGAGCACTCAAAACCTTTGTTTAATGAGATGTTATGGATATTTGGCCGTTGCTTTATAGATGGTAATCTGAAGAAAAAAATGATGTTAAAATTATCAGCTGATTCCAGATTCAGTTTGAAATGTGTGCAGATCTCACAGAACATTTAACTTAAAGTGGCTTTTTTTATATTGAAAATTTCAGCTTTGGCACTGGTGGCAGCATTTCAGAGGGCAATATCCATGGGCCTCAAGCTGGATCACCCAAGAAATAAGGAATATTCATTTCACAGTCTGGCAAGAATTTCTTTTAAGTGATTTGTCCAGCATCACATAAGGCTCAATGGCAGTAACTTTGGTAGGACAGAGTTCTGCAAGATGCTGCTCAGGTTCTTTACWGGGAAACTGCCCTTTCTGGTGCAGCAGCCCCTTGATCCATGACTGTGACCTCCCTCCCTGCACAGGCAACAAGMCCCTACTGTCCAGAGCTACATTCCACACCTGCCCTCTCCCTGCACAGGACGTCCATCCTCAGTGAGACGTGTCTCCTGTAGAACCAAATACATACCTAAGGAAAAGTTAAATAAAAGTACAATTTAAAGTAAGATAATTCATTATTTTTATAAACTGTAAAAACTGTCCTGAAGTATATAAAAAAGTTCTACAGTTGTATGAAAAAGCACGATCTGAAAGAAAAGCTTGAGAAAATGAATCGAGAGTAAGAACGAAAAAGTAATTTAAAGACTTTTGCTTATTTTATTTAAGCATTTCTATTTTTAAGTAAATGTTTGCTGGAACTTTATAAATGTAGCCATTTCATTAGCCACTGTATAAATATATATATATATTTTTAATTTTAGGCAGATTCTTAAAACGCTTACAATCCACAAAGGAAATGTAAATCTCTCAGCAATAGGGCTGAAAGCATTAAATCTACTCCTCATGTCAGGTATGGTATGTTTTACTTTCCTACTTTTGTCTAAGCTTTTGAAAGACAGAATTGTGGTGTAAAGTGTRTGATTGTACATAGTGGACCTGAGTTTTCTCTCTTTTGTTCCTGTAAGGTCATTTTGTACCCAAACAGTATATTTTGTGCCTCTTTTACCTCATTAGAAATGTTTTCCCAAACTGCAAGGCTGTGAAGAACATGACCAATTATTTATGTCAACTTGTTATTAGCATAGACACAATTACTTGCCTTACAGTTAAATAAATAAAGTAAGGCCTTATTTTTTTCATATTGGAATGTAAACTTGGTGGCATTCTGACTTGCTTCTTTTAGTACAGGTTAGTAATTCTGAAAATGCAGCTTCCCTAATTTATCTCTATTAGTCTGCCCTGCAGAGACCGGATCTTACCAGGTACTGAGACCATTCTGCGCTATACTGAGTTTCTTGATCTTCCGATGAAATTAGAGACTATAAGGGAGATATTCTGATACTTTGACTCCAGGTAGCATATAACACAGGAAGATACTACTGTTAAATTAGAAATGTATTCCATTGTATTCTGTGCAAACTAAGGATTAGACTTGACTTTAGGTAGTTAAAGCTAAGCTGGCTGCCCAAGCTTCTGCTACAGGCGACCCTCAGAGGATGGTTCCTGCTATTTCGTTGTCTGTTTTAATGATTCAGAATCCTAATGGTTAAGTACAGAATCTTAATGGTTAAGTACAGRATATTAATAGTTAAGTACAGTGTTTCACTGTAAATGTTGAGCCTCCATCACTGCGACATGTAATCTCTTCTGCTCTTCAGATGTAATTGCCTTCTTGCTCTTGGAGGATGAGGTGGATGTGTTTTCCTTGGTATTTAATGCCATGCAGACCTTCCCTAAAAATGAAGAGATCCAGCAGCATGGATGTAAAGCATTACACAAGCTTTTTGAGAAAGGTATTTATATTTTGCAGTTATTTAGTTAAAAAAAATGCGTAGGCTGGGAGGAGACTGCAGATGTCTAATTGCAAAGAATGAATACTTTGCATTCCAAATTCTGTTTGTGTATCTTGGTCTTCAAATGAGTTAGCATAAAATAGGGTTTCCAAGTCATATCAGAAATTATCTAAAAATAGGGCATTATGAATCTTTTAAAAATCAAAATATATTTGCATTTCTATCTCCAATAGAATTTTCTATCTCCAATATCTCCAATTGCGTTTCTATCTCCAATAGTTAGCCAAGAAGATGGGATTCAACGTTAGTCAGTAACACTGAAGCAGGGGAGTAACATTTGATTTTTCTTCTTGAAAGAAAAAAAAAGGTTATTATTTAGAGGCTGGTAAATTTTACTGTTGCCAATAAGGTATGAGCGAGTCTGAGTTGAGCAAAAATGTTCACATTTAAAAAAAAAAATGACAGCTTTTGGTCCTGACACTGCAGAAAAATGCAAGTATGGATCTGAACAACATTCCTATGTTTCTTCTGAAGAATGGAACCACCATATATTGAATTTCTATAGCATTTTCAGGAACTGTGTGTGTGACGGGCAGAAATCCTGTTGTAGCAGCCTTGCTTTGCACTGAAGTTTCTTGCTTCACATAAACATGGGGAAATGCTAGCACTCCCAGCAAGCCAACTGCCTTCCTTGCTGCAGCCTCCAATTCTTCACTTGTGTTCTGCTTGGCACCGTTTCCTGCTGCTTCATTTCCAAGTCTAAGTTGCATACATCTGTTCCTGGAGTTATCTTCTGCTTTGCTTCCCCTCTTCCGCTCTCCATAAATACTTTTGCCCTGCTATATTTTTTCTTCAGTATCCACCAGGGTATAAGATGCTTAGATTTTTTGTGCAAGCTTTTTCCAGATCTGTAGACTGTTGAGCGTGCAGACCTGCTTGTCGCCTTCTTGATGGTCGGGCTAACGTAACAGGTACCCAAGCTGCCACAGGCATCTTCTTTTCTGACTCTAAGCAAGCTTCTCAGCTACACTAACATGAATGTCTACCTAGTCTTATCATGAACCAGATTCAGGAAATCATTCTGCTTAACATGCAAAATTTTGGGCTCCTTTTTAACTTACATCGTTTCCTTTGTCTGATTACCTGCGCAGCCACACAAACAGTTGTGACATCCCAAATGACAGGGAGGAAGGATGGAAAAAATTAAGCTTATTATTACTGTAAAGCTAAAATGTTGTTAAAGCATGACTTCAGTCTTTATGGAAAGGGCTCCATATCAAAGGAAGCTGAAAATGAAATAAAATCATGCAACATGCAGAACAGAACTCCATCAAATTGTGTCCACCATATTCTTAGCCTTTCCTTCATTTGTATGCCCTCTTAGTGAGAAATGTTTGATGTTCATTCAATGAAGAAGACCACATTACATCTTTTTATATCTTAATATACACAGAAGCCATAAATGTTATAATTTGGCTATGTAATACATAGGCTAGAGAAAGACTTCTATAGAACAACTAATTTTTTAAGGAAGAGAGTCTTAACTGTGGAAGGAGATAGATGTGGATAGTATCTTACTGTGAAACAGAAAATAAATATAAAGAGACTTTATGAAAACTATTGTCTTTTTTTGGATTGCACCAGAATATGAATTATTTCCTCAAAGCTGTACTGTGTCTGTCTTGCTTTTCAATTTAGTTCCAGAAGAGCAGCTGACTGAATTTATTGAAAGCAAAGATCATATGACCATATTGAAAGTATTTAAAGAATTTCCAGATAAAGAAGAGATGATTCTTCCTGCACTTTATTCATTACATTCCTTAGCTGGTCCATGTAAGTGCATTATTGGAAGTCATTTTCAATTGCTCACTTCCTATAGCTCGCATCAGCTTTCTCAGTCTGTGATAACTTTTCTATGATTATGAAAAGAATTTCAAGCCTCTCTCAAGACAAATTGGAGGCAATGCTGCAAAATGTAGGGATACGTTTTGGCAGAGGGAGCAGTCTTGCAATGAGACTCGTTGGGAGTTGCAGACTACTACTTGGTCTTTGGGAAATACTGGTTTGTGTTTTTTTCATGGGAAATTTTCATATTCTGCCATTCTGATGAGGATGAATCTTAAAAACAGAGAGGGACTTTATTCTGCATCAGTTATGTGACTCTGATCTTCGTGAAGGTTACAGAGGTAAAAGTGCAAATCCTTGCTCTGCTTTTTTGGGGCTCTTTTGCTTGAAAAAGGCAAAAAGAAAGAGGTAAGGGTCGACGCTGTTGGCAGAGGCTTTTCCCCCGCGGAGAGTAGTCCATGCAAGTGCAATGGTCAAGGCTGGTGTGTGGATTCAAGACTCTGTCCCTGCTTGGTGGCTGTTGCCAGTGCGTTTGACCCAGAGCCTCCTGGTGGTCTGATGCCTTGTGCACCTCCTCAGTGTGTCTTGTCCTCTCATAGCAACTGCCTGGGCAAAATCAGGTTCTGACTTTTGTCCTTGATGATCTGTGTCAAGTTGTTGACCTGCTTATGTGGTCTTAGACATAAAGGCATCTGTAGTTGTCTTCTTGCTGGTGGTCACAGTTTCAGCAAGCAGAACCCTCCTTCTCTTCTGTAAGATCCATATTGTTGTTCTGCTYTTGGCGGAAGCAAATCCCCATGAACCCTGTCTCATAGGTCTGGCGAGCTCTATAGGAGCCCTGCTGGCTCAGCTCGTGCCACGAAATAGGAACTGAACTGCCGTTTCCCACTTTCTATGAGGCAGTTTTTCTTACTTTCTTTCTCAAACTTCCAGCTGGTTTGGTTTATGTTAAATAAATAATCCTCAAGCCAGAAATAAATTGACCTTAACCCAAGAGTTGCTGCCATTTTCTAAGGAAAAGAATGCCAGATTTTAAATACTCTTTTAAAAAGTAGTTACTATGACAATGTGTAACAGCTCCAAGAGGAGGACATAACGAAAACTTGTCAGTATTTGTATCCGAAGTAGGAATTTGCTTGGTAGTTAGTGCTCTCATTTCAGATATGGAAGATTGAAACACAGTCTTGTTAGTGCTTATATTCTTATGCTGTGACATCCGATAATGCTCATAAGAACATTTATTTCTTTAAAGACACTGCAGGGAAGTCATTCACTGCAAGTTCACATAGTCAATAATTTACTCTCATTTTAAGACATTAGAAAAAGAAATACTTTCCTTCACTAACAAGTAGAATGCTTCAGATATACCCCTCTGTCAGAACTAACTTTTTAAGCTTACTGGATGTCATTAGTTTTATTTAGTGTTCAGAGGTATATTACTTTGAAGATCTTTTGCTGCTTTAAAAGGAGAAATTATCTTTAACAAGAAAGTCATGATGTTCCCCTTACTTTGTATACAGAAGATCTAAATTGTTGAAAAGCCAATTAAGAAAGTTCRTAGCAAAGATCAGAATAGGTCTTAGAGAGTAATCCTGACTCCCTTGGAGACTCCATTCATTCTTTGGAGTTTTTTTTTTCTCAAGGTATTTTGGTTCTTATTTTATATTATACTCTMAACTAGTATACTATTATCAAAATGATTGTAATTCTATAGTATAAAATATTAAGTATATATTTAGATAATCTATATATTAATATAGTGTATGTATATTGATTATTAATAAAAATATTAATATATATTAGTTGGATACTGTTACCAAAAACTATTATAATAGTTTTTAACTACCATGATGCTGATTTGTCTTAAATTACTGTATGCAGGGTCTTTGGGCTCAGTAGTTAATGATGCATTCACTCTTTTTACTAACTCATGTGAATATTTTATTGGCTTTTGTATCTAGCCTTCATAGTAAGAGGTAAATACAGAGTCTGTGATGATTTGCAGAATATTGCAGGAGCATTAGATTAATATATCCATACTCTCACTATACAGTATGCATATGGCAGTATTAATTTGAGTCCAGAGAAATAACTTTTTAACTTGTCCCCTCAAGAAGTAGAAAAATGTCAGAGAGAGCAAACATACTTAAATAAAGGGAGGTCAACATGTTTCATGCTTTTCCATATCTGTTTGCCTTGCAAATGGAAATACTTGATTTGCTTAAGTATTACTGGCATACCTGAAATATTTCATTGATCTCAGTGGTATTAGAGACTGAATTAATGCATTTGAATTAGTATTTGTAATACATTTAGTTCACATTTAAGAAAAATGAGAAGAAAATTTATAAAAAAGATCTGTGAGGTGGTTCATGTTGCAAATCCRTAAATGCTGGTATGGATTTGAACTTGCTGAGTTATTCTCATGTATCAGTAGCTGTGATTGTCTTCTATGGCAGTACTGGGGAAAAATGTCGCCTTTCTTACAAGCCACAAAGGCAAAACTGAAGCATAGGCCCCTTTTCCTCCCTTAATGTATTTAAGTCAGCTAGTAGAACTCAGTCACCATGTCCTTTTTCTTAATGGCAGTTTTTGTTTCTCTTCCTTTCTTCAGCCAGCAATGTTGAAGTGCTCATGTCTGGAAACGTTCGCTGCTACAATGTTATAGTGGAAACCATGACAAATTTTCCCAACAGTGAATCAGTTCAGGAAGTGAGTTGCTGCTTGTTGCAGAAACTTACATTGGGTAAGTTCTCCAAGTTGTTTATAGTCGTATTTACATTGCTTTAACTGTATAGGATCTGGAATTACTGCCAACAAGAGAATTATTGTTCCAGTTGATTATCAGGGGAGTGTGCTGACACCGCTCCGTGTTTCTGACGATGTGGACATATCCATGTAACACTTGGCCACAGTTCCTATGAAATACTTCTGTGTGCTCTGTAACCACTCTACTACAGGCTAAGGAGAAAAAAATATTATGTCCAGTTACATTTGTGATGGTGTTAAAGGCAAGATTGCAAATAAATAATGAACCTGCAAAGGACTTGCCTTAAAGCAAGGTGCTCTTAGGTGCTCTATTGAGTTGCATTGGTAGGGTTGAATGGTTAAATGCTGTGAGAGGTGCTTACCTTTCAGTGAAAGACCTGGACACTCAGTTTAGTCACTGTCCCAAGACCAGAATTGAGGGAAAAAAAGGAGACTAGCTTTGCTCATGCAGGAAATTGTATTTTTCATGCCTAGGTATAATACACCTTAGATTTCTCATTTTCTTACCTTTTTATCCCTTTGAGAGATGTAGATACAGATTGTAATTTGCCCTTTCATGTTGCTAATGTGAGCCTGATTTTTGCTAATGAAGCAAATTAATGAATAGATTAATTTGATTATGATTAATGAGTATCWGTTTAGAAAATATAGCTATGAAACTGCTTTACGAAATAAGTGCTGCAATATTATTTTCTGTCCAACATTTGTTTCCGCAACAAATGAGGAAGCTGTTTTCATTTACTGGCTTTTTGCAATATTCCTTATATTCACCCTACAGTATAAAACACTGCACATGCTGTGGTAAAAATTTTTGCTTTAAATATATTTATCATCAAAAGATGATTCTACTGTTCCAAAATATATGTACTCCATATTTGTAGTGGTGACTTTGATATAATGAGAGAGAAGCAGAAAAACAGCAGGTAAAACAGGGTTAAACCACTTCCCTCATAGGATCAGTCATATCCTTGCAGGAATTCAAGATCCAGACTCCATTTACTTCCTGACAAGAAGTCTGCAAATGAAGCACTGACTGTGTCCTTGTTTTCTTGACAGCAGTGAACACTTAATTTTGCACTAAACCTCTATTTTTTATGCTTTCTTCTCCAGGGTTTTTCTGCATATTTTAGGAGAAGGGAGAAAAAGAAATCCAAAAACTTAATCCCATTTTTTTTTCCTTGACCTTTTTTTTTTTTTTTTACAGATAAAATATTGTTAGGTCATGTCATAGCAAATCTAATATCTATTACAGATAAAGTTAATGATTTGTGTACTGAGGAATTTATACATGCAAGATAAGTGTATAAAGGTTGAGAAGTATATTTATATTCATTTAACATTTTATCTATTTCCAGGAAATTTTTTCAATATCCTAGTATTGCATAAGGTTCCAGAAGTCATTGTGAAGGCTGTTGAAACATATTCTGAAAATGCCAAGTTACAGGCTGCAGCTCTCACTTGTTTAGCTCTTCTCAGTGAGTAAATTCCTTCCTAACTGCATAAACAAATAAATGGACAGATGAATGTTTTTATTCTRGTGATTTCCCAAATTTTTACCACTTCCTTTTTTTACTGTGACATGTCTGTTCATACCACATACCCAGCATCAACTTCACCTTGTTCAGAGCCGGTGCAGGGATCCTAATAAACCAACTTGTTTCTTCACAGGCAGATATTGAATAATCCCTGCTTAATGTATTATCTCTAGGGACAGCAATGCTAGTTTCATGCTGGGATTGTGTGTCTGAGGATGACAGCATTCATCACGCTGTGACAGTTTGTAGGTATTTCAAAGCAGTGCTTGTGTTTGAGTTCTGTAATGAATTTTAAGATTTGAACTTTTTCTTGAGTATCCTAAAGGTACTAGTTTGAAAGAGAAGTTAACTAGCTAGGCACAAACAGAAGACATGATTCTTTTAAGAGTTTGGGAAATTGTTTCAGACGGAACTCAGTAGAAATGTGATGTAAAGTTCCAAAAAAATAGATTTTAGAACCTGGCCTACATTTTGGTAAACTTCAGATGACACATTAATGTTAATACCTTACTTTTTTTTTTTAAATGCTGAAAATCACAAGTATGATATCTTCTGAATCAAACAAATGATATCTTCTGAATTACTGCCCTTGCTGGAGCTAAGTATTTCTGGCTTAGCAACTGTCACCAATTTGCATTTATTTTTTTTTAATGGTGCTGCTTCAGAGTGAGGATGATGCTGTATTGAGTGTTTTGCACAAATGATCCACAGTTACATTTTGCATCTATAGTATTCTGTATACAAATACATTAGAAATAAAAAATATGTGGGGGCCTTTCAGAGGATAAGTACTGATTGATCTGTAACTACCTAATTTGCTACATTATCACATTTTTTTAATCCTTTCATAATCTTAAAGAAACTATTCAGATCTATTGCAGAGTTTATACGAAAAGGCTTCTTCTTCCCTGAAAAGACTAATTCACACTCCATTTATTTTGAAAAAATAGTCTTCAGCTGATTTTCCCACCTAGGCAGTGTCATCATCTCCATGATTAAGAGAATGTTAAATCATACATGTTTTATTTTCAYATTAAGAWTTTTTTTTKTAAATATTTTATATTTCAAGCTGAAACAATATTCTTAAACCGAGACTTAGAGGAAAAAAAAGAGGAGGAGGAGGAAGAAAAATTGTGCTGGTTGGAAGCCTGTTACAAAGCATTGGAACAGCACCGAAAAAACACTGATGTACTGGTGAGAATTTCTCAATGGATATGCAAAGTCTGAAAATAATGAAATTATTTAAAATTTCTTAAAAATATATTTTTTTATATTCCAAAGATATATTTTCATAGTATTTTTGTTTCTTCATATTTTAAATTTAGGAGGCTGCATGTTGGGCTTTGAAAAATCTGTTTCTGTATCAGCGCAACCTTCATGAGAAGATTGGAGATGGAGAAAATCAGTCAGTATTAATACCTTGCACTAKATTTTTAAAAATAASAAAAAAARAAAAGAAAAACTATTATTAGGCTMTGTGAGGTCTCATGTTTCAATTATCTTCATTTCCTTTCTAATACATCAGGAAGGGCATGTCYGCCATCACCAACACTCACAGAAGTATCTTCCATGAAAAGCAGGWTAACCTTGACTCAGACAAAATTCTGAGAGTTTTAATATGAAGACATCACATAGTCTAATAAGCTTAGTTCACAAAAAAAAAATCCTCTTAGGTTACTCTTAGAGTAGGTAAAGTAGTGAAGATTAAGACATCTTGTAGTGTAAGGAAAAGTGATGCTCATTTCCCCACAGATCAGCTGGCAGGATATAGTAGTATGAGTGCTGCCTCAGCAGGAAGAATTTAGGCATGAATAAAACAATTTCATTTGAACTCTTTCTTAGAGCTTGATAACTCTGCTCTCTGTTCTTTTCGGGACCTCAGGTCCCCTGAAGGTGTGATTCCAAAGGGATTGGGAACAGGCTTAATACACACAGTTCGCAAAGGGCTCTCTATTGGGTCATGCTATGAAAAAATGCTAGAAGCCAAGTGAAAATTTAATTATGTTGCTTATTTAATTACTTTAGTGCTTTTTAGGAAAGTGAACTACGGGTGTGAAGTAACTGCCATCGTACAGTCACTGTGCAGTGATTTGGCTCTCTTTGTGAAAGGTTCCCAATAGACAGAGAAGTGATGCTCTCCATGCTGATGCATTCCTCTTCCAAAGAAGTGTTTCAGGCAGCTGCTAGTGCCTTGGCCGTCTTGTCGCAACAAAATGGTAAGGGAGTTGAATTATCTCCTCTTTCCTGTTCCAAGGAATAACCAAGAAGGTTATTGCTGAAATATTAGAGCCTATTAAAAACATGCCACTTTATTAGCACCGTATTCCCTATGGTTAAAATATTATGCAGTCACATTTAATAGGAAGTCAATCCCATGCTCAGAAAAAAGTGTTGTTAGCAAGTATCAAAGAGAGTATCYGAAGTAAAGAGCTCTTTGCTAGCTCATGTTTTGCAATTGCTCTGTTTTGGAGGAGACATGAAAAGAGTTCTCTTTGTATGCTTGTTTAAATATTTATCACTGTGATTGAATTTCAGCAAGAGCAGAACTCGTTGGAACTCACGTGAGTGTGGATTACAGCCTGACAAATATTATTTTCTTGCTTAATATAGGAAATTTGAGCTGTCCTGTTGACTTCAGAGGATCAAATCATTTGTAGAGAGTTAAGCATATGCATAACAGTTTTCAAAGATTGCTTTTGGTCCTCATTGTGTCCCTGACCTGGTTCCCTGTTTTTTTTATTTTAATTTGCACACCCCTCAAAGGTTTTTAGTGGAGTTGTGGACTCCTGTATAGACTCCTTAAACMAACTGACAGTTGGCCGCCTTTTCTTAAATACCTCTCCCAGAGCCCTTTGAAATGATTAAGGACCTCAGGTGGTTTATAAACTGCAAATTGAAAACCACTGGCTAGATAGGAAGATAAACACTAGCAGTTAAATGCCATTCCTTAGGTGAGAAAGCATTATAGTTAGTATAAATGAATAGTATATATAAAGCAAAATATAATAAAACTCAGTGGCACTATAATATTTACTAAAAAACRATTTGAGATGGATAGACTGAATTGRCAATCACAAGAATTGGTGGTAGTTCACAGAATCACACACAATATTTTTAGAGTATTCTCGTGTAGTATTCTGAGCTCTATGGAGTACAGTTATAGCTCCAACATGTTACAGCTAGGGTGTTTGAATTAAAATTAAATGGACTTAAAATATATAGAAAGGATTAACATCATATCAGGCATCTGACCATATTAACTTCAAAAAAATAAGAAAATATCATTTTGGAAGATTTTAGGTKTTTGAAAGTTACAAAGTTCTCACTGTCCTACCTAGTAATAGAGTGCAATGCATAAAAAAAGTTAAAAGAATGTTTTTTTTAAATAAAAGAGTGCAATCCTCTTCTTTTACATTAACTTCATATAAGTAAAAATAATAGATACATTTAAACTTATTATGCACTTCAGGGACTTCAGTGTTTTAGGATAAACTATACAAACAGAGGTTTTAAATGTTTAAACTACACAAAATCAAGTCAACTTCTGCTGAAGCCTTTTCCCATTCTAATACATACTTCTTAGCATATATGTTTGGTGAAAAAAAATCAAAAAACAGAAAAGAATCAGCAGTTCTGTTGTTTTTAAGAACAGAGATAAAATGAAAAACTGGAACAAATCTTTGTTTATTATTAGGCCAATGTATTAGTATATAKGTGTGTGTGTGCATGAATATATATTTATGTGTGTATATGTTTATGTATATTTAAACATTAARCTTTATAAAAAATATGAAATAATTTTTAAAATATATAAACTGTAGCTTATGTTGCTATTTCTTGGTATTTTGTGTTGTAGTAAATATTAGGAAGACACTTTTGGCTAAAGGAATACACATGAATGTTTTGGACATAATGAGGAAATATCCACATTGTCCTGAGGTGGCTGAAGGTGCCTGCAGGATCCTCAATCACGTTTTCCAAGGAAGGTAAAATATATCAATAAAATATATCAATAAAATATATCAATACATCAAATATATGACTTTTCTTAAACTGAAAGCACACACTTTCACGTCAAACTTGAGACACTTTCACTTGAGATTCAGTGCTGTAATCAGTTACATTTAAATTATTGACAGTTTAAATTATTGACCATTTCACTTAAAATAACATTATGTTACTATTACATTTGTTTTGGCTTTTGCAAATATTCTAGCAAATTCAACGAAGAACTAACTCGTGACTCATAAATATCAGTCTACAGGCTGGAAATGTGATTCCAAGTGTCTTGCCAAGTATGATCAACCTTTTCCTGTGTGATCCCCTGCCTGGATGGGGAAGGAGCTGTTGAGGAAATGAGGAAAAGAGCATGTACATAATGTGGAAGAAGGGCCAGACCACTTGGGAAGAATATAGGAACCTTGTCAGAGAATGCAGGGATGCAACAAAGAAGGCCAAGGCCCATCTGAAATTGGAGTTAGCAAGAGATGTCTGAGACAACAGGAAGGGCTTCTATAAATGCATCAGCAGCAAGAGGAAGACTAGGGAAAATGTTAGGCCACTGCCTCATGGGGAGGGGCCCTTGGTAACCAAGGATGCAGAGAAGGCAGAGTTACTAAATGCCTTCTTTACTTCTGTCTTTGCTGCTGAGACTGGTCCCCATGAACTACAGAGCCTGGATATAAGGGGGAGAATCAGGAGAGAGGAACAACTTCCTCTCGGTGAGGAGAATTTGCTTAGGGGTTATTTAGGCAAACTGGCCACCCATAAATCTATGGGCYGGGATGGGATRCACCCAAGRGTGCTGAGGGAAYTGGMSGAGGTTATTGCTCAGCCKCTCTCCATCATCTTTGAGAGGTCCTRGAGAGCAGGGRWGTTGCCRGAGGACTGGAAGGAACCAACATCACTCCRGTCTTCAAAAAGGGCCAGAAGGAGGAGCCGAGCAACTACAGGCCGGTCAGCCTCACCCCCGTCCCTGGAAAGATGATCCTAGAGAGCATCTCTAGGCATATGAAGGAGAAGGAGGTGATGAGGAGTAGTCAGCATGGATTCACYAAGGGGARGTCATGTTTGACGAACCTGATAGCCTTCTACAATGGGATGATTGACTGGATGGACAAGGGAAGAGCTGGGGATGTTGCCTRCCTTGACTTCAGCAAGACTTTGACACAACCTCCCGTAACATCCTCATAGAGAAGCTCCGAAAGTGTGAACTGGACAGGTGGACAGTGAGGTGAATTGAGAACTGGCTGGATGGCAGAGCTCAGAGAGTGGTGATAAATGGGGCCGAGTCCAGTTGGAGGTCTGTGGCCAGTGGTGTCCCCCAGGGGTCAGTACTGGGCCCAGTGCTSTTCGATCTGTTCATCAGTGATTTGAACGGTGGCTCTGAGTGCATCCTGAGCAAGGTTGCACATGGTACCAAGCTGGGTGGAGTGGCCGTCGCTCCAGAGGGCTGTGCTRCCTTTCAGGGGGACCTTGACAGGCTGGAGAGTTGGGCAAAGAGGAACCTCCTGAGGTTCAACAAGGACAAGTGCAGGGTCCTGCCCTTGGGGAGGAATAACCCCAGGCACCAGCACAGATTAGAGGTTGACCTGGAAACGAGGTCATGGTCCTGGGAAGGAGCTCTATGGAGAGGGATTTTGGAATCCTGGTTGACARGAAGTTAACCATGAGTCAGCAGTGCCCTTCTGGTCAAGAAAGCCAACGGGATCCTGGCCTKCATCAGGAGGAGTGTTGCCAGCAAGCTGAGGAAGGGGATCCTGGCCCTCTTTCCGGTACACAAGGCATGTGGAGCTTCTCGAGAAGGTCCAGTGGAGAGTGAGAAGAATGATTAAGGGACTGGAGCATCTGTTCTATGAGGAAAGACTGAGTGAGCTGGGCCTGTTTAGCCTGGAGAAGAGAAGACTGAGAGGGGACCTGATCAATATGTACAAATACCTGAGGGGAGAAACTAGCAAGAAAGGGGCCAAACTCTTCTCAGTGGTGGCCAGTGACAGGACAAGGGGCAATGGGTCCAAGCTGAAACCCAGGCAGTTCCCTCTGCATGTTGGGAAGAACTTGTTTGGTGTGAGGGTGCCAGAGCCCTGGCACAGGCTGCCCAGGGAGGCTGTGGAGTCTCCTTCTCTGGAGATCTTCCAAAGGCGCCTGGATGCCGCCCTGTGCCMCGTGCTMTAGGTGTSCCTGCKKGAGCAGRAAGGTTGGACTAGACGATCTCTGGAGGTCCCTTCCAACCTCGACCATTCTGAGATTTTCCTAAGATCTGGGTACATGCTAAGCTGCTTGTGAAAAACATGACAGACTCAAAATTTAGTCACAGAACTTTTCATAAAATATTATAGCGTTATTAAAATATTGAAAAACATTGCATAAGACTAAATTAGTGGCCTTTGACTACTCATTTCTAGGAAAGCTGATTATATTGAGCTATATTATTTTAGTTTTTTTCTTTTTCTTCGAGATTAGAACCTAATGTGAGTGGTATTTTTCTGTTTATTTTGTGAATATCTGTCCATCAGTATTTTATGACAATTGTGAAGCAGTAGCTTAAGGATCTTTTCATTTATCTGTGCTAGAGTTGAAGTGAAACAMATGAACTCACTATTCAAGCACCCAGAATGAAATAATGTACTGTGTGTTATTTTTCTGAATTGAATTGAAAGTTTACTTCTCAGTGGTTTAGAATTGAAATAATTTTATTATTTCTATTGTAAATTGTAAAATTATAATGACTATAAAAATATAAAGTTATAAAAGTAATTATATACCGCACTCATGGAAGGACATGAAGATAAAATATTTGCTATGAAGAAGAAAGTGGCCATATTTTATTTTATAGCTAGAATCAAATATACGCAGTGCCAATTAAGGAAATACATTCTTTCTGTTTATTTTATTAATATTATTTGCAGCTTCCCTCACCTGGATATAATGACAGTAGCTGTATCAGAAGTTGTAAAAGCCATGAAGAAACATGGAAAATCACTCTCTGTACAGCTAGAAGCACTTCGAGTCCTTTTACACTTTATGATGCCTGGTAAGTCATCTAAAAACATAATTTGTGTGAGATCTTACACTAATTCAGAGAACATAAGCTGGGTTTTAGTCTTTCTTACCTAGTCAGACAATCTTTTGTGGCACTTCACAAAATTACTTGAAGTTCTATATTTAACACAAACCTTCTGTAACTCTTTTAAGAACATACAGATGGAGGAAAACTTGGCAATGGACCAAAATTACCACTGCTGATAATCCCTTTTATTCAATCACTGATAATTTAGTAATTGAATAATTAGTACTAAAGAATACAGGGAGTGAGTGTGGAGCCTTAATGAGGTATAGTACCTTCAATCTAAACTTTAGTGAGAGCAAGTGATAATAATTTCTCCATTAACATTATTGTACTGCCAAATGCAATTTTTTTTTAATAGTATCTCTCAGAAGGAACATCAGAATTGGATCTCTGACACCGAAAAATACCGACAATAATCCAAATATATGAGAGAAAATACTTTCCATGGCAAAACAGAGCCCAGATGAGCTAGCTTAGGAAATCCTAAAAAAAAACCTTCTTTAAAGGCAATCTTCAATTGGAAAAAAAAAAAATTTTTTTTTTTCCCTTTTATGTCATTAATAGAGTTAGGAAAAGCTTTAACCATATTTCCTTTTACTGCTATATGTGTTGTTTTTTCCCCAGTATCTTGTTAGAAATTGTAAGTGTGAGAGCATAGACATGGATGTATTAATTAAAAAAAAAAAACAAACATTTTTTGCAAGTGTCTGTTAAGAGTTTTTTGTTGAACAAATGCAAAACAGGTCACTTCAAAACCAATAACTTGACTAACATGTAGAATGATTCCAGGTTTTCTAGTTTCATTCTCTTCTTTGAATTATAGTGGTAATACTTTCAATGAACTGTAGAATTGAGAATTGACATGCATTTTTAACATGTTCACAAGGATTTTTTGTCAAAATTCTAGCCAGGTCCTTCTACAGTGTAATGAAATGAAGAACACAACATGTTGGAATTTGAAGGTTAATTAGGGAATAAACATTCATGAGAAAAACAGTAATCAGATTGGGTGCTGACGTGGCTTTTAAAGGATTTCTATATACTACTATCAGTAATGCCACTTGCCTGCAAATGCTGACAGCTACAAGAAAGTTAAATCTGAAAAAAAAATATTGTGTGTTCTTTAATGTGTGCTTGCCTTCTACTTTTSTCATTTGTGGTAAGTGTTGGCCTCTGAAGCGCTGCCAAGGGAAAAAGGGCAATTAGTTTATGGCTCTTTTACAGTCTCTCATTTTCAGAAGGAAGGCGCGTTCTGAAGTGGTGTTGGGAACACCAAAAACCCCCATTGTAGCTCCAGGAAGTCATTTATTGCAGTGAACCCTAAGTGAAATTCCTTGGCATGGTCTTACCTTTTTATAGTGAGCAGTGAGCAAACATATGGTGAAATCATCACTTCACACACAAGGTTCAGTGTAAATCTGGAGGGACTTAGGCTGTTAGCACAGTGTTTTGAAAATACTAGTTTAGAAATAGACCTTCCAAGTAATTTATATTAAAAAAAAAGGGAGTCAATTTAATTGTAATCATGGGTTAATCATGGGAATACTAAATGTGCTCTTCTGAAGAAGCTTTTTTTTTTATTGTTTCAGGTACAAAGAACGAACATCAGAATGGTTCTTCCAAAGATGTKGGAGATGCTGCTTTTGCACTTACCTTGAAAGTCATTAAAAGCCAGTGTTTGCTGGAAGGAGCTCACGCCTTGGTCCTTGTTGCTTTGAATAGGGTATAATTAAAACTTTATCTTGAAAAATTTTGTCCCTATTTTACACTCACAGTGATTTATAACTTCCACAGTGATTTGGCTGTTGATTTGATAGAATTAGTCTTAGCTGAACCCTCCAGTTTCATTTATTATCTGGGATTTCTTTTTGTTCTTTTCCTCTGGAGTACATTGGATCATCTTTTATACAGTGATTTTAGAGGATATTTATGGAAGTAGTGCTGATTTTTTTCAGGCATATAGCATAGTTTTGATTTCTTTTTTTAATGGACCAGTTTATATAAGAAAAAYACAAGAAAGAGAATGATCATAGTGCTTTGAAGGGGAATCTGTAAGGGAAAGGCACCCCTTAGAGAAATGATGAGAAAGCCCTGGGCAATTGCACAGCCAATAAGYCTTAGATCCTAATGATGGGAAGTGTTTAACTTCATGGCCTTCAAACAAATCCCCCTGCTACAAGGATTAAAATGTTCACATGATCACAGCTGAACRGGATGTGGTAATTTATATTTTTTAGCAGTGTCTCAGCTGTTTTAGATTTGGCCGACATCTGCAGTTAAGGGCATCTATGTCTCTCTCACAGTTATTGTAAAAGTCAGAGCAAATAATGTATTAACAAAATAATGGTAATGTGTCTGTAGGACATTTCCTGACCTCGRGATTTATTCTGGCAAAATGATTTGCACTTGAATGATTTAATGAAACATTAAGGAAAGAAAATCAGTTAAAAAAAACACACTGTATGGTAAAACACTAGCCAGGCAATATTTCAGCATCAAAGATGAAACTCTGGGSATGTTGTGAGAAACTGAAGGTTGAAAAGTGAACCTATATGAAATTGTGATTATTATTCTTTTTTGTGACATAAACTGGAATTTCATATAATTCAAGAAGAACAAACAGACAACTTTCCTGTTGTGACTGTAGCAAGACAGACTGTTGATCTGGTTTTATCTTGATTTCTCTGTTAGTTTATTGGAAACCCCAACATTCAGAAGTGTGGCCTGAAGCTACTTACCTCTGTAGCTGAGTGCAACGGTGCCCTGGAAATTTTAACCCAGCAAGGAGCTACTGACACTGTGCTTCACACCCTGCAGATGTATCCAGATGAACAAGGTACAGAGGATACTGTGTTGCTTGAATGGCAATGATGGGAATGTGAATGATTCACCAGAGAAGCTGGACACACCCCGTCACACTCCCTGTTACTGCATGTGCTGTAGGTTACGTTGCCAGAAGAGCCTGCAGTACTGGGTAGTCCCTAGGTTCATCCACCTGCTGGTTTTATCTGGCCCTGTCAGAGTTCATGCAAATAATAGTCTAGAATATTAGTGCTATAAGCTCAGTTAATGTGTTTATGCCACCCTCAAGATCCGTATAATCAACATTCTCAATCTTGTTTTCCTCTAGACATACAGTGTTTGGGCTTGAGCCTTCTGGGCGCCTTGATTTCACGGAGGAGCCTGTGTATTGCAACTATGCACGTGCTGGCAGGAGTTCTGGTTTCCACTCTGCGGCGATTTAAAGAGGTCACTGAAATCCAGATGCACGTATGTGTTGCTTCTTGGTACAAAGCCTAGCATTCAGTTAATCTATTAGCATTTTTGAGGTAATCATCATTGTAGTTTTGCTCACATTTTGTAAAAAAAGTAATTTCCTACTTCCCAGGCCTTTCAGCACCAATAAGTTTAATATTACCCCGAGATACAAAGCTGTGTGTAAATGTTGTATCTAAGAAGGATTCTCCTGGAATCCTATGTCGGAGGGATGGATTTTGCATCTACTTTTCAATGTGTAAGAGTAGTCTCCTTACTCATGTTCTGTATCCTCTGCTTGCAGAGAATGCCCCATTTGCTGCCAACTTCATTTTTTTACAGTGAGATCAGCTTCTTGACAGACTTCCAGTACTTCTGATTCAGGCCAATCTGGAAAGATCACAACATAACCTCCCTTCTTCTGTTTTTCCTCCCAACACTTTTAAGTTTAGCTTAGCAACCAGTGTAGAACCAAATGAAAATAACATGCAGGAATAAGGAAGTTACATAAAGTCATTTAGACTGAATCAGATTTGGGCAGAATTCCATAATTTCCACAGTTCACCCCTTCCTGCCTGAGTTCTAGAATAACAGGATAATTTTCTATTTCTCTTTCATTTTCACCATTTTCATTTAGCCTAGCTATTTTTCCTTTGCAAATTCAAGAGCTGTGGAGCAACATGTGGGATAGGCTCCCACATCCTTAGGAGGGAATTGTTCCCTCTGTACGTTTTCAGGAAATCACAAGTGCATGTGTCACTGCCAGGCAGGATATTGCCAGATATTGCTGTGCACATTTTGGCTTTTCTAAATGCCACTTAATATCTGCATAAGTGGGTCAACAAAACAAGCATGAGCCTACAGCCTTATGAACATGGAAACACCAGGTGTTCCTGCCTTCTGTTCACATCCTCTCCAGTTTGTGAATTAGTGTGAGTTTAAAAGCCAGACAAAAAAAATTAAGAACATATTTTTGGTTGGCATTTGATTTTATTACRTGACTTGCTTCAAAATGACATTTTTAGCAGTGCACTTACCAATCCTCCCAACTTTTTATTGTGTTTGTAGGGGTTTCGTACGATCCTGTCAATCCTTGGCTTGTCACCTTGTTTTGCCAAGCTGCTGGTACACGAATCGTTTGACACAGTCATTTTCTACCAGATGTCTCTGTGTTTCACAGACCGGCGAGACCGACAGGTATCTTCTTTCTTTTGACTGCTCTGTATCCGAACAACTCTGATGCTTTTTAAACCTAACTTTGGTTGTTTGTCTTCCCGTTCAGTTTCAAAGCCTGTGCTGTAAATGCTTTGCTAAAATAGCTGAGAATGATGATTTAAAGAACACGATGCTGGAAAAAGCATGTGTTGAGTACAACAGCGTGATGGCTGAATGTTTGCTCTTGCTGGGAGCTGATATCAATAAGAAGACAAAGACAAACTCTTTGATTTACAAGGTAGTATATGAAAATATATGTTGTTTTATTGCTTTAAACTTGTGCTTTTGGGGTCCTTTCTGTTTTTGTGCGTATGTGTATTTGTCAATGCACAAGTGACAATTGCTCTTGCAGCCAGTGGAGTGAGTGATGACTTCAGGCCCAGTTGGGCATTCACTGCAACACAGGTCAGTTTGTCTTGAGGCTCACAGGGATCCTGTTGCCTAGGATGTCTGCACTGCTCGTTCAGCCCTGATGCAAGTTCATTCTGAAGTCCAGGATTTCAGGCAGTTCCCTACTAGAGTATTTTGAGCAAGAAAGCTTGAGTCCCATCTTCCCAAACTCCCAGTTTCAAAAGTTAAACTGCTCGGTCTGTGGTAACACCAGCAGCGGTGCCTGAAGTGAATTAGGAAATGTTCCCATGCAGAGTTCTGCCAGCAGAGCAGTCTGGCTCAAAGAGCACAGCTGGATCAGGAACAGTCCATCCATCCCCAGGATCAGAGAGGCAAATCAGAGTTAGTGAACCACAGTGGAGACAGCAAAGTAACTGATAGTGTTTCTAAAATAACATTTGTAATATCCAGTCAGCACTGCTATCTGTAGCAGTACAAATTGAGAGACTGAGAGGGGTAGAACTGACCCACTCCAAATAAGCCCAAGGATCTGGCAGTCCCTTAGTATTAGGCAGTATTAGGTCATGAGTCTCCCCATTTTTGCCTTTTCCTTTGGCATCAAAATAACATAGCAAATTAACAGCTAAATATGTTTAGCCCATTGCACTGATAATGCAGGTCCTGTAGAGAATAGCATGGCGAAATAACAACTGTGTGTTTTGTTGATTAAACTGAAATGCAGATGCACTCATCTCACTACACACGTTGCTCTTCATTTTGCCCGAATAGCTGTGTACACTCATGACAGAAATTACAGTTACAATCTCAGGCATTTGCCATATTTTCATGAAAGACCTTGGGAGTCACTGCTCATTCCCTTAGGCAGGTGCACACCAAGGTGTAAGGCGCACTTGTGTGATTGAAAAATAGCCCTGATCTTAAAAATATAATGAATGTAAATTTGAGTCACTTTTTCCTGCAAAYTGAGGTGTTGTTGAAGTCCCTCACATACATTTTATTGTTTTTCTATTTTAGGTTTGTGAGAAAGGAAATAATCCTAAATTGGTGGAATTGCTCCTAGCCAATGGTGCTCGAGAGCAGGATGTTCGGTGTGCTTTAGCCATCAGCATAAAGAAAGGAGATAGCCAAATCATCAGCTTGCTCCTGAAGAAGCTTAGCCTRGATGTAGCCAACAGCAGCATATGTCTTGGAGGATTTGGCATTGGAAAACTTGAACCTTCCTGGCTCATTCCTCTGTTCCCAGATAAAGTTACTCCTTTAAGAAAGCAAAGTGAGTATGCATAGAATTTGCTCCACTAAATGTGTGAACAACACTTAATAGTATTATATTAGTGTTTTAGATGAGGATCTTCAGTTGAGGATCTCTTCTAGTGCTCAGCTGATTGTTGAATAACTATTAAAGCTTGAAAATAAAATCAGTCAGATATTTCTGTGATTATTTCTAATGTGATATTAATTTCTTGGAGAATATGTTATCTTTTTGGCTTGTAGATGCAGGTTCTGCACTGGCAAGAATGGTGCTAAGATACCAGATGAAAAATATTTCAGAGGATAAATCAAGACCCTACTCTGATCTAAACTTCTCTGAAGATGGAATGGATAAAAATTATGACTGGAATTTCATTTCTGACCCATTAGTGGACAATGTTTTCCCTTTAAATGATGATTTTGATAGTGAAGGTAATTGTTTTCTTTCATACCAGGGCTAGTCTGAGCTACAGATTCCTTTGAAGTAATTAGGTAACTGTGAGACTCTCATCTGAGGAATAAACAGTATGCAAAAAAATCCCACAAAAATGTATTATGTAAACATACACAKTAATACCACCGTGTTGGAAATCTTGATGATAAGGCATCAGTACAATAAACTGCTGCTCATAYTTGGAGCATGTCAAGATTCTTAGAGGGCACGTTATCAGTTTCAGCTTATTTCACGGAGGATTAACCGCTGAGTTAACACTGATGTGTTTGAAGTGTCTCTCTGTACATCAGCATCTATCTTGCAGTTGAATTCTAACTCTCAGCTTTAAATATGTTTTCTTATTTTTCTCTTTTCCTATTGCGTTGTGCTAGGARGTGAAGGTTCATTTTTCACAAAAAAGAAGTCCAATTCCATTGCAGCTGCTGATTTGTATGGTAGGGAAACAGCCTTACAAAGAAGCTCTCCTACTTTGCCACGTCATTCCTACTCTGTGGTGAGTGAGATCCTTATTCAATCCTTGGGTCTTTGTCTCACTGCTGCTATTTAGCATTCCCTTCTACTGCTGCGCAGTTAGTGTCCTCTAAATCAAGTCACTGGATGGATAAGGGTTCATACCATCAACTTTTATGATCAACAGAAAAATATGTATGTGCTTTTGGGAATTGTTCAGATTTGCATTCTGCGTGTACYGTACACATACTGTACACATGCAAATACAAAAGCTGGGAGCCTAGTCACAAAGTCTAACCATCCTCACAGAATCACAGAATATTCAAGGTTGGAAGGGATCTCTAGAGATCATCTAGCCCAACCTTCCTGCTCAAGCAGGCACACCTAGAGCATGTGGCACAGGGCRGCATCCAGGTGGGTTTTGAACACCTCCAGAGAAGGAGACTCCACAACCTCCCTGGGCAAAKCTTTTCCTCCAGGAAAGCTAATCTACCACTTGATGAGTAAAGAGAGGTTTCACTGAGGCCAAATCAGTAAAATCCATGTCATCTTCTATTTTCATTGACTGTTAAGAGAAACTAGATAGACTAACTTCCTGAGTTGCTAWAAACATCTGTCTCCATCCTGTTTTTTCACCCCAGTGAGAGTCATTTTAGGTTGCTAAAAATGCACTGAATGCACTATTTCCATTACGTTTTAAATCTACTATTGTTTTGTAATGCATATATCAGCATTTTTTTATGAACTGTTCTTATTTTTTGAGKTTTTTTTCTGTTACCCGTGGAAGTTCTCATAAAAAGAAGCAATAATCAAAWGAATTATTTCAAATAACTGCATATATCCTTACCTGTTGTTTTTTTCTTCTTTTCTGGGATTTTCCAGGGACCTGGTTCAGATTATGAACCATTAATGAAACAAAGAAGAAAATTATTGCTTTCAGATGAATCTCCCAGTAAGTAAATTACACAATTTAACACTTTTAACAGATTTTTTCAGCTTTCTAAGTCAACTTACAGAAGCATGACATGTAAAGGCTTTATAGATTATAGTTTGCTTGTAAGAGAAAGATACATGCTGAAATAGAGTGCAAATAATGCATATATAGTGAAATATGTTCTTCACGAATAATCTGTGTTGAATTCTAGAGAGAGAGTAATTTGATGATTGTCCTAATTAGCTTTGGAAAGCTGCAGTCTGTTGTACAGCACAAAAGTATCTGTCCCTTGTCTTATAAATTTGTCTCTTAACAAAAATATTCATTGAATTGTGTGTTAATCCAGAAATCAGTCTCATATGCTTTTTAATGCCAAGATGATTGATCTTAATATTAATTACTTGATAAATGAAATAATGCTACTAAATGATTGCATATTTTCTTATGCTTTTGTTTTAATAGAAGGAATCTCAAAATTCTCACCACATTTAAGGCCATCAGACAGTCTTTCTTCACTGTTCTCAGAGAAAGAATGTATTAAATCATTAGATCTTTCATCAAACGAGCTGGAGAACATTGATGCCATCAGCCAGAATAGCTGTTTAATTAGTCACCTGGAACATCTTGAGAGACTGGAGCTCCACCAAAATGCTCTTACAAACATTCCACAGCAACTTTGTGAAGTAATTCTGCATAATTTTATGTAACATAAGCTGGGATGATCTACAATATGTCATTTTTTCTCAACAATATACACATACCAATAATACTGATGAAAATAGGGATGTATTTTTCTGTGTTTAATTTTGCATCAATTTTCCTTTAGTGAATATATGTGCAGCTAGACCTGTAGATGTTCATAGAACTTTTTAAAACCATTTRCTACAAAGGACTGCTTAGCATATGTGCATTATAGTGAGACTGTAATTAAGTAAATGGAACTGAGAACTGCAAGCAATCATGTCAAACTTCATGAAACTGAATTAGTTAGTTTTACAGAGTGCTTTATGTTTTATTTTTAAATAGAAATGCTACAGATTCTTTAGTATAACCACTGTTCTCTAACATTTKTATGATAAGGCAAACGTAATTAATAAATTACAAAAAAAACCCCTCATTTTAGAACTTACAAATTCATATGTTCTTTAAAGCACATTCTCCTTTTCTTTCAGAACTTAAAATGTTTGACCTATTTGGATTTGCACAGTAACCGATTTACATCCTTTCCTATTTATTTGCTGAAAATGAACTGTATTGCATACCTGGATATCTCTCGAAATGACATTGGACCTTCCATTGCTTTGGATCCTTGCATCAAATGTCCAACTCTCAAGCAGCTTAATCTCTCATACAATCAGCTGCTGTGCACTCCGGAATTTCTTGCAAATATTGCAGAAAACCTGGAACAACTATTGCTGGAAGGGTAAGAACAGTACCAATAAATGGATAATAGTGTGGCAAACAGAGCAGAAAATACTGCACTTGTCAGCTTGAGTAATACTGTTACTGTGTTGAAAAGATCTTTTAATCAGTAATGAAGCATTGTTGTTATTTTCTAAATGTGTAAATTACTGCAGTTTTAAATGCTAAATTGCAAAATGTATTAGGTTATCTGTTASCTTTAGTAGAATTTAATAGCATGGCAGAACAAGGCAACTTCAGAAACATACTGAAAATGTCATGTAATAGCATTTATCTACTGCCRTTTCTCTCATTCAAAAGATTTTTTGTGAAATACTTTTTCTGTATGGTGCTTTGTAACATGCTGCGTGAATCCTAAATTCTCTCTATGAAATTGGACTTTTTGACCATCATTCTGTGATCATAATGCATAAAAACRTTTTTAGTAAACAAATATGCTCACAAATCTATCACTTCACTTTCTATGGGTTTGAATGGCACTATATAATGAGGAAGTGACACCTTATTGTACTTCCTGACATTTGCTCTACAGATTAATTAAAATAATCTAAATATTAGTTATTGTTACTTAATGTTGCTACATATGCCAGTATTTTTGCTGACTGRTCAGTCTTTATTTAGATGAAATTTTTAATTTTGATTTATCTGTGTAAAGATAAATCTGTGTAAAGATAACAATGTCAGGTAGATTCTCTTCACTTTTCCTTTTTAGCTAATAGTTTCTGGGTAATACATGGATTTCTCTTTCTTCTTATTATCATAGAAACAAAATTTCCTGCTTATGCTCCCCCATCTGCTTGAAAGAGCTGAAAGTTTTAAACATCAGTAAGAACAACATTTCAGCCCTGGCTGASGATTTCTTTATGGGCTGTTCGAAGCTGGAGCTGTTCAATGCCAGGATGAACATCCTTGGTAAGCACCTAGGAAAGCAGGATCCCCTCCTAGAAACCTTTCCAAGTCACGGAATTCCTCAGCCACCASCAGTTGGGATGGCAGTCAGGGGAACTTGGGCTTGTCCTTATTTAAACTTTTTCTTAGGCAGCAGCTTTTGATTTCTGCTGGAAGCAGTGGGCAGGGCTGCGTGRCTCTTTGGTGTCACTCAGCATAGCTGCTCGTGTTGCTGTTTTCATAGAGGATGCTCTAAAAATGCTTGAGTGCAGTTGGGATGATACAAACCATGGTGTCAGCTTCAAGATAGAGTRAAATTGCTCCCCGTCTCACTGTCTCCTGTATTAAACAACTGAATTGAGCCCAGAATGTGTTTCAGTAGCTTAACTTGCTKTGTGCAAAAGCCTTAAAATTGATTTACCAATAAAAACAGCATCAATGTAAATGAAAATTTTAACRGTATTATGGGAGTTTTTGAGTTATTTTAGGATTTATTTCCCTCTTCAGGATATAAAAAATCCTGTTTTGAAATCTTTTATTGTCACAGTATTTTGGAAAGTAGATCTGATGTGTGCAATGAATAAAGAACGCTGAACTGTTAAAATGATTTTTATGTCCTTCTGACCTACCACACACTGGCTGAATAAGAAGAATGTTACATACACTGGCAAACAGTAAAGCGGGAGTAAGATTTCTTCAGTGTTTAGTGCCAATATGGTACTAAATATAATAGGATGTAATTGATAAAAGCCCGTAATTTAACACCGTTCTACACTTCTTTCCAGTTGGGAGTTCAGTTTTAAATGAGCTTAAAAATAAAGTTCAGATTCTGCCTTTGGCAGCTTGTGCGAGGACCTGTGGATATAAATGACAGACTGATCTGTTAATCTGCCTCTGATGTTAGAAAATTCCTGTCTTAAAAATAATTAAAGCAGTACTGAAAAATAATGGGATTAACCCCATTTTTCTGTTCTAGAGACTATACCCGATTTGTCATCCAGCATAACAAGTTTGAAATTATCTCAAAATCATTTTGTTAATATTCCAGAAACGATTCTCCTTCTACCRCAGTAAGTTATGATTGTATTTATTGAAGTTTGTTTTGTTCTTGATGAATAAAATCTCATGACAGGACGACTTTTGTTAAACAGAAAATTCAGMATGTTTTACTCATTTTCAGGAAATCCTTCTTTAAAAGGTTAAATGCAAAACTTAACAGCTTTAAACTGAAACCAGTCACATTTTCTTCGTTGTTGGGAGAACTCTTACTCCTTGGATAGGTCCAGGCTACACAAATCACTCATTAAAAATATCTTCCTTGAGTGCTGAAGCTGACTGTTCTTGCTTAGAAGATCAGAATTTTTCTTTTTCTTGATATCAACACAGAAAAAATAGATACTGGCAATTTTTCTTTTTCAACAAGTTCTGCACAAGGCTATTGAGACTCTTGTTTCACTTCCCAAATACAACAAGATATTTATTCTCAAAGAATGACACTTCCCCCAGACAGAATTGTGATAGAGATGCATGTGACATTTCTTCTTCTGTACCTTCATGGCATTACTCATGGAAATCAGAACTTCCACTTTCTTGTAGAAGTTGCTGCCTCAGCAGGTCCCAGGAATCAGGTGGAAGCAGGAGGGACTGGAAGGGATGGTCAGTTGGCTGATAGATGTAGGCAGAGGTGGGTGCTGATGGCACCATGCAGGAAAGCAGCTCAGGAAAGAGGACTGATGCCAACAAGGGAACTAAATAAAGCTGGTCTCATAAAGCTGAGAGGGAGAGCACAGGAGGAAGACTTGAGGACTTACGTCTAATCAAATGTAAATACAGTATGTCATTATTAACATGATTAAGCAAATGCTGTCAGGAATGTTACAGTATGGTAGCATACTGATAATTGAACCCACAGGAACAAAGGCATTTTTTTTCCAAAAAAGATGCAGCTTTCAGGTTCCCCATTTCCCAGCCTAGGCCAGGCAATAAGGAGTTGCATTAATTCCTTGGCATGGTTCAACCTGAGTGTTTGTTTTCATAACTAGGCAATTTCATTCACAGGTAGACACACAGAAAGYCCGTTGTACTGAGGAGCCATATGTATTTGCATTTTTGTATTTTTTATCTTARATAATGAAAATCTACTTATAATATCATCTTAATTGCTTTTGCTTGTAGTAGTAGTTCTCTGTCTTCCTGTCTACATCCCTCTCAGAAAATTATTTGTTCTGATATCTATCCCATTTATTTATTAARACTTCATGTAGTCCCCTTTAATCTCATTTACCAATTTTTCTCATTTGTATTTTTATATGTTTAGTTTACGATCAGTAGACCTAAGCCAAAATGAGATCAGAAGCCTGCCTGGACCAGAGCACTGGAAATCATTAAACTTAAGGGAGCTGTTATTTAATCACAACCAAATAGGCATCTTGGACTTGAGCAAAAAGGCATCTGCATGGTCTCGCTTAGAGAAACTCCACCTGTCTCATAACAAGTTAAAGGAGGTAAAGTATGAGATTCCATCTCAAAAAATGAAATAACTTTTCAATTTGAAGTAGTTCAGTGTTCATTTGAGTTTCATTTCACTCCCACATGTCTCTGAAGATTCTATTAGTAAAGTGGTAAAAGAAAATCACCATGTTAAGCTTTTCTGTCTTGAATATAATTATTAAATTAGCTTTCATAAATGAATTCCTTATGAGCTCATTTGTGTATTAGCCAGGAGTGCTAACCATGTTTATTAAAAATGTACTACTATAAAAATGTAGTTTTATTAAAAACTTAAGGAATTCATGGTCATAAAATTGAAAATTGCTGGCTTTTTTTTTTTTCTTTAATCTTTAGCTGTCCATTACATATTTTCTTTATCTAGATTCCTCCTGAGATTGGATTCCTGGAGAATTTGACTTCTCTGGACGTAAGTCATAATCCTGATCTGAGATTCTTTCCAGATGAAATGGGAAAGCTGTCYAAGATCTGGGATCTTCCTTTGGATGGACTGCACCTTAATTTAGACTTCAAACATGTGGGATACAAAGCCAGAGACATCATCAGGTTTGCTGCCCTGTTGTTCTTGAGCTGTTTTGKTTTGCTTCCTTTAGCAAGCAGGAGGGAACTAACACATCCCTTTGAAAAGAGCTGCTCATCTGTCAAATGATACCCAGTTTAGCTGCAGCTCAGTTGAGCGTAGGGTTTACTACACATATACACAAAAAGTAGATTTTAACTGTGTAAAAATAGATCATGTAGTGTAAAAATATTTCATGTTTCAGTATACCATGTAAAAATATTTCATGAGTTTGTTGATGCTTCTATAAAGCGTGCAATTAATTGTTTCTTAGATGCTTTTTTTTATGTTTCTAAGAGCATTTCACAGAGCATATTCTGGAGTAATTGCAAAACAAAAATAAGCATTGTGAAATTTGAAGTCAATAGTATCTGTTAGGACTTCTGCCTCATCTTGGGTTTTTTTTGGTGTTTTCTTTATTAGACATTTTTATGAATTCTGCCAACTATCTCTTATGGCAGGTTTCTTCAACAAAGACTGAAGAAGGCTGTACCTTACAACAGAATGAAGCTCATGATTGTTGGAAATACTGGCAGTGGGAAGACAACGCTGCTGCAACAGCTGATGAAGTGCAAACGAACCGAATTGGGGTCCCCAAAAGCTACAGTGGGCATTGATGTCAAAGACTGGATCATTCAGGGGAAGGGCAAAATGAAAAAAGAGCTTATTTTGAATGTCTGGGATTTTGCAGGTATTTCAAGAGTTTACTGCTCTTGATTACGGTTTTTTTATTTGTTTGTTTTAGCATTAGTGCCTTGCTTATTCTTAGAATCAGTCTGTAAACTTTCAAATTGTAGACAATAGAATCATGCAAACTTATAAAGGAAATGAATTAGCCAAGTACAAATTAGTGAATTCTGGAAATTTTCAGSAAGAAACTTGCTGTGTGATTAAATACAGCCTCCACCACCATGTATAGGCACAGAAGAGCAGTGTTCAAGTTAAATGTCCAATTTCAGTTGTGACATATTGTGATTTTAACTGCATAGGTAAATTTAGTCCTCTGTCATTTTGAAGTTGTTGGAAGGATAGGAGAAATAGAGGGAAGAATTTTAAAAAGAAGGAATTAAATTTTTGGTATTTGGAAGTCCAGTAATGGATTTTTAATAGAATCATGACCTTTCAATTTCTCTTTGAAGTGACCATATTTATGCAGTTACGGGAACTTACACCTGAAGCTAAGCTGCATATTGTAGCACTACAGTCAATGAGCTACCACAGAGSACCTACCTAAAAATTCATTGTTGTTATAGATTTAATGCCCATGTAGATTGATTTTTGTAAGCATTGATATAATTTGTGGAGTATTAACTTAAGAATACGTGTTGTTCTGCTGCCTTTTGTGATCTGAAGGTGTTCCTAAGACAAGTCCTAAATCATGGGTATTTGTTATTGTTAGGACAAGAGGAGTTCTACAGCACACATCCTCACTTTATGACCCAGAGAGCTTTATATCTTGCTGTATATGATCTCAGCAAAGGACAAGCAGAGGTGGATGCTATGAAGCCATGGCTTTTCAATATCAAGGTATTAAGCAATAAAGGGTTTGCAGAATGGGTTCCCATTTTCTAGGAAGCTGTTGGTAAACAGTGAATTCACTACAAACTTTTCTGAGGGAAAGGAGGAAAGCTTCAGCAAATAAAACCAGTAAGATGAAACGAGACATGTGCATATTACTGGATATGAAAATATGTGCAGACGTGTAAAGACATGATCAGCACCAAAGAGCTAAACAAGAGCTAGGTTTGCTTTTTCTTTCACATCATTGCAAATTCTGATGAAATGAAAATTTCACTGAGTCAAAACTGACTAGATGTGGGCTGGAAATCATGCTGCTAAGTGCTTGCATCTTAAAGTTAACAGGAATGATTCTAGGGCTAAAATAGGGAAACTGGGTTTATGACCTGCTTCTRTCATTTAATTTTGAGCAGAAATGGTCAGAGAGTCGCCATCAGTTTGGTTTGATGAAAACTATTTCCAACATAACTCTCCTTCGCTATAAAATACTAATATTTCATTTTTGTAGTGTTCTAGTAATAACTAACACTTTGCCTTTTCAAGTTTATTAATGAGAAGTGCATKACTGACAATGTTAATGATCAGCAAAAAGGAGATGCAGATCTAAACTGCTTTTAATAATTGTTTGAAGCCCTATTTTGATTTAGATTGCTCTCTATATATTGAAAAAGTATGGTACATATTTATAGACTGATAGTGTTTTATTCTGTTATACAATCAAGGCTTTTKTATGGGTATGGTGTTTAAAATAACTGAAAAAAAGACATGAAGTACTTATTTCAGATTTAGATCTACCCATTACTCAAACTCATTTATAAGTAAGAGCTGTATTTAAGAATAGAGAGGAAGAAACAGTTGCCTCTTTTAGTGTATTGGGTGATTTGCCTAAATTGGTTATATTTTATATGCATATCAAAAAATATCAGGAAAATTCACCATTAAGTTAATAAATTCTATGGATCTGACTAACAGGCTCGAGCTTCAACATCCCCTGTCATTCTTGTTGGCACACATTTGGATGTTTCTGATGAAAAGCAACGTACTGCCTGCATGAGTAAAATCACTAAAGAGCTGCTGAATAAGCGAGGTTTCCCAGTCATCCARGACTATCACTTTGTGAATGCTACAGAGGAATCTGATTCCATTATCAGACTTCGGAAAATCATAATAAAGGAGAGCCTTCACTTCAAGGTAGGCTGGATGCTGTTTGTCATGTTGGAAACATCTTGGCTTTAATGAAATGCATTTTTAAAGGCATTAATGAAACACATAATTAAATACATTCATAGTGTGATAGCAAACTCATCATAACTTACGTAAAACCTTAGACAAAACAATATAATGAAGGAAAATGATTTAATTTCTTTTTCTGTGCAAAAATCAGCTTAGTAAAAATCCCAAGTAAGGGTAAGTTTTGTTATAAGGATATAACAATGGGGCCACTCGTTGCATATTAATTAAAAATTTAGTAATCTTTTTCTCACGGATAAATTTGATCCAAAAACAGTTCAATGGCAGCAAATAATTGCAATAATAAACATTGCAAAATTTCAAGGGTCAGGAATAAGGTTTTGTGAATGAAAAGAGGAAAACAGGACCTCCTAGACCTAATAAACTGGCAGATCTGCCCTTATAGTTCTTTCATCTCCAAAGCCATCTCTGTGACTCTTTTCCTGCTCTCTCCATAACCACAGTATCCAGCTTTGTCAGTGTGGCAAATATGAAGAAACTAGCCCAGACCTGGAGCTTATAGAAGGACAAGGCCTAATTTATAGCAAAAAAAGGAGCAAACATATTTTATTTGTGTTATTTATAGAATGCCCAAGGTGTATACAATACCATTATACGTTAAAGAGGAGAGGTGATCCGTTGTGCTACTGAAGTCAATAGCAAGGCTTCATAAATTGTAGCAGAGCCTGAATTTATTCTCTTACTGCTCTGAAGATTTTAAAGGCCAAATGCTGTATTTTTAATGCTGTGTTAGGAAGGAGGGCGAGAGTGCAGAATCCTCTTGCTCTTCTCTCAGAAATCACCAGTTCAGCAACGTCCATAACCTGCCTTACTTCACTCCATAATTAATGGACAGTGAAGCATTGCTCAGTGGCAGTAAGTGGCCTATGGAGGTGGAATGAATTTATTTCACTTGTGTAACCAGAAGACACAAACAGAGCAGATATGTGTGAAGATACATGAAGTCCTACCTCTCTCTGTATCCTTCCAACTCTCAGGCAACCTTCTGCTTTTTGAAAACACCTTCCCTCTAAATGCCTAAAATTGACTCCTCTCATATCCACATCTCTTGAGATGTGGTGTTCACTGATGTTTAAACTTTCACTGCATAAAAATGAGGTAGTTAAAAGGAAAGGATATAATTTCCATATGTAATGGCAGAAATTCTGGGAAAGGAGAATTACAAGATGTACAGTTAGACATTAGCAAAGTGACCTAAGTATTAAACGTTATCATTGAGTGTTTTGAATCTTTCCAGATTATTTAAGGTAGTACTGGCATTTTTAACACACCAAAAAATTATTGCCATAATGCACTGGTGCAGCTTCAGAGAAAACTGAGGAAAAAAAAAAGCTAATTTGGAAAATCTGGGAAAATTCTTCCTTCCTTTCAATCCCACCCTCCTCAAACAACTGCCTTAATGCCCAGATAGAATGAAAAACTTGATGAGATGCCAATACCAAAGGTGAGAGGATGTATCCTGGAAGGAACACAAGCTACAGGCCAGGGCTAGGTCCTCTGCTGCATTTCCCTTCACTGCTGCTACTAGTCTGGCCAGACTTCCTCTCTCCTCTCCTTCCATCCACTGATCATCATCACTCAACTCCAGAGGCTTTTAATGCAGCTACTGCCCTTTTCCCTTTGCTTGTATAAAGACATATCTGGAGACATCACARGTTACAATGAGTAAACTGCTATTTTTTTTTTCATTCCTTTATTTGATGGTTATTCTGCGTTACCCTTAGATGTGTGACATCATGGGTTCATGCAGTGAATACTTTCCTTTTATTCTTTACAAAAACTTTGATCTTTTCAGATGTATCATATTTACATATATTATGGAAATATTCTCTTCCATGAATGTTCATTTATGGAAAAGCATTAATTTTATAATTCTGAATGAAAAATCAGTTTCACCTAGCTTTCAGATGCCATGTTAATAAATGAGTGGTTTTGTGCTCTATTGTCATTGCTATTATGTGGAGACTAGCAGTTTATGGTCTGGTTACATCATAGTTTGCCCTTCCCGTGAATAAATTAATGCATTTGAGATTATTCTTAATTATACAGATCAGAGATCAGCCTGTGGTTGGTCAGCTGATTCCTGACAGTTATCTGGAGCTGGAAAAGCGAATTTTGCTGGAACGYAAAAATGTCCCAGTTGAATTTCCAGTGATCGATCAGAAACGGTTGCTAAAACTGGTACAAGAAAGCCAGTTACAGCTGGATGAAAACGAGCTACCTCATGCAATTCACTTCCTGAATGAATCAGGTAAGGTATTATATCCAATGTGTAGTATTTATTGTTAGTGGCTGGCTACAAGTCTTCAACAGATCCACTTACATGCATTTTTTTAAGCTTGTGCGAGATTGTCACAGTATGTTGAGCTGAAGTGCTCACTTTGAGGCCTACTGCAATTTGATCTTTATCCAGATCTTTATGTCCTGACAGAATTTCGTGATATAAAGAGTCACTTCATCAATAGTTTATACAGCTTACCCCTCTCTGAAAACATCATACTTGCTGGTTAGATAACACAGCTTCTAAAGAAAGCTCCCTGGAATAGCTTTAGTAGAACAGCAGGTTAATATATTTCACTGCATTTATCAGTACCATACAGACTTCATAATCCTAAATAATAAACCACCATAAAATACCATCTTGGCACAAAACAAGCCTGATTAGAAAGCTAGATAATAAACTTGTAAATTAAGGGAAAGCTGAACAAACCATGATTGCATTCTTCTCTCTTGAGATACTGACATAAATTCGATGATTATTTGTTGTTCAGATTGCTCATATGAGATCATTCAAGAGAGACAGCCCAAAGCTGGATGTTTATGTTGCTTCATGTGGAGCTTAAGTGCCTTGCTAATGGCAGTTTCTTTCTTTCCCAGGTGTGCTGCTTCATTTTCAAGATCCAGCACTACAGCTGAGAGATCTGTATTTTGTAGATCCTAAGTGGTTGTGCAAAATCATGGCACAGGTTAGTCTCTGATTACTTTCTATATTTACATTCGTGGAGCTCTTTTTTCCAAACCATGGTGATTTAACAGCCATTCCTTTTCACTGTTTCTTTGCAATTTCATGACCTAGTCTTCTCAAGTCCCACATTGGTTTACCTGGCTCTTTCCATGCCCTTTGCATTCTAATTAAACATCTAACTCAGTACTTCCGTGTTCTTAGTGTGTAATGTCCAGTAACATTTACACTGCACTGGGTGCAAGATGTCATGTATAGTAGAAAAACTCCAAGGATGCAAGATAATCCTGCAATATATTGTGATAGCTTGAGGTAAAAACTGGAAGTCAGAGTGGTGAGAATGGGGGAAGAAGGGTCACTGTGTGCTTGGTACAGTCGAAAGCTGAAAGTAAGTGATACAGAATCACATATTGAGGCAGGAGAGTGCCTGTCTGCTTGAGTGAATCCATCTTTGACAGGTTAATTAAAGTCTCAGGCTTTTTTAGATTTCCCAACTTCTGAATCTTCATCTTGCATTTAGTGGAGGAAGTGGTGTTGCCRAAGGATGAGTTTGAGCCCTTAAAACTGCTGAGGGTGAGAGAAGACCTAGCAACCCAGCCCTGTACACAGGTTCCTTTTTGACAACACTTTCACAAATTAACATGTAGAGTAACTTGCTATATAATATGAGACAGTGGAAGCTACTGAAGAATGGTAGTGCATGATGGCCTGGCTTAAATTCATTCACTGGTGTCTTCCTGTTGACTAACATCAAGTGTTTGATTACACTGTGACAGGGAGTCCATTCCTTCTGCTCAAATAGAGCACCAAATATTTCAAGGAACAAAGCTTTTCAGAAAAAATGCAAGCTACTGATAACTGCACATAAAAATTGTTTTATTTRTTTATTTTTTAAACAGATTCTGACTGTGAAAGTGGAAGGCTGTTCGAAATATCCCAAAGGAATTGTAAAGCGTTCGGATGTCGAAAAATTCCTTTTAAAGAAGAGCAAGTTTCCTAAGGTCTACATGTCACAATATTTCAAGCTTCTGGAGAAGTTTCAAATTGCTTTGCCATTAGGAGAAGATCAACTACTAATCCCAAGCAGGTAAGCAAAGAGTTAAACCCACAAATGTGCCATAGAAGGCAATCAAAGTGAAGACCTCCTATCAGACTATTATGATGTTTTAGCTTAATTGATCAGAAGGGCAATGTCATCCCATATTATTGTAAATGCCTTCAGAGAGAAGTTAAACTGTTCTCATAGCRGGTAAAGCTTACATTGTATTAGTACAGTGGTAACAAGAATGTATAAATGATAAAATGCCCTTCCTGAGGCCGATATTTCTTTTAAAATTTACCATTCTTTGAGGATACAGCAGAAAGACTACAGTATAGCTTTACATCACATCACTAGTGCACCAACATCACAGATACAAATTGCAATATAAATTTAAACCATAATTTCCTCTAACCTGTTTGCTTGAAATCGAAACACCAGTTGAGTTACCATGCAGCAATAAAGATACTTAGAGGCCATTTTTCCTTGGAACAGTCACCTCAATAGCTGTGGTGRCAAAGAAGAGTTCTGGGTTTGAGTGCTCTCCTTTTGCTTTAAATGAAGCAGGTCACACAGTTTCTCTGCTTCAGTTATAAATTACTCTACCATGTTTAATAAAGCTTATTTTACTTAATGGAGGGRGTGTTGCATGGCTGCATTAATTAGTATTTTTAATCTTTTCAAACTGCTAGGATAGGAGGATTTTATCTGAATCATTTTAACTTCTCTAAATATGCCTCAGGTTTTTCCTGCACTTATATTCTTTGGTACATAATGATTACCAGTGAGGTTCTGTGGCATTCTGATGTCATTGCTCAGTTTTGATGAAGTATGTTGCTAAATACTGCCTAATGTTTTTATTCTTACAGTTTGTCTGATCACAGACCTGTTATAGAGCTTCCCCACTGTGAAAATTCAGAAATTATCATCAGGCTTTATGAGATGCCATACTTTCCTATGGGATTTTGGTCCAGATTGATCAACAGATTGCTTGAAATATCACCTTACATGCTGTCAGGAAGAGGTACAAATCTTTAAGTTCAGAAACAGCAGTGAGGATGTTTGCTTTATGTGCCAACACCTGCGTGTTCCAGCTCTGATCCCTGGTACTGCTTTCCTTTAGCTAATTTCTAGCCACTGCGTAAATGCAAGAAAATAAACAGTGGCCATTTTTGTAACTTCATGAACTTGCGGTGTCTCATCTTCACAACAATGTGCAAAAGAAAACAGGGGCATAAGCAGCCTTTTTCTGGGCTGCTTACGGGCTTCATTTCTAAGATTTTTGTATCCCAGTAATTCCAGTAATGGGATCTATCTCCTGAATTCCAGTAATGGCATCTATCTCCTGAATTTTGTAATACATTCATCTTTGTTTTATAATGTGATTTATGAATGTAGGTGACAAGTAAAGTAGGCAAAATATGTATTGCAAATGTTCTACAAATATGAAGTATAATCATCTCGGTTACAGTGATGTTTGATCTCCTCCTTAACGCAGAATTCAGATGTGAGGTAGCACATCTCACTATACTGTGAGTTTGCAATAGGCAGAAAAAAGTATAATGGTGTTTTTGTACTTACATTGCTGAAAATATRCCCTGTACTCGAACCCACAAGTACTTAATTCCCTACTTTCATTACCTGTAGATGGACTTAYCATCTGATTTTGTTTTTAGTGTTTGTGGATTTGCCTTACAGAGCTGACCACCAGTTGACATGTGGGTTCAGCCTTTGTGGGTGTATTCTGCCTGCAGAGGTGCAGTGTTTGGTTTGTTTTCGTATGGATATGCATAAATCTACAATCACAAATTCTAAAATCAAATGAATTATTCTCAATACTTAAAAATGACGTTGAGGATCATATTTTTGATCTCTTTTTTTTTTTTTTTCCTAGAGCGAGCTCTTCGTCCTAATAGAATGTATTGGAGACAAGGCATCTACTTGAACTGGTCTCCTGAAGCTTACTGTCTAGTGGAATCCGCAGTTTTTGACAACAATCCAGACAGTTTTCTGAAAATCACAGCACCTTCTTGCAGAAAAGGTTAGTTATTTGCAAGCCTGATCTTTGCTCCAGTTTGATTGCTGCTTGGCTCTCTGATTTGTGGTGTTTTTGYTTTTTGGAATGTAGGGTTTCTTTTTCTAATTGGAAGTGTGGCAGGCAGAGGCTGTAATTTTCCTATTTTGGCTTTTAAAGGTTGCATCCTTTTGGGACAAGTTGTGGATCACATAGATTCTCTAATGGAAGAGTGGTTTCCAGGTTTGCTGGATATAGATGTATGTGGTGAAGGGGAGACACTGTTGAAGAAATGGGCTCTGTACAGCTTTGAGGATAGTGAAGAACACCAAAAAATACTGCTCGATGACTTGCTCAAAAAAGCTGAAGAAGGTAAATACTTATCCTATTTGAGGTATTTTGATGATGATATTTAATACCACTTTTATAACTTTTAGGCTCCTCACATCATTTAAAAAAAACTAATTACAATAAAAAGTTACACTGTGAGTCAACAACAATTTATTCTTTTCTTTTTAACCTAGAACTTTCTGTATAGCTACATGGTAAGGGACAGATTGCAGCTACTCTGTGTGTTTATGTATAAAGTGGTAATAGTGAAAAGCATCTTTCTGCCATGATACCAATCATGGAACTTCATTGGTGGCATTGAATCCAGCACGCAGTAAAACTGATACTAGACCTTGCAGCTGAACCCCGTGCAACAGAAATGTAAAAGACAGTGCTGATGAAGATGTATCACATATTGATCAAATGTTTTTATTTTCTATACAGAGAGAAAAATAATCTCTCAGTTTGGCATTGTCACATACGAACAACTGCTGACCACATCTGACTGTACACAGGACTTTAATTGTTTAAAGATGTAAGATACTGTGCAAGTTGAATGGGATACTTAATTAGTATTCCATCACATGTAMACATATAGGCATGTGTGTGTGTATATATTCTAGGCTCAATTTAGCTGCATTCATCATTCACACCCATAGAAATCTATTTATCTTTCAGTGTATTTTGAGTAATGATAATTTTCAACATCTCATTTTTCTTAGGTGACCTCCTAGTAAATCCAGATCAGCCAAGACATACCATTCCAATAGCTCAGATTGCTCCTGACCTCATACTGGCTGATCTGCCTAGGAATATCATGCTGAACAATGATGAGCTGGAATTTGACAAAGCTCCTGAATTTCTCTTGGGTAAATATGATTCTGTAGTTTCTTTCACAAAAAGCTAATGTAAAAAAAAAAATCTATGGAAGTCAGTTCTGCAATATGTGGAAAATGTTTTAGAAATTTCTCTAAGTTTCTCTAGTATATTTTTAGCATGCTATTCAAAGATACTTTGTATRTGTTGTATTACTAACCTTAACAACGTAGCTGATCCACACATTTAAAAATTGGGCCTTTTCAGCTATTTTTGGGAAATGCTTGATGGCCCTTTGTTTTTAATACTATTTTCTATTCCCTCTTCGAACAGGTGACGGGGGGTTTGGATCTGTGTACCGTGCATCTTACGGTGGAGAAGAGGTAGCTGTGAAGATTTTCAATAAGCACACTTCCCTCAGGCTCCTCAGACAAGTGAGAAACATTATCTTCTTCTGCTGCTCTTGGAATAGCAACCTTAATGAGGAGCTTAAAATGCTGAAGTACAGTGCAGTCCTTCTCAGAGTCCCCCTCAGAACTGCAGAAGTTTTGCCACTTGCCCTCTTTCACCCGATTTTACCGTTTACAGGAGCTTGCAGTGCTTTGTCACCTCCATCACCCCAGTCTAGTGTCTTTGCTGGCCGCTGCAATCCGTCCCCGGATGCTGGTGATGGAATTAGCCCTTAAGGGATCTCTTGATCGTTTGCTTCAACAAGACAACGCAAGTTTAACTAGAACTCTCCAGCACAGGATCGCTCTACACGTAGCTGATGGCTTAAGGTAAATGCGAATTTTGTGTTGCTTTAATAGCAGGATGCAGCTGCAAACAGGACATACTAAAAAGGGAAAGCTTGTCCATTTGGTATCCCAGGTAGGATGTTCCCTGGCTCGGTCTGATACCTGTCATGCTGTTGTTGATTTCTGCTTTGGATTCAGAATGGACATTCGCCCCCTGTTTTTTCTAGGAGCAAGTGAGGCTTCTGGAAATGGAGAAATGGGTGGAACTACATTTGGGGCTTGCTATGTGGCTCTTGATTCCTCACCAAAATATCCAAATAATTCATTTGGAGCATTTCTGAAGTGCTTTTAATCACCTTAGGAGTCATGGAAATGCAAGAATAAAAGCAGAACCTGAGAGGAGCCCGGGACGAACGTAGCTTCAACTTCTGAGATTCATTTTCAAGCAGCCAGTGACACAGCAGATGGGGCTCAGAACTAAAATACTGTGATGCTCATGTGCCAGTCAGTAGTATATTGGAACAAATATAAAGTAACTTGCCAACAATTATCCATACAAGCCTTACCTGTGGTTGCTGAAATTTTATTCACACAGTGCTTGACATTGGAAAGAATGATTTCCTCTTGTGTGAATAATATAGAATGTGTGTGTTAGATATTTATCCCGGAATTGTGAGTGTTTCCAGCATATATTTTTCTGATCAACAGGTACCTGCATTCAGCAATGATCATTTACCGTGATTTAAAGCCTCACAACGTGTTGCTCTTCACGCTGTATCCCAACGCAGCTGTCATTGCAAAAATTGCTGACTATGGCATTGCGCAGTACTGCTGCCGAATGGGAATAAAAACCTCAGAAGGCACCCCGGGTATGGAAAACCTGCTTCAGGTTACATTGCCAGGTTACATTGCAGGGGGCCAACAAAAATTAAAAAATAATTTTAAAAAGGTTTTGTATTTGAATTCTGTAAGAAAGCAAGCAGTGAAAGTTCAGTCTGCACCGTAATGAGAGTGATTGTGCTGCAAGTTGTGATGGCAGGTTCAGACCTTTTGGCCTTTCTTTTGGCCTGCTTTTGCTCCTTTTATAAGAATTGTATATTGTACATACATAATACTGTATGTATTCAACATACTGAAACTTTAAAAAGAGAACAAATCAAATTGCATGCACTRATCTTGATATTTTTAATCTTGTTTTATACCTTTATTGTGATACTGCTGAAATCATTTGTGTTTGCATAGGTATACCTTGATATAAAACAAAACCAGTGAGTCCTGGCATTATTCACTGGTTTTAGAGAGAACACAGAAACATCCATGCAAAATCCGTGAACACTGCAAGGACTATGAAAAGTGCCTTTTGCTCCTAGAAATCGAATATGAAGCTGTGACTTGCAGTGTTAAATATCAGGCCTTCAGTAAACACTGCAGACTTGCCTTTCCTTTTAAATATTCAGTGAGAAATAAATTGTTCTCAGATGTAATGGTGCAGTTCATTTTTAACTGTCCCCATCTGTTAGATTGATGGCTGGTGTTTGTGGTAATCTGCCACATGCAAGCTATTGCCAGCCCAGAAATAGTGCACCACTTTTGGTTTACTTCCTGTGACATTTTAATCAATAAGTTTTTACTTCTGAAAGGGTAAAAAATGGCTTCGGCTTGGTATGAATCATAACTATTAATACATGATTTATTTGCAGGATTTCGAGCACCGGAGGTTGCCAGAGGAAATGTTATTTACAATCAGCAAGCTGATATTTATTCGTTCGGATTACTTCTGTATGACATTTTAACAGGAGGAGGGAGAATAATGGAAGGCGTGAAGTTTCCAAATGAGTTTGATGAGTTAGCMATACAGGGAAAGTTACCAGGTAGGCCGTGTTTCTTTGAGTTTTAACATGGGAATTTGCCCTACCTTACTTCAAAAATGCTATCTCTGGTAGTGATCAGAGGAAGAGGCTAAATAGTAGCAGCTTCTAGAAGCTTCTCCTAATTTCATGCAGTCCTCAAAGAGTGAGAAGTAGGTAACTGTTCAGCATCATACTTGGTATAATTTCATGTAGGTTCAAGGGATCTAGTTTGTTCATTTTATAAATAGGGGTTTCATACACTGGTCCTCCTCTGTACTTGGCTCAAATGGGTCTACCTGGGTATGCCTTCTAAAAGCACAGGTGAACTTGACCCACGCTGACTGCTGTGGTGATGCATATCATAGAGTGAGACACAAGCAACTCAGCATCTGTTCTCTGATCATGATACATCTCAGAAAGAAAATGCTTTTAAGAAACCCTTCATGGAACTTTTGTTGCCAGTGACTTTAAAGGGCAGCCTCTCCTAAAGGACTGAAGTAGGAGTTGCCTGTTGTGAGTCAAGAGTGTGAATTCCCCACCTGGCTACACCACATTCCTCAGCCTTCACCTGCTTTGCAATATGTAGTTGTTGGGTTTTAGAAGTTAGAAGTTTAGTTTAGAAGTAGTTGTTGGGTTTTAGAAGTAGGACTAGACAGGATAGGAAGCTGGACCCGGCGTACTCAACTGGACAGTGTAGCTCAGGATTTTTGTAAGAGATGTAGAAGATGAATAGATAAATAGCTTATTGCATGGTATTCATATCTATTGCTCACATAAAAGTATGCTTATGAAATATTTTTAAGACTGTAATGATGACTGTACCAATGACTAAGTGCAGTTGCCCATTTATCTGTTTGCTGTATTGTGAGCCCTCTGAAATGATGGGCAGTATCAGTTTCTGAAGATCCTACAGCTCCATCTGTGTGCATGCTCCTTTTTTATCTATTTCCAGCAAATAAAAGGCTAGTTGAGCTCCCAAGTGAACCCTGCCTATCATCTTTTGAGCAAGATATGCTCATTTGCAGGTTTTCTTCAGCCTTCTTTAATGTTACCTCTGTCGAATGTAAGAGTGGAATATCTGTTCTACGTTTTGATGAACCCAAAGGAAAGCAACATGGGCTCTGTTATTAATGCCTAACTCGGTCACAGAGATGGCAGCACTTACAGCAAGAAGATACATGTTCAAAGCAGTGAGAGTGAATTTAGCTTCTCCATCTCATAAATATTATATGGAGCTTCTTATCTAAATTGCTTCAACTTACACTGAAAAATCATCAATATTACATTTACTCTGACCAAACACTGAAGAGCAGTTTTTCAAAACAATGACATAGGAACATAGGATTTTTTTAAAAAGACTAAGGACTGAGTTTTCTTGAARTCTGGAACAGTCAGCATTAATCAAGCCACTGCTCATGCTTATCTGATACCATCCAAASTATAGGATATTCTGCAGAATCCATTTGGTGTAATTCCTTTTTATTAAAAAGACTATGGCTCTGTGACTCCCATTTTTCATGAAGGGAAGACAAGCAATTCTGAGCTGTTCCTGATGACATTTTACCTAAGGACATGGTATTTCTTGTAGCAGCTTTGTAAGAAATTAGATAAAATCTTATAATAGGAAGAAAGTTATTCAGTATTCAGTTCTGAGCTGTGGTGACAGCTGCTTAAGATATTGTCTAATTTTATGTTTTAGATCCTGTCAAAGAATATGGGTGTGCCCCCTGGCCTGAAGTAGAAAATCTAATTAGAAAGTGTTTGAAAGAAAACCCTCAGGAACGACCAACATCTTCCCAGGTATTATTTAGCGTATTTATGATATGTATTTTTGTACTGATGATACCACGAAGTTACTGTGATTCCTAAAAGGAAATGGTCCTTTTAAGTTAAGAGGTGTGCAGTGTTTTTTCATTCTCCTTTTGTGGACTATTGCCTGCAATTGCCCCCTAGGGTAAATTTCTGTTCTAATCTGCCAACCTTTTMTTTGTAGCCAGTTGTTTTTCCCTATGTTATTGTATAGAGATAAGAGTGAACAGGATTTAAATCACATGTTTTTTCACTAGAGTTAGGCAGGAAGGACTTTGTTACAGTGGCAGTGCAGTCAGCCTGCCCTGCTCCATGCATATGAAAGGATGAACAGGGGTGGGGATCTGAAACCTGCCTTCTCTTGTCACACACCCTTTTGGTCTCTAAAATAGGTGACATTTTCAAACAGCCTGTTGACTTCCTGAGATTTTAATWAAAAAAATAAAGAGTCAAGGTAAGGTTGCTCAGTACATATCATTGGTCATTGATGGTGGCATAGAAATGAGCAGACCTGCTGGGATACTGTGAACAGATTCCATAAAACATCATTCCCCCTGGCTTGTTCTTGGTTTTCCCATGCACAACCCGTGGTCGTTCTGCTGTGCCTTTCTTTGCAGGTTTATGAGATTCTGAATTCTGCAGAGCTCATCTGTTTGATGAGGTACATCTCCATTCCCAGCACCTCCACGGCAGAGTGCATGGTAGCTGCCAGTCAGAGCTGCAAGAAGGCAGGAGTCTGGATAGGCAACGGGAACACAGAAAAAGCACAACTTTCATTTGTTAACCTAAATACAGATGGGCATACTTGTGAGGTATGTGGGAAAGTTTCGTTTATTCTTTCTTTTCCACCCAAAATTGGGAAGAGATCCTTGCATTTCAACTGCAGGAGTTCCTCTAAAAAGCTCAGCTTTGAGAGATACTTGCTAGGACAAATATAGCTCATGAGTGAGCCATCCCTGTATCCGTGAAATGAAACAGAAACAGTCTTTTTTTCCTCTCTTCCTACCTTCCAGGCAGAACTTTCTTATAATAGTGTATTTCCACTCCTGGATTCCTGTCTTCCACTCACACTGAAGCTATTTTTGTGGAGCTGGAACATGGAGKAGTAGTTCTGAAACTCCCCGTGTCACTCCCTCACCAGGCAATCCAGCTCCTCTCTTACACCTCCTCTTTCCCCAGGGATGCCCCCTCCTTTAGCCCCTGCGAGTGCTACCCTCCATTTGCTTTTTGGACTTGCAAGTCTTGGACCATCAGAAAAGAGAAGGTGTTTTACCCAGGCTAGATGTGCTGGGATGTGTCTGCCAAAACTGAGTGTGACTCACCACCAAAATTCTTTAAATAACTATTTCCATGGCACAGCTGACTAGCAGTCATGACAGCCAAGTCATCCGTCATCTGTTGACCATGATACTTTTGAATTGAAACCTTTCTTATATAGCTTAATTTTCTAAAATTAAATGAAAAAAAAAAAGACAAAGGAATTATTAGACCGGTACTTCTATTGTTATGAGTTAGAATTTATATTGCAATATAGTTCCTTGTGTTTGATTCTCTGATGGCTTTCAAAACTTCATTAGCACATATGCAGAGAATATGTCTTTTTGAATATTTAGCAAAGTCATTTATCTTCTTTATCTTCTATTTCAGAAGTTCTTTCTAGCATTGAGAAAATAATTGGCTTACTCGAAGATATTTCTGCTACTTGGAAATTAGATTTCTTAATGGAGAAGTTAGACTGTGTCTTCGTTTCGTCTGGGAAAATTGTATCTCATTTTAATTGTGAGCAATTTACTAATATTTAGGCTACTGAAAACATAACCAYATTTTTTTTCTTTTTTTTTCCTCACTCAGGATATTGCAGATAGTAAAATTTTAAGCTTGGTCTTGGTGACCCTTCCTCCTGAAAAAGAAAACTGGGTTGTAGCTGGAACCCAGTCTGGCTCCCTGTGGGCAGTTAACACAGAAGATGAAGCGAGAAGACATCGTCTGCAGAAAATGTCCGATTCCGTCACCTGCTTATACTGTAATTCTCTTTCAAAGCAAAGGTATAAATAACTTTTTAAACGTTTGAGTTACATTTGGAAAATGTGATTAAACAGTGACATTCACAAAATGATAGCCATATTATTCAGACAGATGCATGTTTTGTCCAACGTAACAGAGACTCCTTTCCTGACCTTGAGTGGTTATGTTTGCTTCTAGCATTCAAGGAAGCTCTGGAAATGCTAGATGCTACTGATTTAAATTTTTCTTTAAATCCCTGATTCAGAGATTTCCTGAATTCACTATTTTATTTTTATTTCAGCAAACAGAAGAATTTCTTTCTGGTGGGTACAGCTGATGGCAAACTGGCAGTTTTTGAGGACAGAGCAGTAAAGGTAGACTTGTTCTTTACTCTCTGTCCTATAAAATATTATTGGTAATATGTAAAGCAGCTATTAATTGTAACTTTATTTCATGCAATTTTTAATTGCTTCTCTAAAACTAAAAATTAGATTCAGTTGTGGTCTTAGGGGTCCTGCACATCTTRCAGTATCTGCTTTAACTAGCAGAGTTAAAGGGGGAAAACTGTCTCTCATCATAGGTCTTTGAGGGGCAGAGCAGTCTGACTAGAAGGGGACATAATTATTAATTTTTATATCTTAATATTTTTATATATAAAAAAATTATATCACCTGGTTTCTGAGGGTTAGCTCTGGACCAGATGCAACAGAGAGCAGTTGGAGGCTGCAGTGCATTGCAGAACTGGAATATGGTCCAGTGTGGGATTTCTCTGAGATACTGATGTGGATTTGTGTCCAGTCCTTGAACTCTGCAGCTTGTGGCAGCTCCCACTTTGCACACGTGCACACTCCCTGTTTCTACATGTTTCTTCTTGCAGTGTAAGGGTGCTGCACCTCTGAAGGTACTGACTATAGGGAATGTTAGCACACCACTGATGTGCTTAAGTGAATCCTCATACTCCGCTGACAAAAATATCATCTGGGGAGGCTGTGGAACCAAGATCATATCCTTATCGAGTGACTTCTCCGTGCAAAAACTCATTGAAACAAAGACAAGTCAACTGTGAGTTTCTTTAAATGCTGTTTTTTGGCTTTTTGGTTGTTTTAATTAAAGATTTCAACAGTGCTTTGAGGTACTGTTTTGTTGTATAGCTTTTTCTTTGGAATTCTTTAGTTTTATTTTTTTCTTCCATAATATAGTTAGAAAACTATATAGTATTTAAAGTATTCCTTGCTGCTTTAGACAAAGAATATGTGTTTTACTATATAAAGGATTCATGAATTCAGGATATGTTCAGGAAATGTATAAATGCTACTGAGTAACTTTTCTCCCTTGATTGCATTTGTCCAGTCCCCAGTTCCTGAGAGCTGTATACATGCATTTGTCTTCACCTATTGCTTTATGAAATATGTGTTTATCTCTGTCCTGTGTACMTAAATCAGGCATGAGTGCTGACCACTCTTTCTTTAGAAAGTATGAAAAAAATACCAGGTTAGGAGGCTACAACTGTTAGTTGCTGCAACTCTCATGTGGGCACATCCTTCCACTGAAGTTGAGGGGAATTTTCCTAAGTAGAGGCCACACTATTTGATTTTATGCTGACAGAGATCATTATTCCAGGAAATTACTATGCTTTGGAAAATAACAACAAAGTTAATTTAAAGCAAGAGACTAAAGCTTGAAGTAAAATACAGGTGGAGGGCAAAATGAAAATAAGCCACAGGAAGAATCTGAGCCTGGAAGCTGTTCTGCAACCTGGGTTGAAGAATCAGTGAGGTCAAACACTGCCATGAAATTACAGGGCAGTCGTATTTTGGTATGTGCACTCACAGGTCTGGCATGAGACAAACTCACAGGCAGGGGAGGATCGGCAGAAACCTGGTCAGCAGAAGTGAACCCAAGAGCAGAGCAAGGGGAACTAAATCTCATGTTGCCTTCGCTCATCTTGCTTTTGAGTGACCCTTTGTGGTGCTGTAAGAAGTTGTATCAAAAGGCAGGAGCATTACAGTAAATTCTTGTAGTTGTAACCCAKCCTGCTTTGGTGTTAAGGCTGAATCTTTCTGAAGCAGCTGCAGGAAAGCTCTCCCTTTGGAAAATTTTCTGGATTCCTAACTGGAGCTCTTCTCTCTCCTAGGTTCTGCCATAACGCTTACAGTGATGCCAATATTATTTCAATAGCAGTGGACAAATCCATATATTTGGCAAAGAAAAACAGCCATTTTGTGGAAATTTGGGACAAGAAGACAGAAAAACTTTGTGAACTAATTGACTGTGCACGTTTTCTTAAGTAAGTACTTCAAATTCCATAGAAGGCATGATATATAAAGCTGAATAACACATGGTTTCTCCAGCATAGTACCTCCCCCTGCAGGTTGTTGGTGAAACCAGTTCTCTGGGTTAATGTGGAATTTCTTTCCTCTGTTCTGGCAGACCAACTTTTTGCTGGCTTATAGAACTACAGTAGTTTTCATCCCAGTTTATTTAAAGCAAGTCAGTTGCTTAGCATGAGATTTTTATAGCCTGTCTTGACAAATGATCATTTAAAAGGCCAGTTGTAAGGGAGTCATCTTAACAGTTACGGAATAGAGTGTATGGAATAGAAACCAAGAAAAAAATAATTCACATTCTCTCCATATTCTTAGGGAGGAAGTGGCAAAACTAAACAAAGAATCAAAACATCAAGTGGCTTATTCTGGAAGAGTGAAGACCATTTGCCTACAGAAAAATACGGCGCTGTGGATAGGGACAGGGGGAGGCCACATCCTGCTGCTTGATTTGTCAACGCGCCTCCCCGTGCGAGTTATAGACAACTTCTGTGATTCCATTCGTGTCATGCTCACAGCCCAGCTAGGTAAGGAAATSCCTCAGGCCACCAGTACTTCCAAATCAGGGCTAAGCTCCTGTTTGGCCCGGTGTCCCGGAGAGGGATTCGCATTTTCCCTCTTCTGTTCCTTCATTCTGTGCATCTGTTGTCATCTTCAGTCAACGCCAGGCACTCTGGTGGTAGTTGGCACCAGCAGCCTGGCCTGTCTGGGCCCAGATACAGCAGCAGCTCTTCCCTGACATGTCACTGCTGAGCTTAGGAGGCAGCCTGCCCTTGCCATGTCCTTTCRGCAGGCTCCAGTTGAGTTGTCACCAGCTTCTGGCTGATACTGTTCTTGCTTGTTTGTCTCTGTGTTCTTTCTCCTTCTTAAATTCTGTGCTTCAGTCTTCTCTCTCTGTGGAGCTTGTTATTTTTTAATCATTCTCATTTGCATATTCTGTGGTTTTCTTCTCCCATCCCCATGGTTCTTTGGGGTTTGGGTCACACACAGGGYACAGCAAAGCTGGGGAAAGGTGACACTCCTGCACTCAGGATACAGACGTGCACAGAGGTGCTGACCCTGTCACCACGGCCAGTGGTTCTGAGCAAACACTGCTAGTTTTTGGCAAAAAGTAGTTGTGCAATTTCAGTAATGTTTCCAAAGAGCCCTAGGAGCATAGATGAATATGGGAAATACTTGGGTGTTCTTCCTTATCTTTCCAAAGACTGATACAGGCCACATGAAGTCCACTCCGCTGCAGTGCATATTTTGGTAGATACTTTCAAAACATGTACATCACACAGGATGCCAACACCTTATGCTGTTTTTAAATAAAAACCTCGTGGCTTTTCTTCCTGGTGGTTCCATGTCAGTGTGACTGAGGTGAGCTTGCTGTCAGGAAGACTCTGAAGCTGCTGCAGTGGACTCAGAAACACACTGCTAACCCTGCCAGCAGGCTGCCCAGCTGCAGGCTGAGATTGCTTTCTCGTTGCCATCAGGAACCTAATCCTAGCCTGGTTTTATTTCTCTTTTTGCACCACCAGTATCCATAGAGTACAGTCAGCTCATGATCCCGACGTGCTGTATGAGTGAAAGCAGCTCCAGCTTCTTCTCGGGTGCCTTTGCCTGGACTCCAAGTTTGTAGAGCCTGTTCAGGCCTCAGCTGTTGAGAGCACCACCTGAGAGTCCACATGGACTCTCAGCATTTTTGGACCTCCTGACCCAAATGGTTACATCATTCCATAAAGGGACTGTTTTAGCATTTTGTGAATATATACTATTATATATATTATATGCTATATATATACTTTATAYTATACTATTTAATTTTTAATCAAATTTTTACACAGAGAAAAGTTAATAGTTTATGAGAAACAAAACAGCAGTGTTTGCACCACACAATATACCTACAGGTAGGTCTGTAAATCTCAAGAATGGCAGGTAAAATAAATGCAGTTTTGACACACACTGTTTTCTTTTGATTAGGGTTTTTTTTTTTCAGCAGTTATTATTATAAGGGGATGGGCTTTTTCCTTCACTTCTACTGMGAATTTTATAGAGTCACTAAAAATGGGCTCCGTGCTGATGAGCTTCTGTTCAACAGCAAAACATTGCTGGTATGAAAGGAAAGAGGCTAGAGTGAAATATTTTTGTTTTAAATACTTAAACCTTTTTCCARTTCTCTCACCTAACACACTGGCAGACAATAGACACGAGAGTTTTACAGTTAGAGGATGACTCGTGTAAACCTRTGCTTCATTTTGCAAGTGAAAATAAGCACTTTAAAATAGAAAGGACAGACCCTGGTCTGGGCAGGAAGCATCGTACACTCTGCACTGCATGTGCAACTGCAATTTGTGTTGTTATTTGTAAGATTCCTGTCACTGTTGGCATGGGGGTTGTTATTTGGGAAGCCAGCRCAGCAGCTTCCATGCGTCTCACGCAGTGGATAAGCGTGGCTGGTTGGGAATAAACAGGAAGTCAGTTTTGAAACTCTGGCCCAGAAAACTTATCCCTCTGTGATCACATCGCCCTTGTCTTCCCRTTATTTCATTTTTATATTATTTCTCACATTTTTCAGTAGGTACCTTACTGTGCTCCCTCCCTTTTTCTATTTCCCTGCTAACTCTCCTTCCCTGTTACATGTCATCGTTAATGCAGAATACTTTTCATTAGCTTGCAGTGTATTAGGAATCCATTGTGCTTTTACCAGAGAAAAACTTTGCAGGATGTTGGGCCTCCCCGGGCAGCCCTGCACACAGCATGTGCCTTGTGCTGTGGCCTGTTGGGCAGGCTGGCCCGCTTGGCAGGCTCAACCCAGGCTTAAGCCTTTGAACCCCCTTCAGCCCCTCTATTAAATTGCAGACTTCAACGGAGTGTTTTTCATGTCTGGTTTTTTTTTCCTTTCCCCATCGTSACTGATCACAAAGATCGGGACCTGTTCCCTGAACTCTGTTTTCTGTCCTGTCAGTGGCCCCGTGTAATTTTACTCTAGCAATGCTGAATTACAAAGTTCTTGTTAAAATTAAAATATGACATTTTATTTCAATGTTCTTATTTCTTATTTTTAAAAAGGGACTCTCAAGAATGTGGTGCTTGTTTTGGGGTATTGCTATAAAAGTGACACTGAAGACAACAAATATCACAAAGGTACGTGTATTAATTTGTATTATTGATGGAGCAGACAGCACTATGCTTGGATATCCACAAAGATAGATTTGGAGAGTAGATGATCATAATCTGATATAATCTCATTGAAACACCATTATAATCTTATTATAATCTCATTGAAACACCATTATCTTTTTATTGTTGTTGTTGCCTATTGCATTTCTGGATTCTGTATAAACTGCAGGAATGGAGCTACTCCTTGCAGGGCGCATAATTTAGCTGGAAAACTGTCTTGGGAGAGTGATGGTCACTGTGTGCATGTATAAAACACTAATCAGGAATTTCCAGAGGGCAGGGAAGGACGGCGCAGGGTTCTCCTGGGGCTGTGAGCCTGAGCACGAGTCTGCAGTGTCCCACGGTGGCAGGGGAGGACCCGAGAGGGGCCTCTGTGGAAAGGGAGCTAATTCTGCTGCTTTGGGTGCTGCTCCGTGGGGTGCTGCCCCATTTGGGGCTCTGCTCAGGGATCCAGGCTGTTTGCAGCAGTCCAGAGACCTAATCTGGACGGCGAGGAAAGTCCGGAGGAGGGAAATGTGACCTATGAGGAAAGGCTGAAGGAATTTTGGTATTTCAGTGTAAAGACAGACATGAGAATGAGTTCAAGTGTGTAAACCCAGCTATAGAGAGGAAGGGAGTAAACACCCCGACCTACCTCCTGTGGTAGCAGAAGAGGAGCAGGTTTCTGTTGGAGCAGGGGGATTGGGCTCAGGCATCAGGAAATGCTTCCTCTCAGCCAAGGTGGCAGAGGGCTGGGATGGGCAGTGGGAATCATAGAATCCTTAAGGTTGGAAGGGACCTCAGAGGTCATCGAGTCCAACCCCCCTGCTCACGCAGGGTCACCTAGAGCACGTGGCACAGGGCTGCGTCCAAGCGGGTTTTAAAGATCTCCACAGAAGGAGACTCCACAACCTCTCTGGGCAGCCTGTTCCAGGGCTCTGTCACCCTCACTGTCAAGAAGTGTTTCCTTAAGTTCCTGTGGAACTTTTGGTGCCTCAGCTTGTGGCCGTTTCCTCTAGTCCTACTGCTGTCCACCACT
>NW_020455688.1:1547997-1571878 GCF_003342845.1 Nothoprocta perdicaria
GTAGCCCTGCGCTACTGCCCCAGGAATCTCCACTCCTGGAGTTGCTGGGGGAGCTGTAGGTGACTGTGACCGGGGCCTTTTGTGGCTTTTCTCCCATCCCACATTTTGTAACTCCYGAAAAGTGACTGACAGTCTAAAGTTAAAGGTGTCGGTGAACGTGAGCAGATCGCTCAGGATGAAACAAGAATCAAGGCATYAGCAGTGTTTTTACATTTGACACCCCCTAATTTGCTGTCATAAGAACACCCAGTGCTGGTTTGTTGYATTTATGAGTGTATTTAAGAGTGTAATTTTATTGTATTTAAGAGAGCATTCACTCAATTTCAGAAGCCCTGGGGCCTTGTTTTGTGAGCCACACTCGTGCCAGTATTCCCAATTTGTTGGAAGTATATAGGGTATATCTGCTCAGGAGAGTAAAGCAGGGTTGTTCTATAGGACTAGCTGTCGCTGGGGGCAGCACCTCATGGCCAGGAGCACTGGAAGTGCTTTGGGGAGGTGCCGTGGAGCCCAAAGTCAACCCCCTTGCAAGGAGCAGCAGCTCSTGGTGCAGGACGAGGCGCCGTCTCCGCTGCACGTCCTGGGTGTCGTGGGGCTTCACAGACACTAATTTGGAGTAATTAAAAATCAAGCAGCTAAGCAAGCGGTTTCTGATATACAATAATGCTTCTCACTGTAGCTGTTTTCAGTGTTTTCACCTTTTTTTCTTTTTTTCTTTCAGAATTGCAGTCCTGTGTGTCCGTATGGGACATAAATCTGCCCCACGAAGTGCAAAACCTGAAAAAACATATAGAGATGAGGCAGGAGCTAGCAGAAAAGATGAGGAGTTTTTCTTTAGACTGAGGAGTCACCTTGCAAGTGTCATCCTGCTCTCCAGTTTTGCGTCGCCTTGACTTTGTGCAATATTAAATAAAACCAAGAGAAGGCTTTACGAGAGCAAATCCCCAAGTCACGAGGTATCATGAAGAAAGAAGAATATTATTTGTAATTTTGAAAGGACTGAAAATCAGTGAGAGTTTTGGGATCTTAAGTAAGTGCCGTCAGGGGGGTCTCTTGTACTCGTGGCCAAGTTCAGCTCTCACCAACTTCTCAGCTCAGCTTCAGGATAACTTTGTTCATCCAGCTGCCAAGACCAGTTAAATTGGGAATAAACCAGGAGATGATAAATTGCTCTTACTTCATGATCTCTACCGAGTTGGCACGGTAAAGAAAAGCCAGATTTCAACCTCTGTGTGCTTATTGCAGCTTGCATGTATGAGATTTCCTTGCTGATCCATGTTTTAGTAGTAATTCAGAGCTCATGACCTTAACTACATGAAAGAAAACATTATATTTTATACAACAGCACTGCAAAAGGAGCATAAACTGGCTCCATTACTCCTGGAAAACACCAAGCAGAATAGAGTCCTTATTTTTTCCATGAATAGTTGACATTTTTCCATTGGGATTGGAGAAAGAGCATTGTGCTAGAGTAATGAAGTTCAGATACCCGGATGCCTCTGCAGGTGGGTGTCCCCTGGCAGCCCTGCCTTGTCCTGGCACGTGGCCACCGTCCCTCCTGGGCCTTGTATCCTTGTTTGGGGAGGTAGGCAAGGGAAGCACGAGGTGTTGGAGAACTGCCCGCTGTGTGTGACCAGCTCCACCAGGCCCTGCTGCACCTCGTCCTCGTCAGGAGAGGCCTTTTCCCGCCCTGTTGCCCTTAGTCCAGGCGTCTTCCGATAAGGCTCGGAGCCGCAGGAAGGGCCTTGTGTCTGCCCATCGGAGGACGGGCGTCGTGTTCGTCTTTGCTGAAGCAATCTTCTTTCCTGAAGCAAGGATTCCAGGAGCAATCCACCAAAAGAGTGGATTGCTCCTGGAAGGATGTCAAGGAGGGGCAAATCCAAAGCCTTTCCTGAGTTTCCTATGGAGCTGAACAAGGCGCAGCAACCAAAAACGTGCCCTGTCCCATTTCTGCAGTTTTGAGGGGTTTGTGCGATAGGACAGCAGCATTTGCTGACCTCCTGTGCTCAGCTGTGTGTGTTAGAGCCAGCTGCACGGTGCTCCATTTTCTGCCCTTCATTGCGTGAGTGCTCAGGTTTCCTCTCAGATATCCACCCTCGTTTTTTATGTATTCCTGTATTCTGCATACTGAAAATAATTTGCTATTTATATGGGATTTTATAACTCAGAAAATATATGTTTGTAATGAAGACGTTTTAAAAATATATAAGAATGTATGTAATATGATGATGTCTATTTATAAGAAGTTGTTTTGAGGTGCAGGCCCTAGAKGTTTTTATTAAAACTCTGCTTTGTTACTAACTCAGTGTGCTTCCTCACTGCTGCATTCCCAGGGAGGAGCTTCGGCTGCAACCGCTCTTGAGCTCAGTTGCCTCCCGCAGGATGATCCAGGGCTCCAGACCTGTGAGTTTTGTTGCCACGGCTCCATTCCCGCTTCCCTGCTGCTGCGTGGGGCCTGTCTCCAGCTCTCCCCACATGTGGGGATTCCAGGGGGAGGATCCTTCTGTGCTCCAGCCTCCCCAAACCACAGCTTTGGGGCACGGTAGGTAGGGATTTGGAGCAGACCTGGGTTGCTTCCTGTTATCCTGCTCTGCTGTTGGACACRGTGCAGCAGTGCATCCCGAGCAGCCCCGTGCCCAGGGCAGCTGCTGCGGGGCCTGTTGTGGAGAGAGCACTGACATGTACGGGTACCTGAGGGGGAATGTGGGGAGGAAGGGGCCAGGCTCTTCTCAGTGGKGGCCAGTGACAGGACAAGGGGTAATGGGTGCAAGTTGAAACCCAGGCAGCTCCATGTGCATGTGAGGAAGAACTTGTTTGGTGTGAGGGTGCCAGAGCCCTGGCCCAGGCTGCCCAGGGAGGCTGTGGAGTCTCCTTCTCTGGAGATCTTCCAAAGGCGCCTGGATGCCGCCCTGTGCCCCGTGCTCTGGGTGTCCTTGCTGGAGCAGGGGGTGGGAAGAGCTGGAAGGGGCCTCTGGAGATCATCTTCAACCCCTCTGGGATTCTGTGATCTCTTTAATTAKCCAGAAAAATCTCAATTGTGACAAACCAAAAAAGAAAAAAAAAAGGAAAAAGAAAAAAGCTGCAAACTTCTGTCTGTGTAAAAACTCCACGTTCTGGGCAGTTTTAGGGGAACTGTTTGGAAGTGAAATGGGAAGGCTGTGATCGCCGTAGAAGAGAAGCTCTACCAGATGCAGTGGTGCCTGGGGGGTTTCGTTACTATTGTCTCCATCTCTGAGGTAACATCTAGCGTCTGAAAAGCAAAACACGACCCTTGGTTACTTCCAAACCAACAACAAAAATATGTATATAAAAAAATACGATTTGGCTGTGACTTAGCATTGTGGGTCCATCATGAAGGCCACTGGTGGGATCTGGGAATGACATTTGCTGTGCAGCGAGGGCGGCCCGACTTGCCCGCTTGGCTCTGGCGCCGGTTCGGGCCGAGGGCGCCGGAGCCGCGGGCTGCAGAGCAACCAGGGCAGCSCGGAGCAGCCACGGCCGGAGGCACCAGGACACCCAGCCCCACGCGGCCGCCCCACGGACACCCAGCCCTGGTCTCGGGGCGGGAAAGGGCCAGCGCTGCCCGAGAGCTGCGGAACAGGGACATCACATCAGAGARGCCGGTTCCTTCCACGGCAAGCCGGGATTTGAAAGCCGGATTTCCAACCTTGGCAATAAGTGACTACAGATCCGTGTGGATTCGGGGTTCCCCTCGTGAGGGCGGCACTCCCGCGCGGAGCCGCCGGGCCCTCGCTGTGAAGCTGCCGCCGTCGCAGCTCCGAGCAGCYGAGCCCTGGATCCCGGCAGCCAAGCCGAGGGGCAGCGGCGCCACCGCTTCCGCGGGGCCCGTTCCTGCGGGATAGGCCGGGTACTCGCATGGAGGCCCTGGGGTAACAGCCCGGCCCGTGGCGCCCTTCCCGCGCTGAGGGAGCAGCCCCGGCGCTGCTGGCACCAGCGGCTCCTCCACGGCCCCCGCTCCCTCTCTGGGGGTCCGCGGGGCCCCGGGCGGCGCAGGGAGGCAGCCCAGGCCTGCCCGGCCCCTTCGGCCGGAGCTGCCGCCCGGAGCCCGCAGAGCCTCCGCCGCCTTTCACCCGTGGCGGGGGGTAATTGAAGAACAGAAACAGAAGTGAACACAGATTTGGGTTGAATTGGGCTCATTTTACTGAACTCAGCACAGCAGCTTCGCCTCCCGCAAGGGCTGCGGGCAGCACCAACAGCCAGAATCCCTGGTGTGCCCTGGGAGTGGGAATCCTGGTGGGAAGGCACAAACCAGCCTGAAAGAGCTGTGCATCCCCCCCCGACCTTCAGCCTCTGGGTGACTGTGATCACCCAGCATCGCTGTGCAAACTAAGGTAGAGATCAGTCTCCATCCCTGTAAATAAAAACGTGACTGCAAAGCCCGGGCTTTGCCCATCTTAGTGGTAACAGCCCATGAGCAGGGAGCAGAAATGCCTGGTGGGGGGAAAGGAAAAGAAAGAAGACTTGGTACCTCCATTCCACATTAGGATCATAGAATCATTATGGCTGGAAAAGACCTTCAAGATCATCGAGTCCAAATGTAAACTCCTCACAACCAMCCATGTTAAACCATGTCCCTAAGCACCTCATCTAGACGGTTCACCTGGCAGTGCCCAAGACTCCACCACTGCTCTGGACAGCCTGTTCCAGCGCTTGACTGCTCTTCCTGTGTAAAAGATCTTCCTGATGTCTAACCTGAGCCTCCCCTGGCGCAGCTTGAGGCCGTTTGCTCCTGTTCTATCTGCATGATGAGTTTGAGGAGGAAGGCAGGGAGCAGAGACTTAACTCATCCCTCCTCCGCGTAAACTGACGGCGTAGGCCAAGGACAGAGGAACCGGGTTACGATCTCTCCAGGCTGCAGCAGAGCAGAGGAATCCTCCTCATCACATCACTGCCCGGAACTTCCAGCCAGGAACAAGCAGCTTCTGCAGCTGGTGCTGAGCGTAACACACCTGCAGGTTGTGCCTGCTGAAAACAGGAGCAGGGCAGAGCGGAAAGGCCCCGTCAAGGGGACGCAGCTCTTGGAGAAACGTCCCCACCGCCCCGGCCCGAAAGGGAGAAGCTGCCACGCGAGGGCTGAGCTCCTGCTGCGCACAGAGCAAGCGGCACGTGGTACAGAACAGCCCTAGCCCTGCAGCTTCTCTTGTGGCTTGTCACGTTATCCCCGAGCTGAGACGCTCCGACCGCGGCTTTGCCCGTACAGTTAATCGYAGCTGAACTTACACAGACGGTGAATCTGCCCCGCCAGCTCCTGAACAACCGCAGCCCGCAGAGGGCTCAGTGTGTCCAAGCGGACCCTTCTGCAACCAAATAAAGAGCCTCAAAGCCTTCTGATGACTGCAGACAGGGATATGGCCCAGTTTGGGGTAGGGAAGCACAGCTTTGGAGCCAGGAGAAGTTCCCCATCCTCCATGTCCTCCTCACCTTGCCGGAGGTGGGGCTGGTTCCAYGCAGGGCTGCTAGCAAATGGAGCGAGACCTGGAGAAACCCAGGCCCAAACCCAGCCCCGAGCTCCTGGACGGGCAGGCAGGACCCTGTTCGTACCAACCGCATCCGTGGGCATCGGGGCAGGAGCAGAGCCAACCCAACGCGGCCCGGCTGCAGCTAGGACAGACCTTCGCACGTAGGAAGCCAGACAGGCAGTGACCCAAGTCTCCCAATGACCCACCAGGAGCACGGCCTAGGAGTTCAAGTTCTTCCTCCGGGGGCCTCTCTGATGCCTAATATGATTCTGAGAAAAGGTAGGTGTTATTTTGGCCATCTTTCCTCACCCAGAAAATGCCGAATTACACACAGAATGGTTAAGGTTGGAAGAGACCTCTAGAGATCATCTAGTCCAACCCTAGGTTGGACAAGCAGGGACACCCAGAGCACGTGGCACAGGAATTACCAACTATCCATGCAATTCCTCTTTGAGGAGACATACATTTTGTTCAAAATGGGCCCCTTCAAGATTTCACTTTTCCCTTGGCAGACCCATTCCTTTCATTTTCCCCTACCAGGCTCTTCACCTGGCAGGCAGAAGGTAACATCATTGGAAAAAAAAAAAATCACTGTAATGAACTGTTTTCTCCAGATCTCCAGGTAGACTCTGCTCTGCGTAGAGCAACACGAAAACCCTACACACAGTTTTAGACAAAAGGCCCTTGACTCTTATGCGGGATTAGAAAATAAAACTTGAGCCCTGGTACAGAAAAGTCCGCTGAGATCCAGCCCTCCCACCAGTACAACCTGTGCCGGGCAGATAAGAAACCAGCATTAGGGCAAGGCCTAAAGCAAATCCAGGCTGGGTGTAAGCAGCTAAGAATCATCAGCCAGAAAGGGCAAAGCAGGAAGCAGAGAGTTGCAGTTTCTGATTTTCTTGCTCATTCAGAGGAAAAAAGGGGGGGAAAAAAAMCAACTTTTTCAAGTTGCTTGAGTTTAACCAGTGTTAAAAAAAAGGGAGGAGAGAGAGAGAGAGAGGAGGACACAGACCTCCTATGAGGAAAACACCCAACCTGTCACCTGCACAGACTCGGCTTCTTTCACTTCCCATCCTTCTCASCAGCCAGGTCATTCCCCGTTTCCCACCCTTTATTTACCCCCGTGCCACCTCAGGCCMGGAGCCCTTTGCTGCTCGCAGCAAACCAACCTGCTACTTCCCTTCCCTGGGGCCTCGCCAAGGGCATCAACAGAAGCCACCAACATCTGCCACTGCCACAGAAACCTTTATTTTTCCATAGTTAGTCCTCTCAGTTGCAGCATTCATTCCATGGTGAATAAGGCCAGAGTCAGCATTATCTTCCTATATATATATAATATATTAAATCGGTTTTGTTGAGAAGAAACCACACTTTGTTTTTAAAACGTGGACCCTGGTGGAGTAGCTGTTTAACCACTGCCGTGCGCCAGCAGCTCAGCAACAAAGGGCTGTTCCTCAGTTTCCCAAAGCACCTTCTGYGTCTGTGGCACTCGTTCTCAGTAGTGTATTTACAGTATAAAACCGATATTGCTCTTTTCTTTTACAAAAACCTCCAGCAAGGGCCGAATGCTGCCCCTGCGACGCGGTGGCGCTGCCGGCGCCCAGGGGCTCCCCGATCCCTGCGAGCGGCGCTGGCCCTCAGGGGGCCGAGGCTGCGACTCTCCCTCCTCGCTCTTTTCCAGGATTTTCCCGAATTTCTCCATGTCAGAACACACTAGCGCTTCCCTTATAAAGGGCAGGACRAGCTAAGCCGTGGCCTCCATTGGTACCTCCATGAGGAAAGAGCAGCCTTATTACTTACTGCCGCCCTGCCTGCTGCCCAGCCCTCCCGCACATCCCACTCCATGTTCCCGTGGGATCTGCTGCCTTCCAGGGCAGGAACAACCTCCCCGAGCAGCCGCTGCGGTGCCTCGCAGCCCTCAGAGCCATTCAGCTTGACCATAGACACYGTGTTCTGCTCCTTTCATCTCCAGAAGGTCCATCCCCATCTCRCCAGTCTGAGGACCTCCCACCTCCAACTTAAAAGAACAGAGTTACACAATCAGTTTCTTGGGGTTTTCTTTTTTTTTGTAGAGCCTTGATTTGTTTCGCTGCCCCTCGGCGCTGTCTCAACATATTGCTCAACAGTCTCTGTTATAAAAAACGTCCCGTGTGTGAGGCAGGGAGCAGAGAGCTCTCCCGGAGGCGCTAGTGGCCGCTGCTGTTGGCTGCAGTCGGAGGTAAGTGGTTGCTCGTGTGGCCATCCGGCAGCGGCACCTAGGTGGGCACGAGGCAAGCGTCACCCGGGGCGGGCACGAGGCAAGTGTCACCCGGGGCGGGCACGAGGCAAGTGTCACCCGGGGCGGGCACGAGGCAAGCGTCAGCCGCGGCTCGTCCAGGAGGCCACTCCCAGCCCTGCTGTCCCCAAACCCTTCCCTATCCTGCCACCTTGGCTATAAGGCCTCCCCAACAGAACTTGCTCACATACTCACCCTCCCTCACTCACTTTAACCTGTCTGCTGGCAAAGCTCAACCAAAATTGAAGAAATAAACAGAAACCTTAAAGACAYTGTATAGGAAAAAAGGAGAGAAAATAAACCCAGGTACTTGCTAGAGGACCAATTCTGTAACACTCAAGAAAAGGAAAGGTAAAGAGTACTTGACTTTTTCACTCCGTTTGGCCTGGAGTTTCTTAGAGAGGCCTCYTCTGTTCCCCTCCTACCTTGTAGGTTAGGTCCTCTTCCTAAAACGTTACCTTTCCTGACTGCTTTTAAAAGCTGCTTCMTCTCTGCACTCACACATGCGTGTGAGAGCTGTTCCACTATAAAACTGCACTAGGACCGAGTCCTTAGGTTGCAACAAGTACTCTCCAAAATCTGACCACCCTCCTCAGGAAGCTGCACCACTTACAAAATATTTATAAAATGTAGTTTTTCTTACTGGTGTGGATCTGTAAGAGCCCAGTCGGAAACGGCAAAAAATAACTTCTGCTACAAATCTTCCGAAGCCGTGTAAAATTCCTGCATCAAAGAGAATTTGTCAAAGACCGTAACACTTAGAGGAAGATAACAGCAAAACTATCCAAAACTTAAACATGGTACAGTGCAATAAACCACCATGTAAACAGTGAGAAACTAACATTAGAATAAAAGGAAGTATCAGGAGAAAGAAGTATCCAAGGTATCAGCAGTTACCTGTAGTTGAAAAAATCCCCCCAATAATGCCACAAAGCCTCACTAAAAACTGCCAAAACGGCATGTGTTCTTCGGTCACTGTCACCATGAGGGAGCTGATGTCGTATTTCATGAATATTCCCGACACTCCGTGGCTGCCGGCTGCGTGGTTAATGACCCTTTCCTGGGAGGAAGACGGGAGAGAAGGGAGAAACACATCACACATCACAGCAATGCCAGGGAAAGGGATTAACAGGTGTGCTGACAAACGGCTGCTTCATCCGAGTTAGCCATCCATGGAAGAACAGGGAGCATCAAGATGCTTTGGCTGAGCCTTCCAGAAACACYCCAGACAAAGAGAGCCCCAAGTAAATAACGTGACTGCTGTAAATCTGTACTTAAAAAAACTCTGCAGGACAAAGCCAAGAAAATCCCTGGTTTTGGTTGTTAGCCAGAGCTGCTGGTAAAGACAGTGGCAGGAAGGCCCTGCAGAGGGAAGGAGAGGGAAGGCCCCACATTCCTGCAGAAATGCATAACAGGAAGAGAGAAGGCAGGGGCACAAAACTGAGCAGGGAGGCCCTGTATCCCGCCTACGGATCTAACCTGGCCTTGGCTCAAGAAACATGCAGAATACAGGTTACAAAATTCAAAGCAGAGGGCCCCTTCAGGAAATAGAGACCGTGCAACTTTGCCCCAGTCAGCTAACCTGGGCACGTAACATACTGTTGCCTTTGTTACCTCACACAGTTTGGTGCTGGAATGATGTATTATTTAGGATAACAGCCACACAGGCTTTGGCAAAAATAAATAAAAACCTGTATTTTAAGAGCAAGACAGCATTCTGCATTAAAAGATGGAGGAGGTTTCCTAAGAGGAAACCAGGAGGGTTTAGGAAACCTGGAGGACCAGGTTTCCTAAAACAGCAAAGAAAACTGGGGCTAGTTAAACAGCCCCTGGCCTAGGACCTCGTCCTGACTTTATTTGTTCTTTCCCTTCTACGGTTGCCCTAAGCCTTTTTGGTCTTTTTGCAATTAAAAATACTAAGAAAAATTGAGGAAAAATACYGAGTTAAATCAAATTCATAAAATCATAAAATTTCAGTCCCCAAAGATGCATAAGCCTTTCTCCTCAGACCATTCTGGTTTATTTCCAGACTCGAGTGCTGCAGATTTAACTGCTAACCGTTGCTGAAGGCATCTGAGGTGTTTCATGCAGCTCAGCTGTCAGTGACGCCTTGCTGGGATCAGATCTGTTCAGCGTGGCTAACTGGAGTATCCCAAGTACCAATCCCACCTCCCAAGCTTCACTGGCTTAATTAAACCTCAGTGCAATCAAGTTTAAGGAGGCTGAGCTGCCTGCCTTATTTTCCAAGCTCCACACAGCTGCCTGCTCTGATACAACCCAGCCTGGAACCCTTCCTCCTTCCCCTTCTTTTAAAAAACTCTGAAAAAAGCTTAATTATGTGGCTTATGAATAAAAGAGCACAACAGAGCTCAGASTCAAGGAGAAACCATGAGGCACAGAGATGGCCCGTATGGAAAAGCCTTCTATGTGGACACTGCCACCTTATGATTGGGCACTGATATGTCCTGCACTGCAGTAATTTCGTTCTTCCTTTACAGAAACAAAACAAGACAGGTGAGAAAAGATACAAAATAGAGCTTTCTGTGTTGTTAGTTTTTCAATATTCTCACCCTCCACCACCAAGTCTGTCTCATTCAAGTGAGCTGGGCTGTTTGTTTTGTTTCTGAAGTAGGTAAGGACAGAAGTAGATTAAACACTTGTAATGTCACACTTGTAAACACAGGGCACAGACCTAGAGCTTCTGGACACACATACACACTAGGAGCATCCAGAGCAGCAGTACTGACTGGGTTCCTATCACCAGTTTTACTATCAGACTCCAGATTTACAGGTGCTAGACACTACTGCAAGAAGTCAATATGTGTCACTGAGCACAGCTCTTTCACCAGGAGTATTTTGCTGTTTGYAAATAAATCGGGTGCACTGGGATATTCTAGGGAGTCTCTGCCCATGCCTGAGGAGTTTTCAGAGGCAAGCTCCATTTTTTTCAAACCTTATATTTTGCTAAGAGCACTACCATGTTTTTCTCTGCATTATTTTCTTATTTCTACTCACCCTTTCTGTTACTGAAAACTGATGAGTTTCTGCTGAAATTTTGTATGTGTGGAGTTTGGTTGGCACAACTGTGATGAAGTACTGGAACATCTGGTTGTCTGAAACAAAACAAGTCTCAGCTTTGAACTAAGCACAGGGTAAAAGATCATCCAACACATGTGCAAAGAAGTCAAACAAATACTGTTTAAAATAAACTTAAATCAACTAAGCTGTTCACACTACAAACATTCTTCAGGGAGTTCTAACACTGCCACACTTACTTCAGCATCACCTGCATGCACAGGTTCAGCTTCCCTCGGCAAGACCACATTTACCACATTTGTGCTCAGAGATTTACACTTTACTCATGTAATAGAAAAGCTCCCTGATGTCAGACTGCTCAGGGTTTAAAATGCAATTTGCAGACAGATTCTTGGAGGGGACAGTGACTTGACTGGACTCCCGCCACTGACTGTGTGGACAGCTCTGGGAGCCCCTCTAAATGGGTTACAGTTTTTCTCTTGATTAGACCAACTTCTAGAAAACCCTTCCAAAGCAGTCTGCACATTTATGCATTTATGATCACCCCCTCCTCATTCTACAYCTTAAAGAGATCAATTTATTCCAAATACACAAAATCAGAATTGAATCTGTGAACATTTCCGTCGCATTCTAGCTGGAACATCCAACAGACCGACTGTCTCYGGAGCAGCAGCAGCTTTTGAAGGTTCTTTAGAAAATGCAGCTTTTGAGGGTCAAGGGGGAGGCGCAGGGGTCCCCTCCTGTGTRAGGTGGGTTCCTACAGGCCCTTGTTTATACAGGAGGAAGCTGAGCAAACGGGAAACCCTTCGTGCAGCCCTTGCAACACACAAGGAAGTGACAACCCAGAGGCAGTCATGGAACCTCCATGTCAGATTTGTAATCAATTCACTAGTTTTTAGGGGAGTTATGGGATCTAAATGGGATCCRTGAATCTCCCTTTTAATACAGGGCTTAAAAATTCTTCTTTTAAGTTCTCTACTAGAAGATATTGTCCATTTAAGATGCCACGTAGGAGAACAACACAAATCCAAATTTATTGCAACAAGCTATTTGTAAACCACAGCATTTGTGAAACAAGACAGTATTCTAATAAATGTAACACTATAGAAGGTAAAATACACAACACTTACGATCTGAGGCAATTTTTTCTGTTCCATCCAAAGGGTTGATAATTCCTGGAATAAGCTCTCCAAATGACAAATGGTCTATTCGATGAGAGAAGTTATAGGCTGAAAGACAACACAGAGGAACGAAACAAAGTTTTTAAACAAAATATGAAATTTTGCAAAGACAAAGATTTGTAATTTTGCAAAGACATAGTTATGTTCAACAATATTATACACTTMTGTCAATGTAAATTTATCTGCAGACACTTGGAAGTTTAACCAAGTGAAGTAACCCAGTAATCCACCTTCTTATCAAGGACTGCAGCAACACAGATTCAGTATCTAGACTCAAACTAAGAAAATAAGGTTTCTAAGCACACAGGTTGGATATTTTAAACCTTTTGAAGATTACATTTTGGAGAAAATACTATAGAATGAAATACAAGAATGTCCCACGGTACCTATATAATAGCAAAATACATCTGAAATTGCTCAGTATCATTATCATTGAAGCAACCAAAATATAGAGCTTGATAGTGTTTGATGTATAAAAATGATTGCTTCTGCTGAGTTTTAACACTCCCCAAAATATTCTCCACCATCTTTTGCAATGGAATTGTCCTGCGAGATCCCTGCAGCTCAAGTTCAACCTACACTAACGTTCAAACGGGAAGGCAGCAGGGGAAAAGCAACGGTCCCGGCTGCCAGGCAGGTGCTGGGAGAACTTACACTCGTGGCTCACGAGGGCTGCCAGGTGCGCGTGGCCTCGCGGGTGCGGGATTGCCCTGAAGAGAGGGAGACGGGTTAGGAAACACTCTTTAGTCAAGCCCCAGAGAAAGACACAGTTTTTCTAAAGAGGATTAGGTGGAAAAGCTTCCCCATTTATTTCACTAAATATTATTATATGTAAATGAACGTTATGTTTTTATTGCTACCGAGTATAGACAGCCTGAGTGATGTGGAGACAGATTCATGAAAACCTTCTTACACGAAACCAGCATCTTGCACTTTAAGGAACGCCAAGAACATGTAAAACCAGGAGACTGCAAGTAAAAAAACCCTATTAAGCTCTACAATAAGAAAAGCTGCAAAACAGCTCAAGAGATTAATGTAAACTCCATTGTATTTGCTCTATGACTAAGCTAGCTCTACACTCTGTACTTGCTCTATGACTAAGCAAATTCACTTCAGGTCTGGCCACTTGTTTACAGTCCTGCACAGAAAGTACAATCCAGAGGCTGGTGACAGCATGAGGTAAATAAAAGAGAACCACTCTGTCTGAAAGTAAAACCCTGTCACACATCCTTCATTCCCCCAAGTCAATAACATAGCAAAATTTCCCTACTCAGCTTAAGCTAAATTATTAACAAACACACACAAGTTTTGGACAGATGTAAGGTGGAGAAAAACACCATCAGTCATGAGAAGGTTACAGCAAAGTTACCCAGGAGTCACCCACRTCACCATGCCCAGAAACACCAGAGGAGAAAGGGCAACACGCTCAGGAGAAGCACGGCCATGAGCAAATGCAAAGAGAGGAAAGCCAAGAGAACTTTCAGCACTGCAGATGGTACAGATGGGGACATACAAGTGATGGGGACACACACGTATGGTTACACGTATGGTAATCAGCTCTGAAAATGGACCTGATTAATTAAGAAGCTGGACATCTAAAAGCAAACAGGAGAGGGGGGGTAAGCTCGAGAAAAGGATTATCAGGGGACTGTCCACACAGACACAAGGTGGAATCACATGCTGGAGGGCACAGAGTGGATGCTAAAAATATCCAGTGTCCAAGATATCAGACAGCATGATGAGGAACAATAAAAGAAATATGCTGATGGCAAAAGATGGCAGGAAGGCAAACAGAACAGCAGATTTGGGACAGAACATAGGGAAAAAAAAACCCAAAATTTGTAGGCTGTGTATATAAACCAACAACACTGCAGAAGTATAACAAAGTCTCTCAAATCAAGGCAATCTAACATTTATGGCCCCAAATATGGTTCTGGAACTAAGATATCTCAACAGTGAGATGGGATTATCTGTGTCTTAGCCATGCTAGTTAACTCTGTCCCAAAAGAGAGGAGAGTAAGTCTGAACAAGCCCAAAGTATGGAGCAAGTCCAAGCAGTCTACGCCACATGATACACTCACAAATGACCAATTCTCAAGGGTTTTCATCTCGTAAGACACTGGTATTCATTACAACTACACTGCATGCAAGAATAATTCATTTTTAAAAACTCAAAAAGAAGAGAAACTGCATGCAAAGCAATACTAACCACATYTGGGAAGATAAATAAAAACAATAAGAGTCCTTAGTAGGAAAAGTACATACACACATACATGCATGTACTATGTGATACTCTTTTTTATTTCCAGGAATTGAACAGAACATACTTGCCCACAGTTATGTGGAAATTCCCTGCCACTTTATTGACATAGAGATGACCATGAATTCTGCATGCATCTGGTGACTGTAATGAATTATCCTCCCTGCATGGAAACAAAAAAGGAATATAATTAGAAAATATTTATTAACAGGAGGRATAGAACTACATTTCTTTCCCCAGGCATAAAGGTTGAGCATAATCATCCACCTCTCCTCTTCATATTTTCCTTCTCCTTTTCCTGAGGAAATTCTTGAGCATACCTTAAGAATAAGCTGGTAAGAATTTAAAACAAGTAAGCCTATAAATCCTCACCAGGTTGGAAACTTCAGAAGGCTTTCATAAAACAAGAGCTCTCCAGAACAAGTAGGAAAAATACTACTTTAAACTTTACAACTCTTAATTAAATAACTGAAAATATGTTATGCATAAACATCACACAAATACAGACCAAGATCACATTTGTTATCCTAAAAGTAACCTTTTCATCTAGAAATATGTTAGCAGCTCACATTTATCAARTGATAAAATCTAATTCAGAAAAAAAAACAAAGCAAAGCTTTAAGGTAAGAATTTTGGATGGTGGATATCAGAAGCAATGAAAAAGTAGATTTTTTTTTTAAAAATAACCTTTACAGGAACAAAAAAAAAAAAACCCCAAACAACAAAAAACCCCACTCCACCGTAACAAAATGCAAGTCTAAAAGGGGCAGTGCAGGGGAGATGACCCAGGCCCTTCTTTACCGTGGTGGCAGTGCTGTTGAAGCACTTTTAAAAGCACTTTTGAATATCACATCTTGAAGAGAGTGTTCTTCCTGCAGCCTATTCTGAATTAACTGCAACATCCTAAAGATTAGAGAAAAGAATAAAAGCAGTTAGCTGTGAAAGAGAGCTTGACAATTACCAGCTACAGTTACAGGCTTTAAATATCGAAGTTGACAAAAATTCATGTCAGAATTAGAAGCATTGCACTGAATATGGAGAGTATTTTCTTTCATTCAAAAATAAGTGAATGTAAATATTACTCAAGCTCTTGTGTTCAGGATAGGGTATAACAAAAATGCTAAAACTATGTGGTCTCCCAAATAAGTTTCAGGTTTTGTTATAGGGCTATCAAGAATACAGATCAAAAACACAACTGAATTACACAATTTAATGAGTTAACTCAATTTAATGAGCAGCCAGTTCACAGAATTACATGAAAAAGATGGAAAGTGTCTTGTTTTTACACTGGGGTGCCGTGGTTTGCTACTATGGCACAGCTTGAGATTCAGGTGTCAAGCTAACTTGTCACTCATTCGAACCCCAATTAAAAGCTGTGTGACCTAATTTGTCTGGAACCAGTAGCTGGTGTTTCTGAGCCCGTGTATACATCTCCTGGCCTGCAGGGGCCTGCAATGACATTCCACAAGGGAGTTCAAACCCAACGCAGGAAATCTTATCAAACTCAGCTATAAGAACAGACTACAGGCCTCAAAAAAAGCACACAGACATTTTTATGGCATGTTGATGAAGCATTTCTCAGGTTTTTTTTTTGGTTTTTTTTTAATGTTTCAAGAATTTTAAGCAATACAGTTTAATATATTTATCAGTTGAAGAGGGTGAGCTTTTCTGGTAAGCAAAATTTATATTCATCTTACGAGAGCAAATATACAGATTTATGAAGTGGGGAAAAAATGTTACTGTGCACAAAGTTTAAACAAAGCCCCAAATACGTCATTACTACTTAATTAAAAAGCCTAAGACAGCAGCATTTTATTAAAAAAATTACAGTGAGACAATTTATTCATAACAGAGATCTCAAGTGATGATAAATGGAAAGTGAATTAATGGCTTCTCAATGGTTTGCACTCAAATTAAAAGCAGGGGCTGCGAAACCCAAGCCAAAGCTCTGCCACGCAACTCTGGAGCGCCTTAAGGTCACTCCCAGCACCAATAAATGCAACAAATAACTGTCCAAACTCGAGGCATATCAGTGCTTTAGAGTCAGTTTACCTTTGCCACTCTCTTTGTTGGGGGCTGAGATCAAATATCACCTGAAACAAAAACAACACACCTAATAAAACACACTGTCAGGAAGCACCCCAGTCCCAGCTGAGGAAGTCAGAAGGAGAAYCAAGATGTTTATAAAAACACGGCATTTAGCACCACACACTCAAGTCCAGGAAGGGACTTGGCACTTCCAGTAAAGCATTCAGTGTTAAATTAAAGTAAATTTCTGATCATCTCTCATTTTTTCCACTTGTTTACATTTAGAATTGCAGTATCTTTTCCTAAAGTTCTTGTAACTTAGATTAGCAGTCTGCCCCTTTCTAATCTTTAAYTATGGAGTGGATAATCTTTAAATAKGGACYRGAAGAATTAAACTGCCACTCACTGCTTCTAAATGATGCCGTTTATATACATGGTTTTGATGCAYGCAATCACAATGAAAAGAGGAGCAATCCTTGAGACAAGGGCCTAGGAACAACTTGTTCATCACCAGGGTCATCTCTCATTAAACACTCCTGTAACCCCASCTACCAGACCACTTACACTCCAGTTAGCAGAAGGTTATCACCAGGAACACTGTGGGCCAAATCAGTTAACATCGGTGTTCTCCAGAACAGTTAATTCAATCACAACGAATGCTCAAACCTACCCAGAGCTACAGCCAAAATAGAGATTAAGTCCAGGGAGCTTCTTCTAAGATTATGATCATCAGGGCAAGTGGGAATATTCAGCAGTAACAGCACGGCAGAAATGAAGGTGCAGAAGAAAAGAGAACGTTGCAAGGAGGAGCAAACAAACCAGCTCCTTCCCCACCTCCTCACTAACACGTACACCCGATGAGGTGGGAAGAGGTGCATGTARGGGTGAAATAGTAAGAATTATTTCTCAATAAGGTTCAATTATTACAGCTGAACTTGCATTTCTGCTTTCTACAAACAACAAAGTATTTGCCTTCGGTCTAATTATTTCAAAGCATATAGAAATACTTGAAAAGCATAGGCTTTTATATCCACAGCCTTTAGTTTGTGATAAAGAAAATTAAAACTTGGAAATATTCTGTGTAGCCCAAATGCAAAGAAAAAAAAATACCATCAAGCAAACCAACCCAGCAGTGCATTAGACCAAGTAAAGAGCAATTTATTTTTAAATAAAGGGGCAGAATAAACTTACTGGTTCATAGATCAGCCCATCTGCAGAGGCAACCATGGTTTCTGCTAAATCCAGAACATCGGCCCCCACATCTATTTCAAGCAGAGAAATAATTGCTCAGAAGCACATAGAGGATCATGAAAAACATAATACTGAAATCAAATTTCAGAGCATACCTTAAACCCAGGAGTAAACTTTCAAAATAAATTACTGGACAAAAAAAAAAAAAAAAAAAAATCTATTTTCCCTGTCCTAACACAGTCCTAACAGATAAACAAGTCTGGCAACAAATACATTAACATGTCAAAAAAGAAGAGGAAAAAAAGGAACAAAAGCAAAAACCACACATCCCCAAAACCCCAGAATATTAGTTTTCAGTAAGTAAAAGCAAATTCAAAATATCGTGGACCGCTGTGCTGTTACAAGGCAAAAAACTCTACTAGGTAGTAAACATAACAGTTTCAAGAGTGTTAAATGATTCATAACAGATCACAGGAATCTGGTATGTTTATGTGCAGTTAAATAATTTATCTGTTCTACAAGCACCAAATCTAAATCAAGATTAGTCAAAACAGGTAAAGTATTTATTCCTCATAATTAAAAAYGCAATTTCCAAACTTCTTCGTGCTAAGCAGAAGAGTATTTAAAGATATAATCTTAAATGAGGAGAATGTGAATTAAAACTCATGAGACAAATGTAAGTACATCTACTTCAAGGTTTAATACAGTCTAAAAAGGAGATTCTTTAAGCTTTGCTTTCATGCCTGATAAAAGGAGTATTCACTGTCTGTCTCTCATGAAGAACTGAAACAGTGCATACAAATAATGGTTCACCACTAAATTCTGCCAAAAGAAGTACTCCCTTCAAATGGGAAGCAAGAGAATGAAATTACTTGATGGTTCAAATACCGCTAAGCAGCAGACCAAATTAACATTCACTAAATTCATGACTGTGATAAATTCTGGCCTGGGGGTCAGCTGTGTCTCACCACAAACTTCTATAATATTTAAGCTAGAGAGAAGCTGGAACAAATTATTTTCTTGCTGACAGGCAAACTAAAGTTCTGGAAGATGTACATAAGACACCATAAATACCGTTTCTCTTCCCTCCAAATCTCATGCCAATTTTATTCTTTCAAYAGAGATATAAAATACTTCATGTTAGCAAGATCATAAAAAAAGTCACTGATAAAATAACAACTTTCACTGGTGGAATACTTACATTGACACCTCATGGCAACCGTAATATCAATATTGATTCTTAATTTACTGGAAAGGAAAGAATGCAAAAAGGTAATAAGTAACATCAAATGTACCATGTCCACTAACATTTTCAGGTTATTTGTAGAAATATATTTAAAGGACAAAATTTACACCAACAGATAAAGACACAGGCCATTTAAAACAGATGAAACGGTCTGGCTGCCTCCTATCAAGAGTGCACGCTTTTCAGTAATGCTTCACATGTAGTTTTTCTACAATGCACTAAATTCCACATAATTCAGTGTATCAGGACAGTAAAGTAGTTACAAATTTGAAACTATAAGTATTTTGAGCACCTTCCTCTTGTTACGTCCTGAAGATGGCCCGGTCTATTTCCAAATCAGAATCCTCCAAAACAGCAAGAGACATTCAAGATCAGGCAGAGAAAAAGCTGTTCCCAGAAAACACTCTCATATAATGAAGACTGTTGTTTTTACTTGCAACACTTATTAAAAAAGGTCTTCTCACAGGCTTCTTTTTGTGATGCTTTTCCCTCAAGTTTCTCACACACTGTTTTTTTCCTAACAGGAATTTTTAGTATTTCTGGTATATATGAGAGCCAATTAATATACGCATATGTATATGCATATGTAGCTTGTTACCATAGCAACTAGCTAACCGGAGTTTTTACAGTTATTTCAATGCAAGAAATGTCATATTTAGAGGTGCTCAGTCTACAGCATCCCCATTACCTTCAAAAAGAACCATGGGTAAATAGCCTCACAGAAATCAACCAACAAAAGAAAAGGTAAGCTCCTTTACTACTTCATTTTCAATTCCAGCYACTAAATGCTTGCAATACATAGAACACTTTAAATCTATTCTTTCCTGAAATGCAAACAATTGAAACTTTCTAAAGAACTACAAAAGGTAAAAATTACCTAGTAAAATCCTTGTCTACTTCATATTCATATTTCATCCATGTGTCCCGATACACCATAAACTCCATTATAGTCAGGAAAGCTATAGTTGTAAACGCTATTAGAGAAACTGAAGGGGAACAACAAATAAAAACACACATAAACAGGAGAAAATTTTAACATTCTAGCATTTGAGTATAACTAGTAAACTATTGATATTTTTAATTCATTTATAAATCCATTGGCTGCTCTTAAAGAAAGGTTCTCATACCTACAGCATTTGCTTTTATACAGGAGGGGAAAAAAAAGGCCTAATTCCTCAAGTGCCATTGACTTAGCAGCAGCTGCGCACAATTTATCAGACCTTCTTGCCAGGCACAATGACATTTTTTCTTGGTGGAAGAGAGCTGGCAAGACAATGTGAGCTTCATCAGTACTGCCTCCCTTTTCCCAAATACTGAAATAACAAAAGAATGTGAATTTCACACCTATTTTATTCACAAAAATTCTCTGAAATCAGGCTACCCAGGTGCTCAGGCTTCCCCTAAAGGCTTTGCTACTATATAGCCAGTAGCAAAGACACGACACTATTAAAGAAAACTATTAGTTCTCAGGAATCAAATCAAGACCTCTCATATGGTAAACACCAAGTTTGCTGCAGTTTTCAGTATTTGGTTGAGAGCTTCTAACTGGTGAGAAATAGCTTAGATAAAAGCAAAACCCCTTCGCTCTCATTAAATCTGTTTGAGGCTATTTCAAGTACCTTTACATCAAGGAAAGTCTTTTTACAGCAAGTACAGTCAGGTACTGGACTGACTGAGAGGCTGTGAAATCCCCACCATGGAGGGTTTAAAAATAGGTTAGACTTTCCTGTGTATATAAAACAAAATGCAGACAAATTCCGTAGCAACCCTAGACAAGCTTCATTCTAGTTTCAAACATCAAGGAACGAGGAAGTGCATCTTGAAATCCCTTCAAGTCTCTACATCTCAGCAATCTGAGATTTTAACATATATATATAGTTTCAGGGGCAAGAAAACAGCAAACAGATAATATGCATTATATTCACTGCTCAGTTACAGAAATGCCCTTATTATGTTACTTGTACGCAGCAGCACAGAACTGTCAAACCCAATTATTTGGAACAATTCCCTCTGGAGTTAAAAAAACATGCAGCTATCCACTCTACCAACATTTGAGGAAATAAAGAACCGAATTGAAATTACCATTAGGAAAATTAAATGGTATATTCTAATGCTAGATGTGCCTTACAGGTCTCCAAAGCAGCCTGTTCAGCATGCTTGCAAAGTTGTACCTTTGAAGGGAAGATCATCCCACCACACTTGGGGCTGGAGTTGGACAGAGGCTCTTGCTACGTGCCTTTAATAAATCTTGGCTTTCAGTTGAAAAAAACTTCAGTTATGCAGCACTGTATTGATTTTTACAGCTTATTTACAACAGTTGCTTTCCACTGCCTTCCATTGACTTCTACAGACTCTGCAAAAGGCAGCTGGAGAAAGACAAGCCCGTTTTTGATAAACTCCAAGTATTTACACAGTGGTCTACAACCCACAAGTGCAATGGAGTTTTAAGATACAGCTTGAAAAGAGAACCTCAGTATGATTCCATCCCTATCATGGGATGGAGCCTGATGCTTTAATTCTGAGGGAAACAATACAGGGGAATGCTGTATTCAATGCCATTACAAAATTTCAACATGTATAATGCCACTGGGATAAGTTGGACAAGGAACTCTAACTTGTGATACTGAGATACAAAATAAAACTACATATCCTGCAGTAGTGTCTAGTTTCTCAAAAGGCTTCCCTTATTCTCTCAAAAGCTATTGCATCCTGAAGATAAAAAGCAGGAAAGCTGYTCTTCATCCTGATGCTGAAGCCAGCCAGCTCTTAGGTACCTCCAGAGAAGTTTTTTCTCCTCTCCAGGTATTGGAAGGAYAGTGCTGAATGCAATCTGCACTTCCAAAGGTCTCAGAAGCTTTGAACAATTAAAAGAGCAAGGTTCAGTGGGACTCCACAAACAAGGAGTTTTATTCTGGTTTTAGCATGGTGCACTTCACTTGCAATTGCGTAGACATGTTTACTGTGCACATTTACACTGGTTTGAGCCTCACTTGTTACAGACAAAAATCTCACTTAAGGTGAATGTACTCTGCCTAACAGGAAAAGATAATGTTTCATCATCTACAAGAGACCAGCTCTGTTAGTCCACGAAAATAATCAAGAGACAACGAAACCAACTATTTTTAAACACACAGATGCCCATCTTCCTCCTATTGAAGTTTCTGTTCCCCAAAATAGCACACTAAATTGAGTCAATGGCCAGCATGAATCACAACAAAAACAACTCAGACCTACCTGTGCCTCCACTTGCTGAAGTCTCTACATAGCTGGCAGGAACCTTTGGAAAGGCATCCAATTCTTTCATCAAATTCAGGGTCTTCTTCCGATTCAGTCGCCTCATCTTCAGCGCCCTCCTCCACTTCTTCCTTCATATATTCCCTCTGATGGGAGAATAAGTGGTTGTGATTAAAAGATGCAAATAATATTGCTCACACCTAAAAACAACTAACAATAAAATTCAAACTGCACAGCTCCGGTAGAGAAGGAAACGAAAGCTTAAGAAAGGACTTTTCGGGGAACACAGGTTAGATGCTCCTTCTTGCTTCAAAAATCAGTTGAAATGGAACTCTACACAGCTGCTTACATTTCGGCTATATCCAGCACATTCAGCCTTGAATTACCATGACGCATTTCTTTCTCAATAAAATTCCTATTTCTATTGAATATAYTGAATTTTTTAAAAGCCTGAGTTCTGAAGTGTGCTAAACAGACCTGAYGATGCATGAAAGTCACTGACTTGGTAGCAGCCATCTAATATATTGCATTAATTCAGAAGGTTTTCAAGCTGTTCTGCAATCTTTTTTTATTCAGCCAAGGTGCAGGATATATTAAAGGAAAATATATGCAACACGCAAAAAGAAAAATATACATTTTGAACATTTACATCTTTTACATTTTCAGTCCTTTATGATAATCACAAAATTATTTTTGATTTGTGTGTGCATATATATTGTTTGGGAACATATATCTACATACGTTCCCTCCCCCCAAACAAATTAAGCTAGTCCTACTTCCAGCCTTCAGAATCTCCTTTTTGTCCCCAAAAGGGATTTCTGTTCCACTTGTACATGTCATTAATACAATAAACAGCACAATGCTGAGAGAAGCTGCTTGTCCAGAAAATACAGTCTCAAACTGTTTCCAAATCATGCAAACGTGCCCACAACCTTGCCCYGCCAATATGTTGTATGTTTTAACAAGCTGGCACCATTGGTTTCCTTCTGAAACTCTTTGCCCAGGATTCTGAAGCCAGAGAAAACCGTTTGATTACTACACACTTACTGTATTCTAAGAATATGTCTTAGTACCATCTCCTACTTAATTGCACTGCAGCAGAAAGCTAATCTATGCTCTTGACATGAGAGATTCCTCATCAGCGTGTTGTAGAAGTCTGTTAATTATTCTCCCCCATTCTAGAAGCACGTCAGCTATTTGGCATGGCCTAAAGAAATTACTCAAGAGATATTCCCTTTTCTGCCCCTCCCCAGTGCTATTTCATGGTAAAAATATCACAGAAATAGGCTTCAYGGGAAATAGAAGCATACAAATAAAAAAACACAACCTATATCTGCAGTTTACTGAATTACACCGAATTACTTGAAAACCCAGTGAGAATATACAGAGCTTGCACCTGTTTAAAAGAAAATAAAGAGAGAAAGTGCATTCTCTAAAACATTTCATTCTATTATTCTCCTATTTGGCAGTAACAGCCAAATCAGCCACCAGGGCTGAACCTGTGCACCAGGGTGCACACGAGCAAAGCAATTACAGTTRAAGTGGGCAGAGAAGACAACTCCTGCAAATGAAGTTTGATTATATGGCATAAAAGCAATAAAATAAAGTCAGAATAAATTCCTATCCTCAATACATCTGTTTCAAGGAATTCTTGTAATTCCCCTCCAAGGGGCTCACAGAAAAGCAGGAAAAGGTGGTGSGGACGGCCTGACGTGCTTGGCACTCCCGTTTTCTCTGCAATTTCACGGAGAGAGGAAAGGCCGGCCAGAGGGAAGAATTTAGAGACACTTTCCTCCTCCAGGCTTGGAGGACTCGGGCTCGCTTTCGTAGGAAAGCGCCTGTGCACCAGCGGGCACGTGGATGCTCCGAATTTGGCTAAAAACGCCCCTTTTTTCCCGCGAGCTGCTCTGACCCGAGGCAGAGCCCGCCCCCGCCCGCCGGCCCCGCTGGAGC
>NW_020455688.1:1572208-1629946 GCF_003342845.1 Nothoprocta perdicaria
CCCCCCACCACTACCCCCAGTTCCGCGCATGCGCAGGACACCCCTCACCCCCCCCAACCCCGCGCATGCGCAGGGGCCGCGGGCGGGAACTAACGGCCGCGCGAGGAGGGCTGTGTGGGGAAGGGTCGCGAATTCCCTAACGAGGGAATTAACCTGTTTCGTCACGGGTGGCATGGGCGACAGCGGCTTAGAAGCGAGCTGGGAAACGCACCAGGCGCTCGGCGGGAAGCAGCATCAGCGTTTTAGGTACTGGGGGGGTCTACAGATAGAAACGGGCAGGGCTTGGAGAGAGGCAATATTTAGTATCAAGCTGCCTGTGAGGAAAAAATAAAATACTACTAATAGGGGAAAACAACAACAAGCTTTGGGGCTCTCAAATCAGTCTTTAGACCTGACAGCAAAAAAAAAAAAAAAAAAAAAAAAAAGCACTCATTTCTACCTGAAACCTTCTCTACTCCCCCCGCCTTTTTCTTGCCTTTCTTGGTTTACCTAATAAATAGCAGGACCTCTCACCACAAACCGTTTCCCCTCAGTAGCTCAGATGTTCTCCCGCCTGCAGATTTCTCCTCGCAGTTGCAGCCACAGTGCCCTGTGTGGTCGTGTACAGCCACACTGTGACCGAAACGGGTTCCACAGCCCACAACGACGCAGTCCCAGCTGCTTCGCCCGACCGCTATCGCAGCACCTGCAGGTCCACGAGCAGCTGAGCCAACGCAGCCACTTCTGCAGCCCAAAGAGGAGGTGCTAACGCCTTAATTCAACATTCAAAGCGCTCGAAAGACGTGTCCGGAACACAGCATTTCAACAAAAGTCAAAGTCATTGTTCCAAAGATTGCAACATCCAAAGAGCAGAACAGGGAAAGCCTGAAGGCTCCGGTGCTTTCTTATGGCAGGACAAGCAAACACAACCTGTGCATGACCTCAGAAACACAGAAAGCCGTGAGCTTCACAGCCTGAACACAAACTCCTTTTTCTTWCTGCTTTAGTAGGAAAAAAAATAGATCCGTGACAAAAGAATCTCAAGCAGCATGACAAAGTATGTGCAATATGCAGAGGACAAACGRGTGCCTCAATATTTACCGCATTTAAGGAAGCTAAAAATGAGACAGGGATATGAAATAAGAACAAGTGCAGGGAGAAACTTTTGCTCTTTAGGGACAGGCAGACACTGGGTCTGAGAGGAGACACACCTCCACACACCTCCGCTTCCCGCTGGCGCCTCGGCCGCCTATCAGCACCTGCCCCGTCGCACCGGGACGGAGGGGCGCCCGGGAGAGGCCTCCCGCCGCCACCGTGCAGCGAACCGCGGAGCGCGAAGCCGAGCCCGCCGCCCCGCACCCGCGCGGCCCGGCCCGGGGGCTGGTGTTACCGGAGCGCCGCGGGGCCGAGGCGGCATCTGGAGAGGCGGCCCTGGGCCGGGCACGGGGAGCCGGCGGGAGGCGGCGGCGCCACCGACACACGCGGAACGGCCGCAGAGCGGCGGGGCGGGGCGGGGCGGGCCCCGCGGCCAATCAGGAGGCGGCGCTTGGCAGGAACCAGCGAGACGGAGCGGCGGGAAGGGCCCGGCGCGGGGCCGCTCTAGCGTTCGCGCTGGYTGCACTCGCTGCTCCGCGGTCCTCCAGCGCGCCGTGCTCGTGTCTAACGGGGGCCGCGGCGGGGGCTGAGTGCTCCACGCCCCCACCGCTCCCTTCCTTTCCCTTTGCTGCCGCGGGCCCGGGGGGACGGTACCGGCTGCCAGGCGCCGCGGGCGGCCCGGCCTGCCCGGCAGGCCCCGGGCTGCGGTGGCGGCCGCCGGGCCGGCCGCTCCCGAGCGGACGTGTCCCGGTCCCGCGGTCCCGCAGCGCGCTCGGGAGAACCCGGCGCGCCCTTAGCCACGACGAGCACAGCCGTCGTGCCTTCACACTGTCGGGGTTTTCCTTCAGCTTGGTCCCGCTTGTGGCCTTCCAAAATGCCCTTCTTTTAAATGATCTTCGTGGAAGCTTCTTTCCGTCTGATCTCAGAAGGCAGAAGGAGCCGCTTCAGGCCAGGAGAAAACGTTACAGCTGTGTATACTGTCCAAAAACAGCACCACCCCAATGCAGTCGTGGGGTAAACAGGGCCCCTGTGCCGGGAAATGCTGCTGCTGCTGTAGATTAATTCAAAATACAGAATTATTTAACACTGCAAATCCTTCTAGGGAAAACTAAGCCTATTTCTTTTTCATCTTTTGAATATTTCTGTGACTTGGCCAAGATTTTTAAATGCAGTTTGATGCAGGTGCTTGATGAGGTTCATACTTGTGAAAGCTGAGTAAGTGCTATATTTGTGTGAAGTGCTGTGAAAGCTGCCCSTAAACGTGGTGCAGTGTAGTCTTTTTTTTCTATTCTTTTTCTTTTTTTCCCCCAAGAATTTAAATTGTTTGGTGTAGACAGATAACTAACTCAAAGTTGTGTCTCATTCAGCACAGATTTGCCCTGTGTTGTTGACAGAGCGTATGGCAGGTGGCRGAGGGAGTCCACGAGCTGAATTCCTGCCTGGATTACTAATATCAGTTTGGGAGGTGCTTATCTGGTTAGTAATAAATCCTGACCCCTCACTGCTTGGCTATTTTTAGTAATTAGGTGGTTATTACAAAAGAGAAATACTTCTACATTKGCTTACATTACAGAAGTACACTAATCCTTTAGTATAAAGGCTTCTTGAATTGTCTAAACACGTGGCACAAGGCCAGCAAGTATCTGCGGGACAGAAGAAATGCCTTGCTAGTGTAAACTGTGATCTCCACTATTTCTTGCCTGCTGACATTGCAGTCTATGTAATGCAGTTTTCCTGAATACTGCCCACTAATAAATGTGKTTTCTCAAAGTTTCTTTGAAATTGCATTCACAAATCACAAAGAATGGTGGGGGAGAAGGAAGGAAGGCTCTTTTTACAACAAGATTGTTGTGTCCCAGCCTAGAGATACAGTCTTGAAAAGTCTCAGTAGTCCTAAAAGAGCCTCTCTTGATGGTGGGAAGGGTTTCTACAAGGAAAAGGAAATTCTATTTGTTAATTACATAAAATACATTACACTCTATTTCAAGGATCAGGGGAAAGCGTGGATAAGCCAGAGGTGAGTTTACATTGATTCTAGGATATATAATATTAAAAGATTTCCCATAATTTTAAAACATTTTGATAAAATATCTGTGAGTTGTTGTGACCCTTGTGGTGCTACAAATATGCTCATAGCAGAAATGTAAGTAAATTACTGCTTAACCAGCAGAATAAGGTTCCACAAATCTGTTGTGAAACCTCTATAGGTATGCGTGTGCATTTGACTGTTTGCACTATAAATAGGCATATATCCGAGGAATAAATCTTAGGGACTTCTCAAAAAATATTCCTTTGATGTCCCGCCAGGCAAAACCGGTTGTAGCAAAATCATGACAAATTGCTAGAATGGTTTTATAAGAGTACTACTTTAATTTTAATAATAAAGAACAGTCACTCCATTAATATTAACTTCTTTGCTCTCCTGTGTCTGTTGCTTTCTGTAAGAAGGTTAAGTATTATTGGTGAGAGCTGAACCTAGCAAAATTAGCAAGGTTTAGCAGAGAGACTCATGAGCCTGAGTCCACTGCAGGGAGCTTGGGGTCATGGTTACAAACTACCCCTTCCTTGAGAACAAACAGGCACCATGCAAGCAAAGCAGCCCTGTAGAAATACAGTTGTCTCCKTCCACCTCCAACAAAGTGCATCAGCAGAGGCATTTCTGGAAGCAACAGATATTTCCTTCTCTCCAGGTTTGCTGCTGGTTTTTCCCRTGCTTGGCTGGGATTCTGTCACCAGCTGCCCCTTCCCTATGGCAGAGGGAGAGCAGAAAGTGGAGGGAGACATTAATTTTGCTTCTTGTTGCCATCCAGTACAATTAATGTACCTGAGAGAAAGATAAAGTAGAGGTTTATAATTAATGATCCTGAGAAATTATAGCAATTTATATGAATATATGCACTAGTTGCCACCCCGTTAGCCTGTTGCCAGGGTTGTACATGACAAAAGTCTGTTCATTCTCCTAATCTATTTGATGGACGAGTTGTGTGATGTTTCCCGTGTTTTGTACAGGTTGCAGAGGTGACGGGATAGACACAGATAAAATTAAACACCTGATAGCCAGGCAGGCATCATTCCCTCATCATCTTTACAGGTAATTAACATGTGGATAGATTTTAAGTACTCTTTGGAAACTGTATTTCATTTGGAACTGGAAAATCTCCAAAATGTCAGTTTAGCAGCTTGTATCACCATGTTAGGCAAAATAAGTTACATGTAGCTTATATATAAGAGGTTTTTGACTAATACCTGGTCAAATTAACTCCTGGCTGCTCTGCAAGCAGTTTTCTGGGAGATCCAACAACCTTCTCAGTGACCACAAGAGATGGGGGCAGTGTCCACAGAATAGGCTTATTTTGGCCAACTATGAAGGGAAACTTCATATTTACCAATTATTTCACCATGCAGACCGTTCCGTTCCCGTAGCTTTGTGTATGTGGTGTGCAGAATCATCCGTTTCATCTAAGGTGATTGTCTGGTCAGCTTTCCAGTCCCTTAGTGCTACTTCTGATTGTAGAAGGAAACTTTTTTTTTTTTTTCCCCCATCTGTCTGCAAAGTAGCAAGACAAATAAAAGTGGTTTTCATTCTCTTTCAGTTTTACTAACCAAAACCAACACTTTATTCTAGGCCACTCTAAGACAAAATATTCTACTTTTCAGCTCTTTTTGCGCTTTTTTAGAGCACTGGAAGACTAGAGCTAGCAGTTCCCAGAAAAGTTCTCTCAGTCATTCTCTGATCCTAGGGGAGTCTGTAATTTTTAAACACCAGTTTAAACCTTTGCTGAAGAACTTATTTTAATCTAGAGAAAATGATTTATTAGACCTCGGTTTAGTCACTTTTTTCTTTAAACGTTTGAAGGTAGGAAAGCTGTTTTCTTGAATGGTATTATCAAGCTTATTTCCTTTCTTTTTGCATATCAGTCCCCTCTGCTGTGATTTCATATATAATAATCAATTCTTGCATTTAAAGAGAATAATTTTCTATGACTTGTAAGCCAAGAGGTAACAAAAAAAGAAAAAGAGAGAAAAAGAAAAAACTCAAAGATTTGTTTGTTGATATTAGAAGGTTCTTGGAAATATCATTTTCCAATTTAACTTCATAAACTCACCAATTTGGAATAAGCAAATACAAGATTCATAATAAGGTAGGTGCCAGACTTCTCATCTTGGCTGACACTCTTATTTTCAGCTTGGAAATGTCAAGACTTCAGAAAATATCATGAAATTTTACATTATATCTTCAATAACATCTTGAAAATTGCAGATTGCAGATTAAAAGAATTAATCGTCCAATTAATCAGGCATAAATACTGTGCCTGCCAGAAAGATAACATTCAGGTTGTTATGTGAGTTCTTGTTTGTGGTGGAGAAACCAAAAATTAAAAATGCTGAACTTGCATATGTAGAAGTTGAAGGGGCCCTCTTCTTATAAATTGTAAGTATAATTTAAATCCCTTTTAAATATGGAAAAGCTAGTTTAAGAAGGGATTAAGAGAATATTATAAATAACCTATTTGCTCCAGAATGCACAAGATGCAGAGTATCAAGGTGTAACACACATGCCAGGAGGTGTAGGGAATAGAAATCCTTTCACTTCATCACTGACCACTGCAGTTTGCATCTCCTCAACTTTCCTCATTAGTGCTCTGCTAAGAGCACTAATTGCTAAACTTACTTGTTGATTACTTGTTTCATCCTGTGTTGTGCCTGTTCCTAACGATGTTATTTCTGTCTGTGCCCTAGGCTCCTTCAAGATAAGCACCCAGTCTGGGCCCACACAGTGCATGGGAGCTGGCAGAGAAAATGCCTGCATCTAAACTGGGATTACACAAGGCAGAGGGAAATTATATACAGGGATGCAAGGAAATCAGCCTGTTAGACATGTCTGAAAGCACAGGCAGCTTCAGGCCCTGCCTAGTACAGGCTTCATGGAGAACCAAAAAATACACATTTTCTGCCTTTGAGAAGCTGCTTGAAGAAAAGAGAGCAGTAATAAAAGGGAAGASACAGAGATGCAGCAAGACGGTTTTGCTTTACAGACCATTCAATTTTATTTCCAATTTTAGCTAACTTTCTATGGATATGATTCATCTCACTTCATTGTAGCCACTTAAGTCCAAGYTTCTGGTCTAAGCTAGGGAATTGGGCTGCCCATAACCAAAAGAAAGCAGGAGAAATTGCCAAGAGTGACTTGCCTCTTAAGGCAGGTATTGCAAGAAGGTGAGCGGACAGGGAGTCACTGTCCTTCTCCATTGATTGAAAGGAAAGCATAGATAATTAGTTTAAATTATAGCTATATTTTCACACGTCAAGAATAATCCCATGCTGAGGTTTTTCTTTTTCTCATCAAAATTTTACATCACAACAAAGGATGAAAAGATTCCATTTACCCACAGATATATTTTTATCTGGCACATCCATCAGACAATCTTCAGGTGGTCTTAAGAAGCAACCTGCCCACCCAGCTTGCCCTGAGGGGCACTTGGCTTGTTGGAATTGAACCGAGTCACCACTTTGGGGCTTCAGGAAGGCTGAAATTTCCGACCTGCTGGAGAGGTGAGAGGCCGAGGGCAGCAGAGCCCACTGGGGTCCTGCTGTGGGGCCACGGCCACCCCTGCCACTTCTTCAGTGCCAGCTGCTGTGGCACTTGTGCTCTTCAAACGTCTGGGATGGCATTCACAGCGTTAATACAAAGTCCTGAGCCCCACAGTCCTCCCTTTGCTCATTTTCTCTTTCCTCATTGCTGGGTTGTGTCGATGTATACGTGTATTTGCAGCATCTGTCCTCTGTATGTGTTAAGCCTTGGGCCTAAGAATGACAACCCGTGGACCTGCAACGACTTGAAATATCACGTGCTGGTGCTGTCTACCCTGCAGCCAGCGGTGGGACAAGTGATGCCTTATAAATCCACATCCTTTAACCTGTGGAGAGATTAGAGAAGCAAGAAAGAAGTATCTTAATCCCTGCCTCGAGCAATTTAAAACCTCCCTTTTTTTTGGGACCCTACAATAAATCAAAACACAAGACTTGCTATAWTCTGCAAATAAATCTTTTTCTGATATTCATTTCTCACATAAYTTTTCTGTAGCAAAATCTGGTTTCTTTACCAAAAAGGCTGATAAAACATCAAGCATTTTATAATTTAGTAGCATTATCATAATACCTTTTTTCAGTTATATGCCATTCATTCATTGCGCACAGTATAAGCAACACACTGCACAGTAGAAGCATCCTTCTTACACAAAAGGTAGAATTAATAATTTATCATGTGATCTATTTATTARTATTGAAACCCACTAAATGTAAACCACTTGTCCAACAATAAATCACATAGGAATACAAACCAAAGGCAGATTAAATTACCTGAAAAAAAGTCTCCCACAAGTAATTTCCACATGCACTTCAAGAAAATTGTTTCCAAAGTGTATGTATATGAGCTACTTCTATGAATAATCGGTTACTGCAGAGGACATCTAGTACTGAACATCCAGTAAAGAACATATGTCTGGTTATCTCTGAAGGACTAGGAACTACTGARAGAGAAGCAGTTTATCAGCTTATGAAACACACATTTTGTCCCATTTAACAAGCTYTCTATTTGAGGATGTGATGGTACTTTGTGGAGCTCCCTGAGGAACTGCAGCATTTTTCCCCAGACTGTGACTTACTCAGCAGATTGCCCTGTCCCTTATTGCAATGTGGGGTATATATATGAGAAACTCATGCTGAATTTCAGGTTACTGTACCTGAAGTCCTTAGCTTTAAACGGAAAAAAGAAAAAGGTGCTCACAGGAGTGAGCTGTGAGGCGCAGAGCTGGAGCTGTTTGGAGGCTACCTCGATATGGCCACATGAGCTGGGGTCACAGCTTTCAGCCAGGCGTATTTAGGACCACCTCAAAACCCAAATCAAACCCCTTTCACCCCGTTGCACTCCTGCCTTGAGAGCGTGATCTCTTACAACTGCTCTGACCTTATTCAGTTAAATCTGCTACTAAACTTCTGATGTTAATTAGACAGAAATACTTTGACCCTTAGGTGCAAGATGGAACAATTAAATGGTTGTTTAATGAAACAGCAACTAAGGGGTGCTTGGCAGCATTTTAAGAATCCCAACCTCCCTTTTTAACCCATATGAACTTCTTCTGCCGTGAACTTAACCTGTCACAAGTTTCTTTCACTGCCTGTATTTGCTAGCGCCGAAAGCGCCAGCARGTTGACTTCACAAATCAACCCCGTGGCAGGTTGCAGGCCGAGCCCCATTCTCACCTCCACCTTGATGCCTGAGGCAAAGTGCTGCCTTTCCAGCTGAAGTGCACGGCTATGTCTTTACTTGCTCCCCTCATTTTGCCCTACGCACTTCTAGAAGACACACTTGGTCGTCTAAAATACAGGTAAGAGCTCCTCAGCATTTCTCTTTCCTGCAATTGGGCTAAAATGCTTTGATTTTACTTATTATTGTTAATCTGTTGAAATGTTTACAGGATAATATTGGTATTGAGTGTAACGGGGTTAAATAGGGTAGTGTCTGGGACAGGTAACTATCAAAATAGATAAATTACTGTGCATACTTGCACTTTACTCCAGCACTGTCGCAGTGCTTGCAACTTAAGTCATCTCAGAGTCTATCCATTACTCTGATGTAATGTAAAATTAAAGTCCAGTTCAGCAGGAAAAGGTTTCCTTGGTTGTGCCCTGGACTTTGGATCTGCTGCCAACTCTGTGTCGCCAGGGAGTGGGGCAGGCTCTTCCCCCTGCAGCAGCCCGGCTTCTGCGGGGCCGCGGAAAATTAAAGGAATTAAAGCATTGCTAAAGGCTGGTGCCTTTTCTATAGCTTCCTTTGACTACAATTGCTGAATGGACATGTAGGTATGGCTGTTGTATGTATGCTTTGTATGCAGCAAAGTGAACCAAGCCTACATGGAGCCTGTAAAATCTTAAATACATGGGGTGTATCTATGTGAGTAGTTCCTCCTGCTCTGGCACCCTGGGGTAGTGGGAACAGTTCCTCCCACACCAACACCACGGCGTGTTTTGTCTTTGCCTTGTGTGGCAGGATTCACATGGGGAGCCTCTCACGACCGGGCACCCACTGGCACCTGCAGCAGGACTGGGGGCTGAGGACCCAAAGGTGGCCCATCCGACTGTGCTTTGGGGGCTCTGGTTGTTGGAAATGGGGTGGCAGGATGCYGGATTACCCTTTAGATCACAGCTCCCTTCCATTTCTCCAATAGTCCCTCTGTGTTGGCAATTCTTATTATTCCCTCTGTGGGTAGCAGGAAGAAAGACTTGAAGTAAATGCCACAATGAGTGTCCCTTGGATTCCAACTGAGATCTCCCACGTACTGAGATCTCCCCCAGATATTTAATATTGATTTTAACATTCYCCTGCACAGCAGTATAAGATACAGTTATATAATATTGTCTGTGCCAGCTTCAAAATCTGTAACACCTAACTTCAAGCATTTGTCTGTGACATCTACATTAAGAGATGTCTCTGTTTTAAGTCAGTAGAAAGAAACAAAACCCCCAGAGAATGAGTCAGATCTCTGCACACAGACAGCTCTAGTTAGGATGAAATAGTTTATATTCAAATACTACAATATTTTTGCCGATAGCATTTTGTTTTTATTTTAACCCAAGTGTGAATATGTTTTTTTGGTCTTCAAAAGCATTTTTGAGGTGTCTGTCAGCTTTGATCTAGTTTTCAATGATGAAAATTCTTTCATAAGAAATTTCTACCAGAAGAAAATCAAAGCCAGGCTTTTCTTTTAATCTTAGTATCACAGCTCTGTTATTACAGTTTTGCTAAAAGATAGTAGCTCTGAGTAAGCCCATGTGCAGAAATCCCTTGGTGAGGCAGGGCTCTGAGTGACCTGGCAGTTCTTCTCTTACAGCGACACCCCTTTGAGTTTCACACCAAAGCATGAGGCTTGAGCTGACCTTTCTTCTACACCTCAGTAAGTACAAATGTCACATCTATCCAGGCTGGTTTTGAAAGGATATCATAGGATTTACATGTCTCAACAAGACTTTTTTAGAGCACTTCTTTTATTTATCAACTTTTATTTATCAGCTATTGTTGATAGCGATTCCTTGTTCCGTCCTCTCCTGTCCAGGAGCTGTGGGTCTGATAGGAAACCTTGAAGTACAAAGTAAAGATACCAATTGAAACCGAGCTTGAATCAGGCCCTAAGATGGGCAGTATATGTCTGTTARAAGCCAAGAAACTTGAATCTGGAAAATAAGAAAGGACAAGATAACCAAACATACGCATTGCTTTATACTCAAAGAATCGACTTTCAACAACTACCCAAAGTATAGCTTGAATTATAAAATGAAATCTGGCAGATGCAGATATTTATACAAATATTCTTCATAAACACTATGTATTTACTGCGCTAAGTGCACTAGTGTTTCTAATGTTCCTCTGGGATCTTCRTGTATTGATTTTGCTTTTTTAACTGTACTTTGTATAACAAGTCGAGCCAAGTAAAGCAGAACAGATAAAGCCTCCGAGGTACCATTCCTGTTCAGGGTTTCAGGACAGAACTTGTTTAAAAGGACAGGCCCTGCAAGGGAAGTCCTAACATAATGGAAAAAAAAATATTTAAAGTCATTTCAGGCAAAACAAACCAAAAGAACTTGCAATTATTTATTGAATTGTGAATGACGCTCTTTAATTACTAATATCCATTCCATGGTTCTTCATGGAGGGTTCTGAAACCACAGCATTAGGTTCATTTCAAATTACTAGATAATGTGAGGGAGCTCTGACTTTGATCCAGATCTCAGTTACACCAAGATAAGCTTGGAGAATTGAGCAGAAATCAGCAAAATAAGATCAGTGTCTGACCCTGCCCATGAAGGTTATTGAAATGTCTGTGGTTGGCCTGCAGTAGTACTGGGAATATCAGGAGAGGAAGCAAAATAAATTATTATTCCTAGACGAATGGCACGTTTACTGCACGAACAAGTGCTGAGGWTTGAAGTTTTAGGGCAAATTGGCAATATGCTGGCTATTATAACAATTTTGTGGCAGGTGCATTCATTAGAGAAGCTCTTTAAAATTCTGCCAAATGGTTTTATTAGGGACTAAAGGAATGTAGACAAAGGATGATTTATTTTTCCACCTGTATTACAATGTCACTGCTTTTCTCCAGTGAATACTGCTGAATATGAATGAATGCATATGAATGCATATGAATGTATATGAATGTATATGAGTGTATGAAGCCTTTGCTCTTTTGCACCCAGTGCTGTTGAGACCCCAGGGTGCCCAGGACGCCTGTGATGCCAGTTCTTGCCACCCGGCCATCGGAGACCTCCTCCTGGGTCGCAGCAAGCAGCTAACGGCCTCGTCAACCTGTGGCATGAAYGGCCCTCAGAAATACTGCATCGTAGGCTACCTTGAGGTTGGTTTGCTCTTTTCCTTTTTTAATAAACTAAACTTTGCTTACTAAGAATATCCTCATCTAGAAAAAGAAATTGCCCAGAGTGGGATGTTTCTATTGGAGTTGTTTGGATAGCCATCAGGTGGCACAAAATAMGCCTGGTGGAAGTCTACAGCTTATTGCAGCACAGATGGAGCATTTGGCAGTAAACCACAGAAAACCTTCAGAGTGACACATAGTTTCTCAAGAGAGAGGAACATCAGCAAAATGCCAATGAGCACAAGGCCTTTGGAAATCATTTTCCTTCTCAGAGGCCTCAAAGATAAGGACCACAGTCTGCATGGGGAGTCGTGTTTGGCGGGATGAGGGCTGCAGGCTGTAGACCTTCCCTGCAGGACCTTCCCTCCTTGCGCTGAGACCTGAGGCAGCCTTCAGAGCTTCACACCCTGTCTGCTCATGTGGTTTGATCTAAAATCAGACCTATGTTGACAAAAGCAGAAAGTCATCTCTGACAGAGGGAAAACCCTACAGTGTGCAGCACTGGGACCAGTGCCACTTATCCCCTTACCTCTTCRTCCTCTTTTGGACCTGGTGCTTTCTTCCCTCCATTTTCCAAACTGGCTCGGTGAAGCAGGGAATCCTTCCCTTAGCAGTGGCCTCAGGACTCCCACATAAGTCCTTAGTTCCCTTGCCAGTGATGAGGAACCAGATGGCTCAGGCTGGGAGCACCAGCACCCATATGTACAGGCTGCCCCTGCGGGCCTTGCAGGCCATGGGAGAGGTCCTTGTTGCTCCCTGGTAAAGAGGGAGATGCCTGTCAGGGCTCTGCGGTCCCACTGGTGTGTGGAAACACCAGCAGGGATGAAGGGAATTCTCCTTTCTCCAGTCCTGGAGGACTCGGCTGTATTGAGCTAATAGATCAACACAAGTAGAAATATATATGTATATATATTTATCAAACACCAGCTGTAGACTGAATGGGAAGTTAATAAAATATTGCTTGTTTTATAAACAATTAAAAACTGTTAGAGGTAATCACCTTCCAGCATAATGACACATTTACAGTTTAATGCTCTGCAATACTGAAGTGTCACTGAGCTCTGCTTGGAGTTACTCGTGGCAAATAGGTTTTTCTGCAGATTTTAAATGCCTCTTTCTTCTTCCCGGAAAGCCTGTGAGCTACTGTTCAGCTTTTGCCGTTTCCTCCCACATGCTTTGTGAAATGGGGCTTTGGCATTTACTCTGAATGTGGGCGATTTTTGGGATACAGGAGTGCAAAGAGCTGTCTCAGGGACATCTTGAGTAATAGATAATTAATATTTTCATTTGCCCGTAYTTACCCTTTGAATTATGTAAATACAAAGCCATGAAAACCAACAGCTGCTCTTGAGATAATCCATGTGATTTAATGCTATTTCAGTGTAGCTGGACCCCTCTGGTGACTATTTCCTGAAGATGAGAGTTACAAATTCTGCTGCTTTACAGAGCTCAAGAGATAGAGGTTTATGCTCTTGCAATTCCATTTGCTACACAAGCTCCCCATAAATGTGTGGGTAACTTATAGTCTATGAGGAAGTTCTGCTGTAATCAGTTCTTCTCACCAGCACCTTCTGTATGCTTTCCTAGAGGGAGGCCAGGAAGCTTAGCATCTTCCAAAGTCAATTTTTTTCCCCTAAAATTCTCCTCKTGATGACCCAGATCAGGCATCATAGTAAGAACAAACCTTACTTGTGAAAGTATGCATTAGTGATCGTGGCAAACTGCCCCAAATCGGGAATTAGTTAGGAGGTTTTGTTGAAAATTCAGATTGAAAAATACAGTTTAACATCTCTGTGTTTGAAAAGAGACACTAATTATTTACCCTCTCATATCCATTTGTTTCTAAAGACGTTCAGTGGATTTTAGGCCTCTGATTGGATTCATTAGTTACACATGTTCTGAAAGGGACACGAAGATAAGTCAGTACTGAAGAAAGTGCAAAGCTGCACACTGCAGAGACAAGCAGCATCTGGCAGCCTTGCATTAGGTGGACGTGTATGTGCTTGTCGTTTGGGAAGCGAAAAGATTTTTACTGTGCAGCCTTAAATGTAAGTTGAATGAGCGCCATATTATATGTGCCTATATAAACTGCCTGGGTAACTTGAACAGTCCACACCAGAGCTATCTAAAATCAGGTGACTGGGTGTTTTTTGTATTTCTGTCTCATCTTAGCAATTGACACATTCATGACATCCATGAGTCAAGTACACCGCAGAATGGCTAAGTACAATATATATTTATCATATTATTTAAAACACACCTGTGTGTATAATATACCTCTGAATCTGTATCTGTTTGTTTATTTAAACATGAATAATTACAAGGTGCTTAAAGATGTGCAAACCATTCCTAATATTTCTCTGTACATCTTGAGCCTCTCAGCTATGGGCACCAAATCTGTGGCATCTCCTCAGCTTACCTTTAGTGTAGGATTGTATCATCTTCTTCCTGATGTCCTGTCCCCCTTGGCTCCCCTGGCTATCTCCTCTGGTCTCTTACCCTTTCATAGCACTCACTGAAGGATCCTCCTCTTGCTGGTGACATTTCTGATGATCTTGTGCAAACTAGCATTTAAACTTGTCTCTCTGACATCTYTTTGTCTGTAAAGAGATCAGATGCCTCATCTAGGTGTTCTTTCTTTTTGGAGGTAGCAAAAACAAATTAGTGAGATTTTTCCTCTTAATCATTTAAGAGACCATATTGCCATCATACCTGCCAGTCAGGCACAGAACTCGAGCATCACGTTTGGCTCGAGCGTTGGGGAGGCAGCTGTTCGTGTCCCCACATCTTCCTTCTCAGTTAAGGTGTTACACTTCTCCAGGGCACTGCTGAGGACAACCACTCCACTTGTACTCATTCTTAGTGTCTGAATATGGATGATTTTTCAGGCTAGCACTTCAACCTTGTCACCTTTCCTTACGTCTTCTACTCATTCCTGCTTCCTTCTACTTACTCCTGCTTCCKTATCATCTTAAACATGGGCTACTTCCCTTCACTTTCAAAGCCTTTGCAGACAGCAGCCTCTAATCATGTCACCTTCATCACGTGCTTGTTAAATTTTCAAACAACCCTATCACTGAGATCCCCAACCTCCCTAACTCCACTTTTAAGCTTTCCCCATTCCATTGAACCTACAACAGGCATCGACAGTGGCTGCAGTGATGGTGTTTGGCAAGATCACCTATTTGCATCATGTCAACAGCTACATTTCTTTCCATTTATACTGTTTGGTGCTTCCAGCCAGGTCTTTGAGGCACCATAGATAACAGAGAATGTGCAAAAAGGCAAAATGAAATAAATGTGTGTATGTGATTTAGTAAATGGCCCTTTCCGGGCTTCTCTCAAATCTTGAAAGAGCAACTCATCCCTCCCATCCATTCTACTACCTCACTCCATTCACTGACTCAAAGTTTCTGCAGCCATTATGAGATATGGCTAAAAACTTAACTTTTGAAACATTTTCTCATGAGAAATGCTTGCAAAACAAACCATCTGACAGATAAAACTGGAACCAAATTTCTTTGCTCTTACTAAGATTCCCTCTTCACAGCAGAAAACGTGTTTTCATATGGTACTGAGGCAAATAAAAGTCCTAGCATCCCAACACCTATTACATCCTTGCTTTCTTTGTGCATATAATGAATTTGTCGAACTCAGTCAGAGGTGTCCTTTACATATGAAAGCAGAGGCACCCAAAGCAACAAGGCAGGTCCCAATCTTGCAATCAAATATATATGTGTTCCACCAGATCTTTAAAAAAGAGACYAAATTCCTCTATCCTGCCTATTTTGTTTTCTAGGCTGACCAGAAGTGCTTTCTTTGTGATTCCAGACACCCATATAATTCCTATACACAGCACAACAGCCACATGATTGAAAATGTTATCACAACTTTTGAGCCTGACAGGAAAAAGAAATGGTGGCAGTCAGAAAACGGTAAGTTTCCTGGGGAAAAAAAATGTCACTTCATGTGGTTTGATTCACTTATATAATCATTTTCCACTATTATCCCTTTATAAAAAGGTAAGACAAAATTGCATGTCTTCTTYGACTCAGTAGTATTAAAGAGGTATTTAGAGTGATTTAATCCTGTCCTTATGTATCACTAGAGGAATTTAGAAATCTTGTTTATTTACAGACAAATTCTAAGAAGTGCAGTACTTCCAACAACTGAATGCTTAAGTAAAGCCTGACTAGTTTTGTCACAGATTTCCCTGTGGTAGTTCTTCACCAATATCCATTTATATATCTTTACATCTTCTTTGTGAAGGGAAGTTAGGAGGAATGGCATTTTACTATATCCTTATTTTACATATGATAAGCATGTGAAAATATTTTACTAGTGAGAATTTAAGACATAGAAAAATTAATATAATATGTATTTTTAAACACTAAGTATTAAATTGATATCCAGCTAGAAATTCCTAAGCCTTGTTTTTTTTCAAGATGTGTAGCAAGGAACTGTCACCAGCTTTGGGCTCCACTGAGAATAAAGCTATGGGCCAGCTCCAAGAGGGCCATTTCTTGCTATCCCTATCCTTCCCTTGGGATGAGATCTCACAAAAAAGCCTTGTCAGCAGAAGCTCCAGTGTGACAAATGCAGACATAAGCACTGGGGATGTCATCTGATGCTACAGAAAATATGCAAATTGTGGTTTTTCTCCGCATGCTTTTTGGAAAATGCCTGCAATTTCGAGCAATAATCTAGCTCATGAAAAAATCCAAATCATCGTGTAGCAGTGTAGATATGTTTAACAGATCCATTTAACAGGAAAAAAAAACAATTTTTGTTAACATCATTCTTAAAAATGAGGAAAGACATTGGAGGGAATTAAAAGAAGTCTAGGTGCACACAGGAAGACACAAACTCAGACCCTCACTGTCACCATGTGTTTCCAGAGTGAATGAGGTGTGAACTGGGCCTTGAACATCTCCTGCAGCCTGGGTGACCTGCAGCATTGCTGGGTACCACACTGGGCATCACATCGCCCTTCACAGAGGCACTGGGACAGGGAGGTCTAGGCCAGATGCCAGTTCTGTGCTCCTGGTGATGGGAAAGGCACTTTACCTGCTCCACTGAAAAGCTATCTCAGCAGCCCCTCTCTTTCACCCCATGTCTTTTCAGGCATTGACCATGTCAGCATTAGATTGGACCTAGAAACTGTGTTCCAGTTCAGCCATCTTATCCTGACTTTCAAGGTAATGTTGTATGCACATATTTTACCTGAGCTTTCATTTAATTTTCTATTTCATTTATACTATATTTCACTCATATTTCATTTAATTTTACACTAATTAGTAAATCACTGGAATAGATTGCGTAGAGAAGCTGTGGAGTTTAGRGGTTTGTAACAACAGGTTAGATAAACACCTGTCAAGAACGGTTAAGTTATAGCTGATCCTGCCTTAGGGGAGTTAGATAGGCTGAATGGTTTCCTCTTCATGTGCCTTCTGGTCTTGTTTTCTACTAATCTGAAAATTATAGTTGAAAAAAGATAGATTGCAAAGTTAAATTCTCAAAATTTGGGAAATGCCAGAACTGAGCATTCRAATATAACTATGCCTTCTCCTGCATATGTATTGTGATCTGAATGSTTACAAGTTTTTCACTACAAAATCTGCGTTTTGTTGCAGCATATTGCCTTACTAAAAACTAAACTTGTGTTTAGGAATGACGGTACAACAACCTCTGGTATCAATGTCTGGTTAAGGACTTCTTAAAATAATGTTTCTTACAGACATTTCGGCCTGCAGCGATGCTGGTTGAGCGCTCCACAGATTTTGGTCAGAGCTGGAAAGCGTTTAGGTATTTTGCCCAGGATTGTGCAGCTTCTTTTCCCAACATCTCTTCTGGTCCAGCAAAAGGTGTGGGAGACATTGTTTGTGACTCCAGATATTCTGACATCGAGCCCTCCACTGAAGGAGAGGTATTGCCAAATATCTCTGTTCTATGAATTCAGTCCATATATTAATATTTTCTGTAGCTGAAGRGCTACAGAACAGCTGTAGCTGTTCTGAGTCCATTATATATATATTTATCTGTAATATATACATATTGAAAGAGAGAGACATGAGTTGTTATTGATTTGACTAAATAAGAGGGAGAAAAAAACTACTGCATTTATCCTCCAGTTTCACATCCAAATGAACTCATAAATTAACTTTTACAAAACTTTCTAGTGCCTTTTTTTTTCTGGTTTCCAAATTCCTGTAGAAGTCCCTCCTTACAAGAAATTGCCACATCCACCCCTTCTGCTATGGCAAGAGTTTGTCTTTTGAGCCCTTTCAAGGRGGCCCAGGCCTTTCCTGACATGTCCCTCCATCAAAAGGTCTTTTTGCTTCACTTCAAAGCTTCAAAACAGCCCTTTTTTCTCTTCTGTAAGATCAGTAACGTGGCATCAGTAACAAGTGAGTCTCAGGTGACAGATTTTGTATGCCAGAAAAAAAGATTGCATGTTTTTACACATATATTAACTTCTTTTTTGCAGGTTGTCTTAAAAGCTTTGGATCCTAGCTTTGAAATAGAAAATCCACATGCGCCATATATCCAAGGTATGAACAGCCTGGCTTTTCTCCAGAGATATTTTGCTGATGCTGTTTGTATACTGAAATGGAGAAGTGTTCAGCAGTGTAACTCAGTGATTCTAAAAAGTCAGTATACAAAGATTTTAGGGAGACATCTGTTCTAAATAAAACAAACCAGTCTTATTCTTTGGTCTTGATGTTGAATGGCCTGGCTCTGCACAGCTTAGATTGACCACATCCATAGAGGTAAATTGTTATTCTTAGGAGCAATCTCAGCCCCATTCTGCAAAATGCAGTTTGCTCCAAGCCAGAGCCATGCCAAGGAAGATGACAACACTTAGCTGTTTGCTGCAAGTGGGCCTATTCTCTGGCACGATACAGGTCACTGACTGGGTGGAGCTGGGCTGATACCAGGCTACTTTACCTGAATTTCTTTGGTTTAGGGAAATATCTGGATGATTTATCCAAGAAGATTTGACTTGGTCTGTTTTCAAATGTGCAGAATTTAGAGCGCCTTGGGCTCTTCATTTCTTCTCTTTTCTTCTAGAGTTCATTACTTTGACAAACCTAAGGATAAATTTTACTAAACTCCACACCCTTGGGGATGCTCTGCTTGGAAGAAGACACAATGATCCCCTTGACAAGTATTACTACGCTGTCTATGAAATGGTTGTGCGTGGCCATTGCTTTTGCAATGGTCACGCCAGCCGGTGTGATCCTGTGGAGAGCCTGCGGGGAGATGTTTTCCATGAGCCTGGAATGGTGCGTCCTAAATGTCCTCTCCAAGGAGGACAGGTCCTGTGGATATTTTGAAAGAACAGCTGGAGGGGGAGCAGGAGGGAGGTCTCTGATGATCCTTGGATTGATCATATGTAACTAGACCTTGTAAAAAGTTTCATACAGCTTCATCCTTTAAAACCCTAGGACACATGTCACAGAATTTGTCCCTTGTTGGCATTAGTGTGGGACTTCTAAAGCAACGGAGAGGAGACATGTTGGTGATAGCATCAAAATACCAGAGCTGTAATGGTGCAAATATAATGCAGTAAGTAGCTGGTGCTACGTGCAGGCTTGAAGGGCTGCTCAGGGGCACATTCCTTCCCTGCTGCTGGACTCGGGGCATCTGCAGCACTAAASGGAGACACCAGCACAAAGAAAATCTGACAGTACTAAGCTAACCTGGGAAAAGTGGCGTATTAAAAAAATCTGGAACATGATCGTGAGTTTCTTCCTTTTGGGAACAAATGTTTTGTATTGTTTTGCTTTGTTTCCCCAGGAAGATATATATATATATATGAATATATATATATATGTGAATATATATATATGTGAATATATGATATATGAATAAATAGACATTTGGAGAGAGAGAGATGTAGGAATAAAAAAGCTTTAATTTATGTCACTAGAAATAGATTTTCTTTCTAAACACTGCACAGCAGGTTTGCAACTGGTTGAAGTTGGTCAGTATTCTCCATACCTTTTACTAAGAATTTTGTCAGCTGAGGGAGCCAAAGAGCTTTGGATTTCCCTGATATTGCTGGCATACCACAGGCAGAATATTACTTGAGTAGGGAACACAGGAGGTCAGGAGGTCTTCTAGCCATTTAATGAATGGTTATATACAGGTGCAGTATGTACCTGGAATGCCTTAATTTGATTTAGGAGGGGTGCTGGAAGCTGGTGGCCATTTCATAGTATTAAAACTTGCATCAGTAAAGAAAAAATAAACCACTTTAAACTTGTAACTTAATGGAGCAGTAAAGTGAGCAGGAACAGAATATATAAAAATTTGTTCTAAGATGCAAGAAGGGCAAAATTGGATTCTGTCACAGCAGAGGTCTTATATGTAGAGGAAGAAACATCTTTTTGATGTTGAAATCAAAATTTTGATGTTGTTTGTGTGAAACATCCATCTGTTTCATTTGGGATAGAGAAGGATACTTTAGTCTTCCCCTTCAAATTCCACAAAACCAAAGAAATCTCTCTTCAGTTGTCCTTTCCCGGGCTTTGCAGGTCCATGGGAGATGCATCTGCCACCATAACACCGCTGGCGTGGCCTGTGAAAGATGTAAGGATTTCTACAACGATGCTCCCTGGAGACCTGCTGAAGGGAAGCAGGATAACGCTTGCAAACGTAAGGACAACACAAGCTCTTCCTCTCCAGCACAAGGAAGATGAGTGTAGTACAGTCCTAGGGCCATGCTTAATGGGATGGCCAAGTTTCTGGGAGGGAATATTTTCGATGTCCCTGTCTGGAAACATAGATTGATTCATGTGTCCATCAGTGCTCAGCTGCCCTGCAAGAAAAAGAGCTGTTTCCCATTCTGATTTTCCATAAGATGATAAAAATAGGAAAAGGGGACTAACACAAAACAGATCRTTCATCGTTAGTGTGAGGTCTTTCTTGCAAATGAAAGACAAGGCTGAATTTTTTTTTCAAAGTGAATGGATAACATTGCACTACAAAAATAGGGGTTTKGGGGATTGGGATTGGGATCCCGAAATTGGGATTTCGGGATCTGTAACGAATATTCAGTGAGATCTTCCTTTGATGAAACAGTGTTCACGGCAGCATATCAACCACACTCATCAGCATGAATGTGTTTCCAAGTTTAGGGTCCTGTTTTATCTTAAGTCTCCAATTAACACTTTGCAAGAATATGTGATGGAATCGTTTATTTTGCTACTTTTTTTTTTTTTTTTTTTTTTTTTTTGTCAGCCACTGTGGCTAGCAAGCAGTGTACGTGAAGCAAAAGGTAATGCAGACTAATGAATCATCTTTAATATTATATATGTGGTGTCAACGCTGAAAACATACAAAATCATAGATTTTAGAGAGAGCCACTTTTACTGGAAAAGGAGGTCTGTTTTTGACCTGCACCTGATCCAGAAAATGCGTGTGCTTGGGTGTGCTTGCCAAGTGCAGCGTTGCCAGTTCCCACTAATTTAGGTGAGCCCGGCAGTTCTGGCTCCACTCCAGGAGCTCCCTGGCTGCAGTGCTCTGCTGAGATCAAACTGCACCAGTGTTGTTGCAACACAGGCTCCTGGCACAATGTGGCAAATGTCCCTTCCTGGGTGCAGATGTTGGCAGGGCCTTCTTCTCCTCTTCAAACGRGTGGAGGTGATGCCACTGAGCTGCTGTTTTATACAGGAGGAGGAGAAAGGAAAGGGGAAGAGTGAAGAGCAGCAGCCTCTGGCTCCTCTCCCCCAACCCAGGGTGGTGCTGAGGTGTTTTGTGGATGGATGCTGCTCTTCCCTGTGGATAGGGAGCTGGAAACCAAGTCAGGCAGAAACGTCTTCTGCTTGAGGAAGGATTGGACATTCCCAGGGTTTCTTGCATGGTCTGGCAGCTGGGATTAACAGAAGGTGAAATGGTGACACCAGCCCAAAGCGAGATGCCTGGAGCCTTCTGTTTTGCTCCCACTAGTGGCTTATTCGACTGCTTGGCTTATGCTTCAAGGCATTCATATATGTCCAAGTCAACTTCAGAAGGACTCAGAACTGCCCCTTGCAGATTGCTAACTTCTGTAGCCAAAAGAATTAGTAGAACATTTGTTGTTGGACCCTCTTCTTTCCAACTGTTCCAYACAGTCATATGCTTCTTTTTTTTTGCAGTTAGCCCATAGTCTTGCCATCATTATGACCCACTAGCATATATATATAAAATAAAATTTGTTGTCAGTACCAAAGCTACTAAATTTGCTGAATTTGCTGTGGTGGCAAGGTCACAGTAAGGGCTACGGTGCAAAATGCCTCACCCTGTGTTTTTGCTTTCAGAGTGCAACTGCAACGGCCACTCTGCCAGCTGCCACTTTGACATGGCAGTGTAYGAGGCCAACGGTGGTGACAGCGGAGGTGTTTGTGAAGACTGTCAGGATAACACCATGGGGCAACACTGTGACCAGTGCAAACCCTTTTTTTATCAGGATCCACTCAAAGTCATCTCRGACCCTCACGTCTGCCTCCGTAAGCTCCCCTTTTTCATTCTCTTTAAGAATGGCTCAGAATGGGGTGGCTCCAGTTCTCTCTGCTGCTCTCTGCGCCCCATTGCATCACTACGCTTAGATGTTAATATAGTTGTAAAAATATTAGCAGACCTATTACATCCAGATTACCTTATAAAGTAACTGCGTAACAGCTTCCTTAAACAAGCATTATAAAAGGAGCTGCATATTTTCAACTCATTGCTCGTCTGAGCTTTGAAATACAGCAGAGATGTCATCTTTCTTAAACAATATGAATAGAAAATATGCATAGCAGTAATGTTGTTGCTCCCATGATAGTCATGGATTATGAAAGGGATGATAGATGATGGGACAACTAGCATCTTTTGCTAGAGCAAGTGCCATGTATGGGAAATRCAAACTTTCAGGCATGCAAGCCCTTCTTCTGAAAGACAAGTATAATTCATTATTAATATAGCACAGGAAAAAATGATCTGAGTATAATTTAGTTGTAGTGTTTGATTGGCCATTTTGAGTGAAAAGCAGAGGGGAAGATCACCAGGGGGAGAGGTGGATATTGCTGAACTGTGAGAAAAGTTTCGTATCCTTGGGAAAAATGGGATGCTTCATAGAAGTGGTGTCTCCTGTTTAATCCAATGCTTCTGGGAAGCAGTTCATCCATGGACAACTCAGACTAGCTGTGTGGAGGTGACTCGTGTGTGATATCCCTCTGCAACTTTTTCAAGCTTATATCTAAATCTTCTTTTCTGATGTCTCCTGCTGTGCAGCCTGTGACTGTGACCCAAAAGGCACCTTGCAGCCCGGCTTGTGTGAGCGCCGCACAGACCCTCTTCTGGGAACTGTTGCTGGTCGATGTCCTTGCAAGGAGAATGTGGAGGGAGCCCGCTGTGACAAGTGCAGGCCAAACTACTATGGCCTGAGTGTCGATGACCCTCTAGGCTGCCAGCGTATGTAAACCACCTCTCTTATTCTTCTTTCAATGCATTTTATAGCTATTGAGGTACTAGAGCCCGTAGAAGCACACACATTAACTGCTTTACAAAATACCCAGTGGCCCACAGGGATTTAATGTCAGGGGCATCACATTGCTGAGGAAGGCAAAGGTTGTCAGGACCAAAAAGATACAAAAACATTTGGAGAACACATGCAAGTAACCAATTTCATTGACAGAAAAAAAGAGATTAAAACACATGAATGTTATTTCATGATCAAATTGAGCAAAAGGATGATTTCATAACCATGGAAACGATGCCAGGGATCTCTCTGAGGATATCTGGACTCTACAGAGCCCAGTGCAGGGTCAGGATGGCCCAGCTCCAGCCTCACAGACAGTCTAGCTGCAGTGCTGGGAGATGGAGGCCACCTCTTCTACCACATTTTAACTTCTCAGTGCCCACCTCTTCACTGAGGTGTCACAGGCTGTGCAGGGTGAATGCAGTTATGTAGCAGGCTAACTTGATGTAAGCATCTCCTAAAACCAGTCTTCCCACTCTGATGATAGTGCTGGGCTTTAGTATGTAATGTTCTGCCTGCTGCTCCATAAGGTTCCCATAAGGTGCTCCATAAGTTTCTACAGAAAATATGTACGATTCTTTCTGGGTAGCCATGGTCTGAAATGTTCTTTTAAATGYATTTAGAAGCCGTTTGTCAGGAAGCAAATGTATTTTTTAGGAAGAGGAAAATAGAAATACCATCCACAACCACATATTCCACTCATTTTAGGTTCCATGCTTAAAATATAACTAACATAAAATAAAGAGAAATCCATGTGCCTGAAACAAAAGCCCAAATGAATGCTCCTTCAGACTAATAAGACCATGACTTATTTTGTTYTTCTGCTTGTTTTCGATAATTTTGGGGCAGTGTTTTGGGGCTCTTCATGCATAGCAGTGAGTGATAGGGAAGTGAGAAAGCAGCTGAGTGCTTGTCCTGAGAGCCTGCAGCCTGGCAGTTCTCTGAAGTAGGAGACAACACATCCGTCTCCTACTTGGGGACATTCTGAATCTGTGAGCAAAATCTGAGTATCAGCACACAGGATTGCACAGAAAATCACTGCATGGACTCCAGCCACTCATTCCCTGTTCCACCCCAAGATGTTCCTAACCAAGGCAAAGGTCCTTTTCCCCAAAACAAGGAGCTTGCTGCAGATTTGTGGACAGGGAATTCCAATCTGGAGATATTCTGGAGATCTTCAGGATGTGTTTGGACGCAGCCCTGTGCCACGTGCTCTTGGTGACCCTGCGTGTGCAGCGGGGTTGGACTAGATGACCTCTAAAGGTCCCTCCCAACCCTAACCATTCTCTGACTCTATGATCTGCAGATCCCTCACCCGAAGGATGGGGGCCGCCTGTCCCTCTGCTGCCACATCTGAAGCAAACTCCCGCTCCGCTGCTCGCAGCGGCGCCCACCCAACTAACCCCCCGTTTCTTTCCTCGCAGCCTGCAACTGCGATCCCTCGGGCACCCTGCCCTTCTCCAGCTGTGACGCCGTGACTGGCGAGTGCCTCTGCCAGCGGCGGGCCACCGGCCGGCGCTGCCACGAGTGTGTCGTATGTACCGGGGCCGTTTTTCCTGGGTCTTGATCCACATGGCTGGGGAAGATTCCGCTCCCGTCGCCTGCCTCCATGTGGGCTCTCGCATCGAAGGAGAGAGCGGCAGATGTTCTGGATGTGCTGCGCCATTTCCTGCGCCTTTAGAAATAGAAGGAACACAAAAACTTCCTTGTTTTCACTGAAGAAGCTTATTCTGTAATAATATTGGTTCAAAGTTTATTGTATCTATCTATGGAATTAAAGCATTTTAAATGGCAGAAGAGACAAATGAGAAGGGTAGCAAATTGCTCTTTATACARATTTTGTAAGCAGAGAAAGGAGCTAGACATAGGATATACTTTGGTGATGCTCCACAGAGCTCTGTGGACAGTGTGCTATGGCTCATTCAGCAGCCTGGTCTACCAGGACTTGAACCTTAATAACACACCCATGCTTAACCTTACTCACATCATAGTTCCAGAGAAATGTTCATTCAGAGAAGTCAATTCTTTTGTGGTTCACATACTTAGATATTTTCTGTAAAAAAAACTCTTTTTTTTTTTTCCCTTTATATTCCAGCCAGGATACTGGGGCCTTGGCAAGAGCTTGTATGGCTGCTTTCCATGTGACTGTGACATTGGGGGATCCCAGAATAATTTGTAAGTCAGTGTTTGCCTTGAATTTTTGTCTTGGCTTTGGTTTTATAAACTCTTGGGCTAGACTTTCTAATTAGTTTCATACAGTCTCGGTACAAATGGAAAAATAGACTGAAGACATAATTTCGTCAGATGAAAACACCATAAAGTCATGTTGGGATTCTGGGAATTGGAGGCTTTAAAGGAGACTTGCCTTTTTTCTTTTGAAGTCTGCTTTGAATCTCATGGACTTGAGATTAGTTTAATGAAAAAGACAAACCACCTAGTTTGAGAGAAGCAGAAGCTCTAATATTAGTAGAAATGAGCAGTAAGTTAAGGGTGACATTTTTAACTCAGCTTCCAATATCCACTTTAAATGCTAGAATATGCTAGAAATATGCTTTAAATGCTAGAAATATCTTATTTTTTCAGAGGYACTGGGCTCCTATTCAAAAGGTATAATTTTAGAGACAAGATTTGTTTCAGTTGTGCTCCTCCAAGATTTAGATCATTGCTTGTTAGATTTCAGATATAGAATCATATGATCTGATCCCATAGGACAATTCCTCRATATGCCCAGTGTGTAGTAAATCATAGCTAGCCAGTATGTCATATGCTAAATAAGAGTGTAAGTATATGAACATTACCATATTGCATCAAATCAAAACTCCATCTGACCTAATGCTGTGTCCCTAAAAATGATAGCTGTAAGACTAGTAATAGACACAGTAATAAATAGAGTAACAGATATAATAATGGATAGTGGCAGATCCTCAAGAAATAAAGGAATTTGCTATGGAATGGACAGAAAAAGAAAGAGCCTCTCACACCTCTCAAAGAGATGAGAAAGTAGCAGTAAATAAATCCAGCATCAGACAAGAGGAAACAGATGGTTGGCAGTAGGAAAAAGTTTTATAAGGGAACCCATATAATGATGAAAGAAACAAAGTAGAATCAAAGCTGGAATTTAGTTCCTTTTGTTTTCAGAAGACCCATGTTTTACACTCTCATATCCTTCCTTTACCAACTCTTACTCTAGGTGCTCGCCAAAGGACGGTCAGTGCACGTGTCTTCCCAACATCGTGAGCCRCCAGTGCAACAAACCAGCTGCAGGCTACTTCTTTTTACCCCTGGATTATTACATTTATGAAGCTGAGCATGCCAAGGCCCTTTCTGGCTCTGCACCTTTGGTACGTTGTCTGCTTTYTAGATGTGGGACTGAGACGGGGTTCATGTGGTGGCTGCAGGGGAGCCAAGGCTCAGGAGAGCAGTCAGAGCTGTTCCTTAGCAGGAAGGTGCAAAACAGTTTCCACAGCCATCATCTCATCAGCTCATCCTTTTTTACCATGGACATGACTATATCTGAACTGCAATAGTTAGGGAACAGTCACTGCAACATGGTGTGACCATGTGCAAAGCTCTCCCTGATGCTCCCCAACCAAGCACTAGTCTAGAGAGCAATAAGAGCAATAATCAGAGCAATAATTTAATTAATTAATTTAGAAAATGTTTTCGAGGTACCGGCAGCTCCAGGATGAGATATCACAAACTCATATCACAAAAAAGAGAGTTTCTGCAAAACTCTTTACAGAGGAAAGAAACAAATTTCTCTCTGATCCATTGGACTCCATTCTTGCTGCTTTGTGTCATGACACTGATTATAGCCCAATTTCCTTAAGAATTTGATGTCCATTTGTAATGTTTTTAGAGCACTTATTCTTACTCTTCCTATTATTCACAAAATTAGTCTAGTTGTTCTCCATCCCAAGTACAAGTCTGACCTTGCTGGAATGTGTCCCTTCCGCTTCCTACATTTTTACTAATATTTCTTCTCTGATGTGTTGTTAAGAAGCTATAGAGAAGGGATAATAAAAAATATGTTTATTTGCAGTTCACGTCCCAAAATATTTAGCTATAATCACAACCAGTAACCATCCTACAGTCCAGCACTGAAATGGAAAACAGATGTCTGGGACATAGCTTATGAAAGGAAGGACAAGTTAATTGTAACAGAGCAAAAAAAAGTTTCCAGCAGAGCTGGGAGCAATTTTAGAGTCTCACCAGAAGAAAACAGAACTTGTTTAATGAACAGTGATTTTGGCTTAACTCCTTACCCTTCAGTATAGTTCAGACAGTGCTGCCCCCCTCTCTCATTGCTTTTGTTTTTTAGGTTAAACCAACAACTCTTCCAAGGTGTGACATCTATTTCCAAAAGCAAGGATACGAGTTCACAATAGAAAAYGGAAAGATTGTTTTAAAGAGAAGCAAGAAACGAAGTGTAAGAAAAGCAGGATTGGAAGAGGTAAACTGGAGCTGCAATAGTTMCTTAAACAAAAGATTATGCCAAATATTAAAATACAAATTTGCAAGAGAAAGTTGCGCAAGGAAACAGATTAAACCAGCAGCATCTGAGCATATGGAATTCACAGTTCCAGCCATTACAGTCCTGCTACAAATGAAATCAATTTTTGGTATGCAATTGGGCTGGATGTTATATAATTCACACAGGGCAGGCTTATTTTGCTCTGCTACTTCAGTTTGTAGAGCCAGATTCAACTAACTGTTTAGAAGGGAAGGGGCCCCATGAAAACAAAACATTTTTGTGTGTGTGAAGGATGTTTTCAATGTCAAAGCTGTGCTTAGACGCTTACATACCTACTATACTTAAATGTTGTCAGCTTTGTCATTTTAAGTATTGATATTTATGGAATGTAAGYTGCACTGAAAAATATGCCCATCCTTAATTCTAAAACAGAAATATCTTTAAACCCTTTTTTTCTTTTAATCTTGTTACTTCTGCTGAGAAAATTTATGTGTCTGTACATGTGTAGGCTCAAGCACATGCACTTTCTAAATAGAGCTATCAGTATTTTAAATTACATTTGAATACATTTCTGGTATTTCCGAGKGGAAATTATTTTCCACAGATACAAATGCTCGCAATGAAAAATCTCGCCACATGCAAAATCAAATTTACTCCTTTTAAGGTTTTCGCTGTGAACACTTGAAGATGCCAAATATACAGAGATTGATGGGTTAGTCCAGTCACTCTCACTGCTGTTGTTTTAAAGGTCTGGGAAGTTTTTCTGTCTAAGTGACCCTAATCTTCCCACACTTGAGAGTTAAGAGTGTAAATCTAGAGTATATTTAGAAAACTAGGCTGATTAATGGCTGAAACAAATAACTACATGGCAAAAAAATCCTTCCTTTCTTCTTTTTCTGTGTTGGTATTTTCAAAATGTGACTGTTTTTGGTGAAAACGCCAGTGTGTCTTGGCAGGGCACGGCTCAGCTGGGGCAGGATTCCGCTGTGGATGTGGTTTTCAGGCAGCCCAGGCCTGGCAGACCCGTCACGTGGACAGGACCCGGCTTTGCCCGGGTTTCCAGGGGAGCTGGACTGAGATTTACCATCAACAACATTCCCTTCGCTATGGACTTCGATATCCTCGTCCGCTACGAGCCGGAGGTACTGGTGAAGTCTCTGCTCAGGGCCTGTTTTACCAGCAATGTGGCCTGGCTTGTGTTTAAAGTTAAAATTCTTTGCCTTTTCATCCTTATCAAGGGAGAAATAACAGGCCCTCTGCCAATCTCCTTAACGCTTTCCACTTTAATCTTAAAAAAAATAAAGAATGATGGAKGTTTTCTAGCCATCAGCTAAGGTTTTATCTTCTGATTTCTGATCTCTTATCTCTGCTTGGACTGGATYTTGCACACAAAGCAGACACATGCAAAATCCAGCTCCTTTTAGATGGCTATCCCAAATTTCTAGCTGGGATTTCCTAAGCAGGAATGTTTGTGCATGCAGGAGTGGACTGATCCGTGTATACACCATGGACATTTGCCCAAGACTTTTGCAGACATCCAGCTTCCTGCTTGCTCCAGCTGGGCTGGAGATGTATGAACGTTGTAGGAAAATAGCCAAAATCTTGTTTTCTGCCTGGACAAAATTTCTCAATGGGGAAGACACATCTAGGAAAATCTGTTAATACAGATCCAGTTAAATCTGAGACTKAACCCGTGTGTTCAAAAACACATGCAAGAGATTTGATTTATCTTTACCAGTATCTGTGCATTCCATRTGCATTCCCATCCTAGCTCCCTGGGGTAATCATGGCATTTGAGCTRATGGTCATTCTGCCTACTGTATTCAGCTGTTTTCCCATCATTTTGAGGCAAACAAAAAATCCATGGACTTAAAATGTGAAAACAGACACTCAATAATTTTGCAGTAGGAGGATCTGATTTTTCTATGTAAGAATTAGAGAAAATAGTTGGATTTTAAAGACTTCTGTTACAAAGTCTTTTATGCTTGTTAGTCTTTATAAGGTGTGAGTGGAGGTACATAATGAATGGTTTCTCTGGGACACAACTGTCCTACAAAGAGAACGATCTCACTTGACTTTAACAGACCTGTTTTCTTTACACTGGCTGGTGTCATTTCCATTACTCCACGTGCATTAGCCATAGCAAATACAGTGCATTTCTCATAAAAAAGCTTTTCTTAAAAAAAAATCTTGTAAAGAACAAAATGTGTTTTCTCACTGCAATGTGCTGTCACTCGGTTTCGGTAACACTGACAAAGAGCAAAGGTTGTTTTCATCTGTGAAAAATTATCTTTTCTTTCCTTTGCTTATAGTCCTTGGAAGACTGGCTAGCAAGAGTTACCATTCAACCCAATGGTATTTTGTCAAGTCAACGCTGCAAAAACAAGGCCACTTCACAGGACTCACATGCACTGGCTCTCCCTGCAGTGAAAAGGTCTGCCTATACACCTCTTATACTTAACACCAGCCCTTACACCTCTAATATTCTGCGAGCAAATCTTTTACTGAAGCACTGCAGAGCAGTAGATGTGGAGAATATTAGAATACCAGAAACACACATGATGCTAGAAACATGGCCTTTCCTCTTGCTGCCACACCACAACCCCATGTAGCCCAAGAATCTGATGCTTCCATCCTTGGCCTGGCAGAGGTTTGTCAAAGCAAGGAGAGAGGCCTTAGGTTCTTCTGGGGTTGGTTGTTGCTTTGGCAAAAAGCCAATAAAAGCTATTTCTGTATAGAAGGGGAATGTTGATGTAAAGGCATTGTCCTAGCCTGTTTTCAAAAACAGATTTCAGTTTGCACCCATGGAAAGAATAGAAAGGAGCTGAGAGGACTTCCTGCAGTCTTCATCAAACAGCAGTAGGAAACGGCTAGTGTGAATGCTGAACTGCAAGCCCAAAAGCTGCGGATTTCAGTTTAACTTCAGCAGGCAGAAGTCGTGTGGCTTTCCCAAAGGCAGTGACACCGGMGCCTGCAAGCTGGGATGTGTTTGGGAAGCACAGGGCATCCTGCAGCAGGGCTTGCTTGGGAGATGCAGCAGGACGTGGGCAGGGAAGGGCCTTGCTGCTCTTCAGCAGAGGAGGGGCAGCTCATGACACCCCATAAATTTATGGGCCTTAAGTGGCCTTAACTGTGCTTTATTTCCACTAAACAGACTTGCTCTTCTACAAAAGCCAGTCTGTTTGGAGCCAGGAACAGAATATCTTGTGGATGTTTATTTTTCTCAGCCATCTGCCCCTGACCCAAATGTTAAATCATTCATCTTGATCGATTCAGTAAGTAATTCTGTCACGTTTCCCTTTAAGCTGTATTTGTACCTGTTTTCTTTTTTTTTTTTATATACAATCATTCAAACTATTTAAAAACATTTATAAATTTTCTTTATCAGAAATTCAGAGAAGTAAGCATATGCTTCTCTCTGTTTGTCCTGGGTTTATATGTTTTTGTATGGAGAGAAGGGATTTTGTGCTTTAATTTTTATGGAGCAACACCACAGCACCTCATCAGGTGTGGCATATGTTAATAGTTAGCTAGAAGATATTCCTCTATTTAATGCTTATTTATTATGAGTATGTTCCTCAGACACTGTTAAGATGCTRTGGTTAAAGATAGCCATTAATGCAGTGCTTTATCTATCTATAGTGTTTTTTTTTTTTTTAATCTGTGTAATTTCTCAAATTTTAATTAAAAAAAATGATGGCTGTGTTTACAGATGGGCCCCGAAAACAAAATCATATCTGCAGTTTCTCTGGAATCACATCCAGGCATTCCCCAATTTTCCAAGAACTCATGGACTCAATGTTAGTGTTGGGTCCTACTCTTGAGACCTTTGAAAGCTTTAAAAATCCATTCCTCCAGTTATCTCTGTAGAAGTGAGCTTGGCAAGGGTGGGCCGTACTTGGACACAGAGTCTTCAGTTGATTTTTCTCTGTCTCAGTAATACAACATTTTTGCCAGATACTGCTTTCAAAGTCATCAATATGGCATCTCTTAACAGCAAAAGTTCCATGCATACATTTGAGGTCTTATTATAACTGGATTTTTTTATATACAGCCTCTTTTATTTGAAGAACTCAGGGAATGTTGAGAACTTTCAAATAAATATGAATTTAGATGACTGACCAGCACAGATTTAAAACCGAGGTGCTCAAGGCTTCCATCCGTGCAATGCAGAGCCCAGGAACAGCATGTGGGAAACTCTGGTCTTCAGCATATCTAAGCATAAATATTTTCTTTTCTGTCTTAATGCCAAAGCTTGGACTTATTCCCAGAATCGGCTCCGTGGAGAACTTGTGCAGTAAAGAAGATTTAGAGGAGTACCAGCAGTACCACTGTGTTGAAGCTGCCGCCGAGGTCGGCGCAGAGCTCCTGCCGGCCGCGTGCGCGCGGCTCATAGCGAGCCTCTCGGCGCGCATCCATAACGGAGCCGTCGGTAAGCAGCAACCTGGGCACAGGGTTATTTTGCACCATTGCTGGTTTTACCTTGGCTGTGTAGCATATTTTGAGCTTTCACCCGGTGGCAATGAAGTTTGTGAAGCTCATCAGCACACGGTGTGTAAGAGCATGCAAAAGGTGGCCTGCTGAACCCCAAACGTGCTGCAAACAGCTTTCCGTTGGCACGTGTCCCTTGGTGGTAAGTCACCACCAGGCCAGGCTTTGTGGAGCAGAGAGACAGGAATCATGGCAGTGTGCGGGGGTGTTTTCCAAAGGACATTGCAACCAGATGCTGCTTTACCAGGCGACCAGAACGGAAGGACCTAAGTGTCAGCTGTTCCGTGAGCACTGGCTGGTTGCCCCAAACTGGCACAGGAACTGCTAAGCCCTCAGCCACAGACACGGCCACAGCCAGCTGGATGCGAGGGCAGGATGTTTATTGGGCAGGAGGGGTAAGGCAGGACAAGCTTATTTACTTGAAGAGACTGACCAAGTAAACCTTACCAGTGGGCAGACAGGTGGGTTTGAGCCCCGGGCAATCCCAGGGACCCACTGGTGGGTTTCCCAGTGGACCCACTTGCGGAAAGACAGCTTGTGGCTCAGCAGCTAAGTGGGCTTCTCCTATGTTGGACATGTAGCTGTGGGGCTTCTTTGGACTTCCTCTAAGAGGAGGTGCCATTCTGGGCAACATGGAGAGCCAGCTCCTTGTAGGAGTCTTGCCTCCAATGGACTTGATATCTCCTGCTAGATTTCTTCTAGGCTTCTGCTAGGTTTCTGATGGGTTTTGTCTATTTTTAGAACAATTGCTCACTCTACATCATGCAGTATGGTCATGACTACACAGCCACAGAGGGCCCCTCGTTTATCTTATGCTGACTCCTTATTTGCCTCATCCCCATAGTGATGTGATTCTCTCTGTGCACCCTGGCTTTATAGAATTAGAATCCTGTGAAATGAAGTTTTATTTTAGAGACCCTAATCAGGGGAGAATTTGGGATTGTGGTTCCTGGAGGCAGCAGTGCACTTGGAATCCACAAGGAGACAGCACCCTGAGTGCCCTGCAAGGGGGAGGCAGCTCTGTGCCATGAGAGTCCAAGGTGTCCAGAAGCAGCAGGCTTCATACACGAGTGCTGACTAAGTTTTGCATTCAGATTACATCCAGCACTGGTGCTAGCTGCAGACCAACATCAAACAGCTCTGGACTTTGGGTTATCTCTTATTTGGATCTACATTTTGATATATCCTTTCCTGTCCTATCTCCAGGAGACGCCGAGGCCTTGTTGTGACACCTCCAACACTGAGACTTGTGCTGGTGCCTGACACACCATCATTGCACATACAAATATATCACATAACCCATACAAATATATTTGCACATACAAATATATCAAATGACATCAGGAGTCATTAATGAACTCCTGATGTGAAGTAGTCAAGCTCTTTCCTTCCCGTTTTTAAGTGTATAACCTCAAGTGCACAAGAACAGCCACACTCATTCGCTTTGTTTTGTCCTAACTAAACCTGTTGTGCCTCACTTCCCTGTTGGCAGCCTGCAAGTGCAGTCCCCAAGGGGCGCTGGGTGCCTCCTGCACGGAACTCGGGGGCCGGTGCCAGTGCAAAGCTAATGTCGTGGGCCGCTGCTGCGACACGTGCGCGCCGGGGAGCTACGGCTTCGGCTTCCATGGCTGCTACCGTGAGTACTTGGCAGTGGCTCTGCCCACCCAGGAAACTTCACCTCAGCTTTTGGGATCTCTCTCCTAGCCAGTTCTCTGTTGCTCTGCACTTCCCGGCATTTGCTGGGGACGTAGGAATGGAGTAGAAGGGTTGGTGGCCAGTCCTTCCTGGCTGGAGGACTGAGCACAAAACTTCTCACGAGATTTGTCACTCTTGCCTTAGATTTGCAAACTATTTAATTTCAAAGGACTGTATTTCAGTGCATAGCTTTCAGTACCTGCTCTATGTAAAGAAGATGGGGCCAAACTCTTCTTGGTGGTAGCCAGCAACGGGACAAGGGGCAGTGGGTGCAAGTTGAAACCCAGGCAGCTCCATGTGCATGTGAGGAAGAACTTGTTTGGTGTGAGGGTGCCCGAGCCCTGGCCCAGGCTGCCCAGGGAGGCTGTGGAGTCTCCTTCTCTGGAGATCTTCCAAAGGCGCCTGGATGCCGCCCTGTGCCCCGTGCTCTGGGTGTCCCTGCTGGAGCAGGGGGTTGGACTGGATGATCTCTAGAGGTCCCTTCCAACCTCAACCACTCTGTGATTCTGTGATTCTTCACTCACACCAGAGCTTTCAGGACTTGGAATCCTTCGCTTTGTGCCAAGCCATGTACAAAACATTCCCACAGACTTAACCAATTTGCCCACCCTGGGAGCCCTCAGGGCGGAGGCGCCCGCGGCGCCAGTGGGGCGGCGCTCGGGGTGCAGCGTTGCCCTTGGTGTCTTGCAGCGTGCGAATGCCACCCGCGGGGCTCGCTGAGCGGCCTGTGCGACCAGGCGACGGGGCAGTGCTCCTGCCGGCCGGAGGTCGCGGGCCAGCGCTGCAGCCGCTGCCTTCCCGGCTATTTCGGCTTCCCCGCCTGCCGCCCGTGCTCGTGCCACGGCCACGCGGAGCTTTGCCACCCCGTCACAGGAGCGTGTCTCAACTGCGGAGGCTTTACGGCTGGAAGCCGCTGCGACAGGTAGGTGGTGGTGCTCACACCAACCCTGGTGGGTCTTTCAGATGTGTTTTGCCAGGGGCCAGCCCAGCTTCAGCCATCAGCGCCCACCTAAGTCCCCATGAACGCATTAATGACCTTAACTGAAAATGTAAAACTAGGGTTACACTTGGCCTTACTACTGAATGTCAGGTACATACTGGTTTGGAATGTGTGAGTTTTAAGGTGCTGGGCCATCTTAGCTGTTCCTGCAGGATTTGGGGCACGGTGTGTGCAGAATAGTGTGCCAGGCTCCTGGTGCAAGTTGTGCAAGGTGTCCAAGTATATCTTTGGAGACCTGTGTAAAGTGCCACGTGTAAGATCGACTTCTGCCAGTTTTCACATAGCCAAGAGGCTAAGCTAGTACCAAATACCTGCCTTTAATACTTATAATGATCTCTGAGGAACTTAAACAAACATGCCCTCTTTGCTGGTTTGTATCACTTCCCTGTGACCAGTAAATGACTTTTCCCACATATTTCCAGCTCCATTTAAACAGTGTTCCTCTTTTGTTCTGGCAGCAGTATCAGAGAGCAGATGTCAGAATAAAATTCATTAGCTGATAATTCATTAGTTTAGTTTGGCTGTTTTGTACTTTGCAATTCACTACTAAGAGAATTTTCCCATGAAACCCATTGAATTTTTCTTGTGACACTCTTGGACAATAGACCCTGTGGCTGTATTGCTTGTATGTGGCAAATAAATTAAAAATGGAAGAGCAAGACAGTTTTTGCCCTGTAACTTCACATTTGCTCCAGGCCCCAGGGCAAATATCATGGATTAGCCACGTATTTGAGTCACGATTATATAAATATACAGAATTGTGGTCCCATTTGCCACTATAAAACAGGCTAAAGGCTGAAGGAGCTGCTTCAGAAGCCGTCCTGCCTGGGTTCAACATTGCCTACATGGCTGGGTTCAACAGATAGGCAATACTTGTATGCAGCATTTGCCATGGGAATATTGATTTGCACCAGGGTTTTCTAATGTCATTTCAACCACTCTTTTATACATAGTTGAGTATACTCTTTATACAGAATGAAAAACAAATGTATGAATATGTATAGTGAATATGTATATGTGATAGGTGAATAGGAAGGATTTTTACACTGCAGCTTTTAGCTATTTGTACCGAGCGTGTATGATGTGATATCTGCATTGCCATTTAGATGAAATTTATTCCAAAGTAGATGAAAGTCTTCAGTAATATTGCTTGAAGAGCAAATGTAAATTTATCTTATTGCTAGATTTGGAGGATGCACCTCTGCTGCTACATTTTTGAGCATATTTGGAGCTGGATATTCATTTAGGAGGACTAACCTTACAAGGACCAAGACTGTTAAATCAATTATAAATATATGTAAGTTGATTCCCCAGCAGGGACTGAAAGATGCGTTTATGGATTCACATTGCTCTGTCTTACCTGTTTGGCAGGTGCATGGATGGCTACTATGGAAATCCTGTCCAAAGAGAGCCCTGCCGCCCTTGCATGTGCCCAGAGGCACCTACAAGCGGGAGATATTTTGCACATTCCTGTTACCAGGACTCCCAGACTTCACAATTAGTCTGCAATTGTATCAAGGGATACTCAGGTACAAAGCAAAATAAGGTTTGGTTTTTGTTATATTAACATTAAGGCAAGGCAGAAAACTTACCATCCTCTGCTCAGAAATGCTGAGATAATGATAATAAAATAAATAATGATTTTAAATATATAATTCACCTGTGTGGATATGCTGAAGTCAGTAATTAGTCTGAAGTGTTTATTCCTAGATGAAACTATTGCACGTGTCCAGCTTTGCAAAAATGGGCTCCAGTATTGGCCGCTTTTAGAGTGAGATGTTTAGAAGGCATGAAGTTGTTCTGGGAAACCTTAATAAACTAAAATATGAGCCAATGCTATCATCTTTCCTTAGGTCAGGTTATTTTGAGGGGATTGTGCTTGAGTAATTGCGATAGGGCCGAAATTTTTCTTGTTGTTATTTGCCCAAGGGACATCTGTGCTTAAAAACTACCAGTGTGCTCAGTTCTGGACTTTCTTGCTCCTGATGGCTCCTGGTGAGGCTCTGAGGCACCTCTGTGGCTCCAGGGTCATCAGAGACTGGGAAAGGCTCTGGTGGTACCTGGGATGTGGGACGAAGGAGCTGACAGTCCTTGGCAGAGGATGCGCCAGTGGACAAGATGCCAGTGACACCAGTGTGTCCCCAAGAGGCACAGAGGGAGCAGCTCTCACCAGGGAGGGCTCTGGGACTGCTGCAGATGTAGGTAGTGCCAGTGAGTTAGGACACAGCATGTGAGAGCCAGCAAACACCCCAGAACTCATCTGACCTCATGGAGGATCATCCAGTGGGATGGATCTGCTCCAGGAAAGGGCATCCCTCACCTTCCATGCCCTTGTAGGCCTCAAGGCCACAGGGAAGGTCTTGCAGGATGATCCAGCACTTATTACCACTTTTGGAAGGATTTTACTGGGAAAGAAAGATGTTCAGAGGTGTTTTCTGAGGCTATTAACTCCCAATGAAAGGATTTCCTTGGGAAAAAAAGAAAAGTTTCCGTCAGCTTGCAGTGTGAAAGAAAGAACCTTAACTGATTGTAGGATTAAAGCACAACAGTGTCAAACGTTGGAAATGTGTGTTTGAACAGTCTAATTCCATTAACAGTATTATTAAAAATTATACTTTCCATTTGAATTCCCGTCAGCCAGCAAGTGTTTTTACCTTCCTTACTGACAGGCAATCAGTGCGACGAGTGTCCTAGTGGGTTCTACAGAAATCCAGGAAACCCTGGGGCTGAGTGTGTGCCATGTTCCTGCAACAACAACATTGACGTGACAGACCCCGAATCCTGCGACAGGGTCACTGGAGAATGCACCAAGTGTTTACACAACACCCATGGAGCAAACTGCCAGCTCTGCAAACCGGGATATTTCGGCTCTGCTCTCCATCAGGACTGTCGAAGTGAGTAAGCAACACCTTGCAGCTGCATGTTACCACCAGGAAAAGATTTAATGAAATTAGGCTACAGGGAGAAGTTAGTCTTTTGAGCCAGCACAGCCAAAGGAGGCCAACAGGGCAAATATGCATCTGAGAGCAGCAAATGCATTTCTATCCAGTGATACAAATAACTGTTAATACAGCATCTGTTAAATTCCATCACTGTCATCCAAGTCTCACTACAGCTTATATTGAATTTCCCTCCTAGGAAACACTCATCTGCGAAATGAAATCACTGTTTGTTAGAAAAACAAATGTGCATTCAGCCCGTTCAGGGAGGAGGCAAAATTAAAGAAATCGAAGATAATTGTTTATCCATATTGCTAGTTGGTGCCAGCTGAGCAATGCTCAGTTAACCAGATGATCCCTTGCTGAGCTCCCAGACTTAGCAGTTGTGTTTATAAAATGGATAGAAAAAAAGACTGTTCAGGCAATTAAACAGGCTACATGGGGACACTCTGCTCATGTACCAAGTTATTGAACCTTGGTTCAAGTTCAATACCAAGTTATTGGAAATTCAAGGTAACGTTTCTTCAGTTTCGCAGTTTCAAAGACTTATTTTCACGAATGAAGATGACTGAGGTTCTAATTTCTACAGGTCAGAAAAAAATAAATAGTTTTAAGAAGCTCTTGCTCCGGGGGGTCTCTAAAACACAGTTGAAGCCCATTCCCTGCTCATTTTTGCATGATATTGGTTAGAAATGGCTTAGCAAGAGCTTTGTCTCATCTCAGGGCAGACTCTTTAACTCAGCTGGCTGACAGTTAACTGGCATTTCCCATGCTCTATAGTAGATTTATAGAGATAAATCAGCTCCTTGTTCAGCATATTTAACATTTCCTTCTAATAATATTCAAAATTCACTAGGCCTTCATTTTTTGTGCCTGTATTAAAAGCTCACAGTAAGTTAATTCAAAGCCATACTATAGTAGAATAAACAAAATGCATGAGATATTAAAAAAAAAAAAAAAAAAACCCAAGCTTACTGGAAGGGAAGCTATAACGTAGACCTCCTCTACCATCTGATTGTCCCCTGGCTGTGTGTGTTAGCATCTGCTGTAGTGATTGTCCCTCTCTTTGCAGGATGCAGGTGCAATGCTGCCGGTGTGAGCCCTGCCGCGTGCCCGGCTGGCAGCGAGCCCTGCGTGTGCCACCCGGCCACGGGGGCCTGTCCCTGCCTGCCCCACGTGCTGGGCATGACCTGCGACCAGTGCGCCCCTGGATACTGGCACGTGGCACATGGCAGAGGATGTCAGCCCTGCGGCTGCAGTCCCAAGAATTCCCAAGGTCACCAGTGTAACCAGGCAAGAAAATGATGCCCATCTCCGGGAACTGGGATGGTGGCATCTTGACATGACGTGGTCAGGATGCTCTCATAAACAAGGGTGCTTATTTCTGTCTTACTCCCTGAAAATACAAGTCTATGGTAGTTGGGAGTTGGTACATTTTGGTACAATTTAGTAGCTGAATTCCAAAATAAATCTAGAACAATATACGTAATGTATCCTCAAGATTTTAGTTACAGTGATAGATAGTTAAAACTTGGAGTGTAAAGATCAGTACTTTGCTCCGGATCAATTAAGAAATTAATCTGTTTTGCTAATTGCAGAGGGAAAAATCAATCAGATAATGGTCAGATGATGAGTTCTTGAAGATCATCTCTAGACTGAAACATTCAAACTCTTTCTTATTAGTAAATTAAAGCCATGTCTCAGAATCTATTTTGTTCTTAACAACCTTTAAGAAGATAACTGTAAGTAGCTGGGAATCTCATGAAAAAAATATATAAACTATGTTGTTTTACCTTTTGCAAAGGTAGTACCACAACAGCCCTCTTATAGGTGTATTATTATATAGGTCATAAAGCAAAGAAAAAAGAATATCTATATTCAGTCAGTCTACTTTGTGGGCAGTTATTTAATCCTGAGCTTTCGTTACAGTTTACAGGCCAGTGTCCATGCAAGCCAGGCTACAGTGGGAGACGTTGTGATGAATGTGAGGAAAATTACTTTGGCAATCCACAGACACATTGCATTCGTGAGTATTATTAGGTGGGGGGAACTGGATTAGAAACTGTGTTTAAATAAATTTATGCCTTTCATTCAATTCATGGGGAGACAGGACATACATCTAGACAGACCAGCTTTAACATTTTGGACATTTGTGTTTGTATGATGGATAAAATTGTTATAATATTTATCTATGTTGTTGCTCTAGGCAAGCAGTCTGGTTCACTGTAGCCTCAGCACTGTTTTCCAGTCTGGTCTTTAGAAATTGTTGGCACTGGTTGAAGGCTGCCAAACCAGTGTGTAATGCAGCTCTGAGAGCAACTCATAAAATATCAGCATGAGATTTCAGGTGGGATTTGTCTCACCCAGCTGTAGCTGTCTAGAAGCTGGAGATCTGAGCTCCTCTAATCACAGCAGGTGCTCCTTGTGGGCCATGCAGGGAGGTGAGTGCCTCTGAAGAACCATTTTTGTTGGATACCTATTTAGGTTGATTTGGGGATATACCCATTTCTCCGCAGCGACTGTGGAGGAGGTCAGATAACTAGCACAGATTAGATGCCTGGCTTTTAAAACTAGCTAATGTGAAATTTTGCCTTCAGTTTGTAACCAAAGAGAACCCCATCCTGATGGGCTTGACCAACAAGCACAGAGAACGTGCTTGTTTTTATTGTAGTGACATACAGGGGCTGCTTCCTGCGTGTTTTGCTCCGAGGGAAGCAACGCTCTATGCCTTTGTGTCCCCTCGCTGCAGAGTGCCGGTGTAACCGGGAGGGAACGGGCCGGCCCACATGCGACCAGGGCACCGGGGCCTGCAGCTGCCGCGCGGGCGTCACCGGCACCTCGTGCGACCGCTGCGCCCGCGGCTTCCGGAAGGAGTTTCCCTCTTGCCCTCAGTGTCACCTGTGTTTTGGTCAGTGGGATGCTGAAATTACTGCCCTGTCGCAGACTGCGCAAGGGTTAATGAGGTTCGCTGCAAAGCTGGAAGATGCAGGAGGACGAAGGGCCCGCTGTGATGCACACTTCCAAGGCTTTGAAAACACCATCACTGAGATTGAAGGAATTTTGAAACATCCTGTTCTTTCGTTGGAGACAGTTGCGGGCATCAAGGATTTTCATGCTTCTGTGCAGTAAGGACTCTACTACCCCTGTAAAGGTTGCTTAGTTGAGAAAGCTGCCTTCCCTGGTGCCCCACCAGCCATGCCCTCCACTTCAAATCCTGGTTTTCGCATCTCAGATAAGATGCTGGACCATGAATTTACAGTTTTCAGTTGATGTGTCAACAAATTAATCCATAAATATAAAAATTATTTGTCGTCCACAAGTCTATACTTATATGCTGGAACTTCACAAGTTCATCCTAAAAGTTTCCTAAATTAGCCATTACAAGTATATGGTTTTTCTCAGTTAGAAAATGATCTGTTGTCCTCAAAATATTGCATGTCTCTTCTCTCAGATCTAGTCTAAGAGCAATGTCTAAGAGCAATGTGACTTCTGTAATTTCCCTTTTAGACAAAAAGCTGCACAAATGGATCCGCTTCACAATATATTTTATGAATTTCCTGACTTTAATGGGAGAATAGAAGAGATTAGGGAAGAAGCTGACCAGCTCTATGAGCTTCTACAGCAGAAAAAACTTCTACATCACAGTTTTCATTACTTGAATCTCAAAGGTAAGGCAGACAGGGATTCCTGGAAAAAGGTGAATATTTTCCATAAAATTCTGTGCACATTTTTCTTACCACGGAATCACACAATGTTTCCCCCAAAATACCTAGATTTTAGTTTCCCTTGATATTGCAAAAATGTAAATACTAACAACATTTTTATAGTGACTTTCCAAATTCCCCTTTATTTTCAAGTGCTGTGGTTTCTAGCATCCAAAATTTCAGATGCATGTGCCAGAGCCACATCAATCTGTCTGATGAATCCTGATATAAAGTTCCAAAGCTACCTGGTTTCACAATATAGACTAAAAGATCAAAAGCTAGAAGAAAAGAAGATTTTTTCCCCCTACTTCTGACTCCTATTTCTCTTAGCAATACTTTAAAAATGTTGTGTAATAAGTGTTTGTTTAATTAAAGCTGGGAGGCATGCTGTAACTTCCTGGTGTTCCCATGAGAAAATGCGTAAGTTCATGTGGTGAGGAACAAGCTCTCAACCACCAAAAAATTGTGGAGTCAGAATTGAGTTCCTTGGCATTTTTGAAAGAATTACACCATCCATGCTTGAGCTAAGTATAGTCTCCATCAGCTGCTAATACTAATGACAATGTCACAAACTGGTTTCTGGAGAAGGAGAGAAGTGTGCCAGCTGGGACTCTTGATCAGATACTACAAGGGCAAGAGGAAGCCAACAGTGTATGTTCCACTAACTGACCTTGGAAACAGCTGGGAGAGCCTCTCAAAGATTCAGTGAGCACTGTGGATGACACAAGATAGAGGCAATGCACCTCATTGGTGAATGAAACTCCGTCTGTGTTTCATTCAAGCAAGAGAAGGATCAGCCTAAATAACATTGGAAAGCATGAAGGAAAGGTCAATGGAGTATAAAGCTGAAGGAAAGGAAGAGGAAGAAGAGAGATGAACTAAGATTGAAGGCATTTCTCCCAGGCTCAGTTTCCCAGTTTAATCATGTATTGTGTTGACTTTGAGAAAGTCAGGAAAGCGAAGAAACAATAAATCCCAGGGAGGTCAATGGATGCACAGCTGAAGCATCCGTGATGCTCTCTGGTTGCACTCCAAGCCCGCTTCACTCTTCAGGCATCTGGAGGCAGATAAACAGTTCTATAAAAGGCACACGGGGGTGTGGGGAGGGCAAGACCTTGAGTTTAAGCTGCATTTCTGGTCAGGGCCACAAGTATTCGTTGGTCCTGCTACCAAGCAGCTAGCAGCACCAGTTAGTCCCTCAACACAGCAGCAGTGTCCTGGAGAGACCTGGCCTCCTTGCCCCATCCCCAACTCAGGACCAGCAGCACATCCTTGTCGTTGTTCTGCCAACTCTTCCCTCTCCCTCCTTCACCAGCCCAAGCAAATGGCGTAGAGCAGGATGGAGGATACATCCATGTATCCCACTTGGGAGACATTTGTGCCTTAGACACATGGAAGGGAATGGGGTCTGACCTACGTCTTTGCAGAGGACTAAGCAAACCAAAGCTCAGGGCTCAGGCTTCTTCACAGGCATGCACTCAGTGCTAAGATGCTATGTTTAAAGTAAAAGAACTTGGAAATGCTACAGCTCCATCACAAAGCAAGCATGTGAAATGCCTTTAGGATATTTAATGGAGAGCTGACCCACTGTAAAATATTCCTGCGATGGAATTCTTGTATAGAAAATAATCCCTTGCTCAGATATTGTGATGCCCTTGTCAGATGTTTTGTATAAAGATCTAAATTTGTAAAAGATTTAGATTTGGTATTTCCAAGAGCTAAACCATGAAATAAATAAACCTGACTCCATGCAATAACTAAGCTCTGATGGACTTGAATCAAAGTAAGGCCAAGTGTTTTAGTGCCTTGTTCAGTGATTGACTTCGGTGGAAACTGAGCTGGTTACCAACACAGAGAGAGATGGATGTTCATCAGTGACCTTTACAGCCTTTTCTATTGCAAATCATCAGTTCTGGCTTATGGCACGTATTTCTCCCTAGGGCCTTGGGAAATCTGTGAGTTCACTGGAGGTCTGTGCAGCCTTGACAGCAGCAACTTTAAATTATAGTTTTCAAAGGACCATAGTTCTTTCTTTAGGCTATTAATCTGCAAACAAAATGTGATTTTCTTCACCCTTTTTGAGTCTCTGCTTAAAGGAAGGCTTACACTAAGCAAACAAGAAACACCTTTGATGGAAAGCATTTGTTGCCTAGAGTAGAGGTTTGGGCAATGGGAATATGCATCAACTCTAAGATTAAATTTTTCCAAAACCAAGTGAAATTTATAAGCTCACATTTATATTCTAAATTTTGGCCTCAATTCCACCAACCATTTAACTTTTGGGTGCTGAGTAGCAACAGGACAAATGCTTTCATGAGTCACAGAATGGTCCTTTCATTTTTATGAGTGACAGAAGCAGTTCTCCTCCCTGAACCTCAGAACAGCAAAAATGATGGGAGCTTCTGTCAAATCAGTAACTGTGGGAATGGAGGGACTACTGAGGATTACAAATCAATAGTAGTTTATATCATTAATCAGATTCCCTTTATGCTTTTGTAACTTCCACTGGCTTCCCATGTACTGTGGGCTCTGAAATGACATAGGATCCACTGCATTTACATCCATCTGAGCTGGTTTTATGGTCATCAACAGCTGTTTCTATTTAGCAGCTGGGTGAATGAGAGATTGAAAAACCTGACTGAGAAGGTTACAGTTTATGTCCTTCCTTGCTATTCCAGATCAAGCACTAGCGACACAAACTCAATTCAATTCAATTAAATATAGCAATTTAATATAACAAAAATGCAGTCTGTACTAAACATTATTTCTGTTCCTATAGAGGCTGTCAACCACATTAGGAAATACTTCGAAATATCGTTGTTGGCTGAAAAGAAAACCAGTGGGACAACCCCTATTGTAAGATATTCTGAATACACCAGAAAGGGTGTACTTGCTAAGCTGGACAATTTTACCCTCAAAGAAAGAAATGTGCTGGACCAACTCAAGATTATCAACACCTCTGACATCCAAACCTTGAATGAAAAGGTAGGTGGCTATGGATTTTTAATGGGAGCTAAATAAAAATCTCCTTCTAGTTGTTCCTAGTGATTTCTGTTTTAAAAGGATGTTTACGTGTGTCTCAAATCTGGAAAATGTTCCCTGGCACAGACATGCAGCTTTCTTAGAAACAGCTGTTCTGGTCAGGTGCTAGCGACCACCACCCTCCTGGGAGCCATTCCTCCCACGCAGAGCTGGCACAGTTATTGAAGCACTCTCTAGGCTCGAGAGCACCTCAGGGTAAAGTGTAAGCCCTAAACATCATCATCTGCAGCTTAAACTAAGCTGAGAACTTTGCCCTAGAGTGGATGAGGGGTCCTCACATGCTCCTCTGCGTCACCTGTGGGATGGGAAGGGATAATAACGTCCTGCTAGGCAGTAATCAGAGCATCTTCAGCCAACGCTGCCAGACCAGGAAGAGAAAATCTGTCTAGACTATCCATGTGAAAATATCTAACTGTTTTATCTCTATAGGAACAATTCAACCATTCTTTTTTCTTTTTTGAGTCGTGCATAACTGAGTACATTTGTACCCTGTGCCTCTTTTATCGTTCATATGTGCCACAGTTGTACCCAAGTGTGAGACGATCACACTGGAGAGCATGGTGCCTAAAATGGACTTAACTGGACCAAAGATGAAAAAGTCCATTATGCTCCTGAAGCTCCAGGGAAGGATGAAATATCAAGATCTTTGGCCCTACAGGGCTGCTGGACCCTAGTTTTCCCACAGTTCTTCTCAAGGCTTTGTTAGTGTCCATTTTCTTCCCAAAGACTTCAAAGAGCCAGCATCTGGCTGGACTACATCGTAGACAATAGATACAGGGTAACCCAAACTGCTCATTACGTCCACGACCATGGACCTGTTAGGATGCAGCCTGAGAATTCTTAGTGACATTTGGCACGTAAACAAGGTCTCCTTCCCACCAACGTACCCCAAAGTAGCATTAGTCTTTTTCTTTGATAGCAGGTTGTTGGTATCAAAAAAGAAAAAAAGGCTATTTTTTTTTCATTGGCTATATGTATAAATATAGATATAAAGCTATGTGCATTTTGCCAGATGAATCATTGCTGAGTGCCTGAGTAAGACCTGCCTGCTGGTGATGTGGTACCATGTTGTGTGAGAGGGGATGATCTGGATCCTTTAGGACATATCCATGGGCTGGATACGGCCAGGGGACAATTCAGCATTTCATTTTTGTCATAGAGGAGTGAAGTGAATGTTTTAGTCCAGCATATGGAGCCCATGTGGGTCTTGCAAGGAGATGCTTGAAGCCATGGGTTGCCATTGCATCCTTTAAGTCAAGGAAGGGGATCTTTGGAGAGTTCGGACTCTCAGGGGAAATCTCCATATGAATTCACTGTCCATGTGACATTAAACATCTTCCTTGCTGAGAACCACAGAGGAATCTTGACACAAAGCTGTTGTTTGCCACAGGTCTGTGGGGCGCCAGGAAATCAGCCGTGTGTTTCAGCTCTGTGTGGAGCAGCTCGGTGCCGAGGCGGGCACGGGCTCCAGCAGTGCCATGGCCCAGGCTGCAGGGGAGCTCGTCCTCGCGCCACAGAGGCGTCCAGGAGAGCCAAGGAGACTGCTCTGTCCTTACAAAACCTGACTAATCAGCTGCAGGATCCCGAGAATCAGGTGCTGTATCTCAAATGTGCGTTTGTTCGGTGAAATGGATGGAGGATGGGGAATGGGACAATCCCTTCATGGAGAACAGTGTCTTGTCCATAAGCGCACTTTTGCTAAAATGCTCAAAATCCAGGGAACTCAACACGTCCTGTGGTCCTGCTGCTTTCACCAAGATGGCTCTTTCTCTGCTGCTTTGTCCCATTAGGGAGGAGAAGCTGCCTGGAGCACAGAGATGAGATGCAGAAAAGCCCAGCTCACTTCCAGAACATATTGCTGATGTTGAGCAAGGTGCTAAGGATGGGATTCCTACCACCTTGCTTCATGGCAGGGGACCTGGCAGGACCCCCCTACCCTGGCAGGACCTGCCTCTACCCTCATGTTGGAATTGGGAGAAAGAAACAGGCAGCTCCAGCTCTTTCTTCTCCATATCAGACACATACATGAGGATGCAGTAGTCACTACTGGAAGATGATTTTTCTTTCCACTCTGCAAAGGTGGCTGTTTTAGATTTTATGTGGCTAATTTGCAGGCAGCTAAAATTAGGAAAGATGCATAAAAAAATCCCAATCCTAGAAAAAATGCCCTTGCTCCTTTGACAGCAGCTCCTTTGACAGGATAGACTATGTCCCAATCCCACAAAAACAGCACAATTCAGTACTTGAGGGAGCTAGGTCCTGGTTTCATAAGGGACTAGTTACTAGTTATACTTTACTCTTCCCTACAACATTAAACTTAAGTCTATATAACTCTATATAACTTCTTTTTTTTTTTTTTTTTTTTTTTTTGCTTGCTGTTAAAGAATTTTGCAAATAATTTAAATCCAAAGCTTTGTGCCCCTTCCTTGCTAACATTTAGAAGAGCATCAAGTGATGGGCTGCTCCCCTTTGCTTCACAGTAGCAGTGGAAATAACTCAAGCGAAGTGTGGCCAACACAACATGTGCAAAGGAAGCAAAGCAGACAAATCCCAAAGCAGAAGGAAAGACAGTTTGTTCTCATTAGCCATCAGAGATGACGCTTGTTGCAATTTCAGGCAAAAAAAAAAAAAAAATCCAACAGAAATGTAATTCTGCTGTGAATTTGTATTGCCCTTCCAGGGTGCTTGGGCATCCATTGCCTCATTTTAAAATACACATGAGAACTCGTTACAGCTAATGGGCTTAGAAATTCCCCTTGAACATAATTTTAACAGTAATTCCAAAGTGAAGAGGCAAATGAATTAGGTGCCTTTCTCTTAACTGGATCTGTTACTCACACAGTGTAAAACTGCAAGAGAAAATAGCTGCCAGTGTCTCCCTTTAGAGAGAGAAGAGGTTGTGGTTTAGTGATATTTAGAGAGAAAGAAAAATGCTTGGTTTAGGCTTTGCTCCAAGGCCAGATGAAGATGGTGATATGACAACTTCTGGAGTTCCTGAAAGTCATTTCCAAAGCCAGTCCATCTTTTCCATCCCTCCTGGGATCGAGCGATTCCATCTGAGAATCATATCAAAATTATTTTAGTGTCAGAATTCAGCTGGCCAGGCAATGTGTGTAATCTCCAGAGGCAGGCACTGCTATTTCTAAAAATATTTCCAGGTTGAAAGCCTCAGAAAAATGGCAGAAGACACCAAGTTGAAAGGCTCACGATTAAATGGGGAACTAGAGAGAGCTAAAAATCGAATTCAAGTGGACCGGGAGATCACTAAGGAGTTCATCAAAAAAGTAAAAGTCTTCTTATTAGGTAAATATGAAAAAAATGCACTTTCTAACTCATTTTCTTTCATATATTCCATGATACACAGAAAAAGTTTAGTTATGTACCTATCTAACTTCTTGGCTGCCTCCTGATCTGAGAAATCTTTTTCAATTTCTTTTTTTTATAGTTTTCCTTTCTCCCAGAAGACATTATTTTGTATGACTTTTCCCATAGATCTGTTGAGTCATCTTCATTTTCTTAATATGAAACATTCGTGTAATTCCCTCGGTTCCTGGTTGATCTGAATGAAGTGCCACTGATGTAATTTCATGTAATATATAATGTCCAGGCATGATCCAATACATCCTCGAATTGTTATTCCATCCCCTTCCTCCAGCCCCATAAATAGAAGCTCTAAGGAGGGAGCGTGGGAATTCGGATACAAAGGGACGTACGGCTCCATCTTCTCCATAAAGCTGTAACTTGAGGAATCAAAGGATTCCAGAGGAACTTTAGCTCCCATTAAAAATAACAAAACAACCATACATACCTAAAACTTTTTCCACCCTATGAAAAAAAGTTGTAAAGAGATGGACCCTAAGATTTCTTTTAAGAAATGTGCATAAAAGGAGGGTTAAAAATGTAAAATATGTATTTTTTTCATCTCTTGAATGCAGCCCATTTCATAATTTTGTAAGGACTGCAGTCCTTACCTTTTGGCAGTTTTGGAGGAAAATCTTCCTTTAAAGCCTTGAAATTCTCCGATTTTATTTGGTAATGACTGCCAAATCCATTCTTTTGGCTCATCTTTTATGTTTTGTAGTATTTTTGCTTTGTAAACCAGAATTTATTAACTGTAGCAGCTTGTTACAGGTGCTTGCAGATGCATTAAATCTGCTCTCCTGTACATTGACATATTTCCGCAGCAAATAAATCTCAAGCATGTGCTTCCCTTTGCCCTGTAGATGCCTATTATTTAATTCCTGGTAAGTTATTTTGCAGCATGAATTCCAACATTTAGTGTGTGTTCCAACTGCTTGGTCAGCCAAGGTTTTGCCTGTAGAGGAAGGGAGTACAACGGGAAACCATGATGAGGCTTTGCAAGGCTTGAACTGCTCTAGCCCAGTGTGTCCGTGCACAGGGGGAGCTCCGAAGAAATAATCTGCAAGGGGACTTAGCAGAATACAGTTTTTCCACTGCAAATTCTCATCCTATGTCAGTGTGACCCAACTTTCCTATTAGGCAATGAAGGAGCCACTTTTCAGACCTGGTGGTGGTGGCCGAGGAGAAACGGGCTCGGACGCGTCTCACTGCGCCCTGCGCCGAGCTAAACCCTGCTGAGGTTCACTGCTAAATCCCCGTTTTAATAACTCTCTTCAAAGCAGCTCCAAGCCCTTATTTTTAGACAGCTCTGACAACACTAATAGCAGTACCTGGAGACATAATATTAAATTACAAAATGCTGGGGATAAATCTCTTACCCCCTTGCTGTGCTTGTCAGCTTTGTTCTGCCACGTCTCAATGGGTAGACAACCGTAATGGTCATTTACCTTCCACTGGGAAATTTCAGAATGTTTCAGAATGCTCTAAATTCTGTTTTCCTTTTTTTTCTTTTTTTTTCTTTTTTTTTCTTTTTTTTTTTTTAAGATGAGAGTGCACCTCCAGAGGACATCGAGAAGGTGGCAAACTATGTTCTGCAAATAAACCTTCCCCTGGCCCCGCAGGAGCTTGCAAACATGCTTGACAAAATCAGAAACCTTATGAGCTACTGTGAGAAGTACGAACTGAACGTGACTAAGAGAAACAGAAAGATGAAAGAAGCTCTGAAGCTGCTGGTGAAGGCAAAAGAAGCCGAGTGAGTAGAATATTCTCTTACGGATGGGCTAAATCCAGCTGAAATTGCACTGTGTGCAATAATGCTGCTCCATACCCCAGGCAGTTAAAAATCCTAATAACACTGGGACATAATAATAATAATAATGGAATAACACTGGAAAGAAAACTCAGATTAGAGGTGGTTTTGTATGGCCCCTTCTGCAAGGGCCTCTCCAGCAGCCACGAGCCGTGACCGCTCGAGCTGCACAGAGCTGTGGGCTCTGAACTCGCTGAACTCGCCAAGCAGAGCACAGGAAACCAAAGCAGCCACTTACCCACACGTGGGACCTGCTGGATCATTTGATCTGCTTCCCTGTGAGGTTTGGATAGGGCTGCTCGAGGGAGGGGATCCTGCCCCTCTGCTCAGCTCTGGGGAGGCCGCACCTGGAGTATTGGGGGCAGCTCTGGGCTCCCCAGGACAAGAGGGACGCGGAGCTTCTAGAGAGGGTCCAGCGGAGGGCAACGAAGATGATGAAGGGACTGGAGCATCTCTCGTATGAGGAGAGACTGAGTGAACTGGGCCCTGTAGAAGAGAAGGTTGAGAGGGGATCCGACCAATATGTCTATGTACCTGAGGGGAGAATGTAGGGAAGAAGCGGCCAAACTCTTCTCAGTGGTGGCCAGTGACAGGACAAGGGGCAATGGGTGCAAGTTGAAACCCAGGCAGCTCCATGTGCATGTGAGGAAGAACTTGTTTGGTGTGAGGGTGCCCGAGCCCTGGCCCAGGCTGCCCAGGGAGGCTGTGGAGTCTCCTTCTCTGGAGATCTTCCAAAGGTGCCTGGATGCCGCCCTGTGCCCTGTGCTGGAGCAGGGGGTTGGACTAGGTGATCCCTAGAGGTCCCTTCCAGCCTCAACCATTCTGGGATTCTGTGATAAAGAGCCAAGAAGAATTGGGAAAAAATATGTTCTCCTTTCAGGTGAGCTTTCCATAACAACAGTACCCCACCAGGTAACCAGCTACCATCATCATTAATCTGTTATCCAATATATTCACACATAAGATCCCTTGCTAGCATTTTGCTTTGCCAGCTGCTATGCACAGTTACAAATAACTGCCACAATTTGTAATGGATGGTGTTTGGACTCAAGGGAGCATTTCTACAGATGAGCGTGGGTGGAATTGAAATGTCTCCTTTCTTCAGCCTCCAAATTCTTTTTTTTTTTTTTTTTTTTTTTGCTTTAGCAAATCAGCAAAAGCTCTTCCACCTGTGAATGAAATTAATAACACACTCAAAAATGTTGTAAACTCCCAAGGACACTCCAGAAGAACTTTCAAAAACCTAAATGAAAAGATACAAGAAATCAGAACACAAATCTCACAGGTATCTTGCTGGACATCTTTTAATTTCTTCATTAGCTACATTTTAGAAAAGAAAAAGTCTCTAAGTTTCCCCAACGTAAGTGTAAAAATAAACAAAAGCAGAATGTGGCTCAGTTATGACCTCAGCTCCATAGCATCTTGGGGGCTCCTCTGCTCATCAGCTGACCTTAATCTCTCCTTCGTGGCTGAGGTCTGTAGGTTGGAGGGACGTGGCATAAAAACGCAGCTTCCAATTGCTCTGTTTTAGGCTGAGACTCAAGTGAACAAGACAAGCGATGAACTAAATGACTTCTCAGCAAAACAATCTCGGATGCAAGATGAAATTGCCACGTTGCAGATGGAAATGATGAAGAATAGGAATCAAGCTACCAATGCCAAAGCAGGGGCAGAAGCAGCACACAAGCAAGCTCAGAATATCAATAATGTAAGCTATTCTGTCACATGTGAAAGAAATAGATATATATATCCCTTTTATGCCTTGTACTTTTGATTCAGCAGTGCGATTGTGTTACATTTCTCCCCTCAAAACTGTGTTGAAGTTTTGAGTATGCCACCCAGTGTAAAATCCCATGGGTTAAGAATCATTTCTTTTAAGGTATTCTAGCAAGTAACAATTCTGTTGTTGAAGCCTGAATGAAAGAAACACATCCATTTGTCTGACTACTCCATGACATTTTTCCTAGCTCTGTGTATAAGACTCATAGTCACCATGGGCACCAACAAACACAACAGAACAACCCACAAAAACAGATATTAAAATATGTGTGATGGAAGCAGTCTGGCCATTCATTTAGTGCCATTCTTCAGCAAAAACAGCTGTGGGAATTGCACAGAGCCCTGCGTTGGCTAGGTGCTTTGCAATAGCTCTGGTTTTTGTGAATGCACCGAGGCTGCTAGAAGTTCCTAGGGTGACACGTGAGGAGAACCCGGCTCCTGCAGCTCACCAGCGAGAGCAGGACTAAGCTGACGGCTTATGAGAAATCCAGTAGTAATCCCAGGTGCAGCCTCTGTGGAAACCTAAATCAATATGGGTGTGAGGGTGCCAGAGCCCTGGCACAGGCTGCCCAGGGAGGCTGTGGAGTCTCCTTCTCTGGAGATCTTCCAGCCCTGTGCCCCGTGCTCTGGCTGTCCCTGCTGGAGCAGGGGGTTGCACTAGATGAGCTCTAGAGGTCCCTTCCAACCTCGACCATTCTGGGATTCTGTGGGTGGCATCAGCCTTGAAATATCATTACTGCTAAAAGTGGTAAAAAAAAAAAAAAAAAAAAAAAAAAAGTAATAATGGCTAATTTATTAAATTTGAATTAAGGCTCATGGCAAAAATGAGATTTACAGAAAAGCTGTATCAAAAGAAGTAAACACAGCATAAGCCTTGAAAAGCTTAAATGAAACTTCCTTTACATCCTCATCCCCCTTATGCTTTGGTTCGCTCACCTGGCAGTTTGCTTTAATTGAATTCTGTCAGGTTTGGGGAAGCTTTGTTCAGTGTATACTCATTGCACTGAGTGTAATTGTGTACACTCATGTACACTCATTACAGAGGCATGAGTATCTTACATCTTACATCTTTTTTTAAGATTTCAGACAATGAGATATTTAAAGTTGGTTCAAGCGGGATAAGCAGCAAGGTAGAAAAATCTCTTTCAGGATGCCAGATTAACAGTAAGATGCTACATTTTCTTAAACTATGCAATGGGTTTTTGTTACAGGAATTTGCTGACGTTAAAAGAAAGTATGGCATTCTTCAAGAGAAGCTAAAAGCCAAAGGACCCCCAAAGGTAACTTTAGAGAAGGTGAAACAGTTGAAAGAAGAAGCAGAAAAACTGGCTGAAGAGACTGAAAAGAAAATCAAGAGAATAACAGGTGGTGTTTGCACTTCCATAGCAAGCAGTGGAAATTGTTAAAGTCATGTATTAAACTGGAATTTTTGTCTACAGACACTAACTGCCTCAGTTCACCTGAAATCAGTTTAAAACTAATGAAAACCCCTGCTCAAATCTACCTGAACTGTTTAAAAGTAGCTAAATTGATTTGGCTTATGCACATTTTTGGATATAAATTGGTTGCTATTAGCAGAGTTTAAGAAGTGCCCACAAAAGGACTTGCAGTGATTTAATTGCAGCAATTTAAGAATGTGAAAAGTGCAAAACTTGCCTAACTTGTCTAAGGCTAACCTGTCTAAGGCAGCGGACTCTGGAAAATTTAGCTGCAGATTTAGCTGGCAGCTTTGATTTACATCCTTGCTTTGGGCGTTCGGACTTTAAATCATTCCCCTGTTCTCCATCTGCACTTGCATTACCTGAGCGATGGCTCCTGCTAATAGAGACCTGCAGGCAGCCTTTCTGCACCAGCCTGTCCTTGTTCCCTTTCAGGGATAGCCCTGAGCAACAGCAGGAAAAGAAAAAACAGGTATAAATATTGGCTTGTTTGAACGAGTAGAGAAGCATCCATGTCCCCAAGTGGGCAGCAGAGTGGAGCTCAGACACGTGTCCCAGGCCCATCAGTCCAGCCTAGTGGCTTCCTCCACATGCTCCGTGGAGATCTCGGATCATCCGCACAGGACCTGCTGAGCTATGGGATAGGAGAGACCACAGCGCCTTCAACACAGCCCGACAGGCAGGTTGGGACCATCATTGGAGGAATCAAGAGCCAAATTCCACCTTGTCTCCTGTAATTGCACCCAGGGGACCTAATTCTGCCTGTAGGGCAGCTCTGGGCTTTTCCATGGAGCATCCTTGGGCCTGGGATGAGACTTGACATCAGAACTTACTGCATCATTTAAACAGAACTGAAACAGAAGTTTCCATCCTGGGAGGAAATTCTTTGGGTCAGCATCTCAAAATTTGCTCATTTTTTGAGCACATAGGTTGAAAAGAACTTTTCATCCCAGCCATTCCATTCCAAATGCCCAAGTGCATTGGAAATAATGAATATGAATGAATAATGTGGTCTTGACTCATTATCAGTATGCTCTCATTTGTGGAGCTTCACAGGGACCAGCAGAGTCACCTCTGTAAAAGAAGGTGATATAAATCTAAACTGTCCAGGCTTTATATTCCTCAATGGACACACTGTTCCTCTGAGGGTGGGGTTTTTTTTTAATTTTTATTTTTTTACTTAAACCAAATGCTTAAGAGCTCAGTGTCCTGGCCCATCACAATCAATGGACAAAAGCATATGCTGAGAAATGAACTGCTTTAAATGGATTTCTTTAAAAATCCAGAAGCTAGACTTTTCAGCTACTCAAAGAACCCTTCCCATTTGAATGGGCTTGCTTCCTTTAAAACTGATTGGGGAAAAAAAATGCTGTTAAACCCTGGGTTTTATTTTCACAACCAATATGCTCACTGTGAAATATCACTTTACTTTTACAGATTTGGAGAAGAAACTGCAGGACCTGAATCAAACCAAGCAAGACAAGGCAGAGCAACTCAGGCAACTGGAGAAACAAGTGATAGCCATCAAAAATGAAATCACTGAGCAGGAAAGCAAGTATGCAACCTGCAAAAGTTAGGGGCTGAGCAGTCCATTGTGTCAGGCAAGTCTGAAATCTGTGCTTGCCACCTCCTGAACTTCCCAGCACGGAGTGGGAAGTTGTCCTCTGTAAATACCTCTGAAGGTGCATATGGTATTTTGGCATCAGGAACAATGTAACTTCCTCTTGTTTTTCAGTCCAGTTTGAGTTGGTATGAAAATAGGAAATGCTTTCTAATAAAACACCTGATTGACTAGGCAGGATGCAGCCTCTGAGGGAACTCTAAAATACCCTCTTGTCCCGAGTCTAAGGGAATGGAAATGCACAGAGAGGTTGCACCATACAGCTAAAGTGATGGTCTGTAGAAGAGACTTTGCTCGACGTCCCCATTGACAGCCAGTGTGGTCCTCGGGGTGCTGTCCTTGCCACCGTGAAGGGTCCCTCACTTCTGCTGAGGTTCCTCAGGGAGCCAGGCCCCTGTGGTGCCCTCGCTGAACACACACACAGCTCCGTGTCACTGGGGCCTGATTGAACGGAGGCAAATTTCCCGGTGCCCACTGGATGGCAGTGCTCAAATGTTGAACACCAAAGCCCACTTTGAGATGTCTCTTTGCCAACCCATATTTCCAGGTGGTATTTTTGCGTGTTTTGGCCAAATTCCCATTTAGGATAATTTATTCAACCCATGTGAAAATAAAAGAAGCAGCAGTTTAGAATGTCAGGCATTAAAGATGTCACAGCTCTTAGCAGGGTATTCCTGATTCTCCAGCTGTTCTGCACGGAGCAGTTCTTCCAGGGGAAATTTTAGGCAGGCAGCTCATTAGGGAGAGAGCCATAAATTTTGAACATCTGCCTCCCCTGCCCTTCCCTGCCTGCACACGTGCAGCATTTCACAGAAGCTGGGATTCACTGAGGTGCTTCTTGCAGTCACAAAGAACACGGCAGCAGCCCTTAATTTTTGTTCATTAAGGCTTACATGTTTTATTTTTATTCAGGAAAGGAGGCTGGAGGCACTTACGAGGCTGTAGATGCTAGTAAAGGGCTAAGGTTTATAAAAGACTGAAGGGAAGGAGACACCATTTTCAAATTCCTATGTGTCTTATTGCGTGTTCCTGCCCCAAGCTGAACACATCAGCGCTGGCCTTTCCTCCGTGCAAAGCAGTCACGTAATCCTCACGGTTTTATCCATTTCATTATTTCATCAATAATCACGATGCCTCACGGACCCGGGGCTGGACGTCCCCGTCCGTCCTGCACCTCCTGCAGCTCCCAGGAGGATCCCAGCACTGCCCGGACCCGCAGCAGCCCCCGCTGCATCTGGAACACGGGCCGTTCCCCACAGCTGCAAGTCGGAACGCCAGCAGCGTGTGTCAAACAGCGCTTATCTAAAAGCAGGCTTTGTTTCAGTCCATCTGGAGGAGATAAGGCCTCCCTAGGTACCACCTGGCCTTTAGGAGCGGCATTTGCAGGGGAATTGCTGGCCTGGAGGAGGCCCCAGGGATATTCCTGCAGCCCAGACCCACTGTGCTCGGGGCAATGTGCTACACGCATTAGCCATACAACAGTGTCCATTGTGAAAATGATGGAACCAAATTATTACCTCGATATAATCTGACAAAGACACCTGAATGCCAGTACACACGTAGTCTGCGCTTCAGCTTTTTCTCAATTTTAGCACTTGAAAACAATTATCTGTGAGGTGCAAGGCTTCTTTCTAAGACACTAGGCTGTAAACAAGGACACACATATGTTAGACTGATCCTGGCACAACTAAACAAGATCCTCGGTTTAAAACAGAGGATTAATCCTAAAACAGAGCACCTCGGTTTTAGTCAGAGAACTCAAGTCATTAAGCTGCTCACAGGCATCCGTGCAGCTCTACGGGATGGGAACCCAAGACAGGTAAACTGAAGCTCTATTCCAATCCCAATTGACTACAAAACAAAACTATTTCCTTCAGAGCTCTAAAAATCTAAATTCACAGGCAAGGAGTTCAGGATTTTCTTCCCCAAGCCAGCTGTGAGCTGAATTTGTCAGGGTGATAGTTGCCACGTGGCTTTTGCTGAGCCGCACGTATGGAAAGGCTGTAAACACAAGGGGTTAAACAGGCCTGGCCAGAGGAGACCTCTCTATGGGAGGAAACACAAAACGCTGAGAGAACAGCAGGAACGGGAAGCAGGAGGCCGGCAAGGAGCCCCACATCGGACACCTTCCTCCGAGTGTGGTATGAGCCCAGAGCCAGCAGACCCGACCCCATCAGGGGCCACAGGACAATTTTGTGACAATTCTGAGGTTTGAAAATACGCCTCATTCCTCAAGTGGCACAAAATCTTCCGAAACAATTTTGAAAACCTGGCTTGTGTAAGGACGCTGCATCTGGGTCCCAAATAACCCATTTTTATTTCTCCTCGGCCCCTCTCTTGCCCTCAGAAGTGACTTTGCAAAAACATTATCGCAAAAGTTACTGGAATCACTGTATTTCAGCAGACCACTTTGACTTGAAAACCGTTTAGTCAAATGACAAGTAACACAAAATCAAAGATACACATAACCAGTGCAGCAGGGGCCGGTTCAGCCAGGACGGGCCGATTGCCCGGATGCCTTTAACGGAGCGGCTCTTCCGTCGGCGCCTCCCGCTCCGGTTTAACCTCTCGCTGGGGCTCTGCTTGTCCCTCCATCCATCAGACGAGAGGGAACGCGCTCACCTTCCTCGCGGGCTGTGTGGGAGACAGAGTGCGGCGCGTCCCACTCGGCGCCCCAAAACTGGGGGTAAAGCGTTCTGGAAGGACAGCGACCCAAGAGAGTGTCCATGGGTGTCCCATGTGCTTTCACATGGGCAAACCCACACGTTCCCCCCAATACACACTCATTATTCACTTTTGTTTATTATTTATTTACCACTGAGCTTCCCGCTGGTGCCGAGTGGGCTTTGTTGCCCCGTGCCCAGGTCCAGGTGCTCCCGCCGCAGCCTGGGGGATTCAGTGACCATGGGAAGGGCCGGAGGAGCCGGCCGCGAGCGCAGCCCCTCAAGCCGTTCTCGACGGCTTTGCCTAGGGCACAAGGGAGGAAGATGGACAAGTTCAAACCACTCGGATGGGCACCCGCCGGGAAGCCGTGCTACTGGAAGCACGGATACAAACAGGGAATATTGCGGGCTGATCCGCAGGGCACCGGGGCGCAGCGGTGACCTGGCTCTGCCAACCTGACACGGAGGCGGCCGATTCCCTTTGCTCCCACCCTTGTCCTCCTGCTGCAAGGCGGGATTGGGGGAAAAACCCCTTCTTGCACCATTCCCCCACAGAAGGGAGAGGAAGGAGCGGGACCCCAAAGCAAGTCCCCGGCTGCCCCAAACGCGCTCCCAAGGCCGGGGGCAGAGCCCAAAGCGCCGCCCGGGGCTGCGGCCGCCCCGGTGCCGCTGAGGGGCCGCGGGCCGCAGCCCCCCCCGCTCCACGGGATCGCC
>NW_020455688.1:1630455-1642722 GCF_003342845.1 Nothoprocta perdicaria
CGCGGCGCAGGAGCCCGAGTTCAGCTACGGCTGCGCCGAGGGCAGCTGCTACCCGGCCACGGGCGACCTGCTCATCGGCCGCGCCGCGCGCCTCTCCGCGTCCTCCACGTGCGGCCTGCGGCAGCCCGAGCCCTACTGCATCGTGAGCCACCTCCAGGTGAGCGCGGCCGTGGGGCGCCGCCGTGGGGCCGGCACGGGCTGCGGGGTGCGCGTGGGGCGCGGCACTGCTGTGGGGCACAGCAGGGGGGCGGGCAGGGCACGGGTGTGGGGCGCAGGGCATGGATGTGGGGCGCCAGTGGGGCTGACGGGGGTGTCATGGGGGACCCATCGCCTCCCCAGAGCGCCTCACGGATGGGAGGAGGCAGGGGGAAAAGGGGCAGTTTTAAGCTCGCTCTGCCCGGGGGCCGCGCTCCCAGCCCACGGCGCGGCCGCAGCGGGTCCCTCCAAGCAAGGTGAGCGCCCCACGCCGTGGGTCGGAGGTCGGGACTCCACGCGGGAGCTGCTGGTGAGCAAGAATGTGCCGCCCTAGGTCCAATTAGCGCTTTCCGCAGCGCCGTCTAGACAGCTTCCTGACCGGAGCGGGCAGCAGCGCCACGCTCCGCTCGCGCCCGCGCGTGAAACCTGCTCAGTCCCATGGAGTCGCGGAGGGACGGAGCGCGCGGAGCTGCCCCACGCGGAGCTGCCCCACGCGGAGCTGCCCCGGGCACCTCCAGCCAAGCACCAAGGGTTTTAATCCGCAGGCTGAAAGGAGCTGCCCTCCAAGTCGGATGCTGGCTAAGTATAACATATCAGCTGCAAAGGGAGCTCTGTTAAAGTGAAACCAGAGGTTTAATCTCCGGTTGTAGTTCCTGTGGGGACAAAGGGACCCGGTTTTGTCACTTTGAAGGAAAACTGCTGCAACCAAGAGCCCTGCTTAACTAGGCATAGAGTTCGGTCCACTCATGTCCCAAGTTGCCTCATCTCTGCCCCACAGCACGCACGTGTTGTCCTCACTGCACCGCTCCTGCCTCCGTGCTTGATTTACCACGGAGAGGAGTTTGGAGGACGTTTTGAGTGTGTCAGCACCGATCCGGAGCGTCTTTCAGGACCTCAGGATCTCTGCGGAACAAAATAACCAGGGCCTGTTTTTTTTTATGTTCTTGTCTCAAACTGCCAAAACAGAGGGGGTTTCGCAATAAAAAGCACTGCTGGAGCAGCCCGGACGTGCCCTTGTTCCCCATGTAGCAGCCAGCAGCTCCGTGCCTCGCTGCTGCGTCCCTGGTTATTTCTGTACCAGTGAAGAGACCCGTGGGGCCGCACTCGGACCGGAGCCGGGTGCCCTCTTGGCGCCGTGGGTTTGAACGCGCCGAGCCCTTTGCAGGACGGGGCTGCAAAGAGGGGGCTCGAGGGGGGTCCTTCCCGCTTGGGACCGTGTCAGGAGCATGGAAAACATGAGGCACAGACCTGGGTGCAGAATAAAGTTAACCCCGTGCTGAAAGGACCCATTTACCGCAGCACCGATGAGTCTTCGAGGGACACTGAACCCCCCAAGGTCTCTCCCATTAAGGGAGGTGGAAGGGAGCTTGGAAATTAAGGGAGAACTTAATTTCCAAGGCAGCTCCTAAAAGCTGATGTGATTCCACACAGATTTTTGACTCGGTTTCGTGTGAGTGCAGCCCTACAGAGTCAGGTCAATGATTTACCATAAATGTTTGCTTTGATTCTGAGGCGTGCAGGAGAATGTGTGTTGCTGAAAGAGGTTTCCTGAGACTGTAAGCTAGATAGAAATTGTACTTCTCATAAAAATAAGGTTTATTGAATTCCTGGCATATTTTCCTTCCGGCTTGCCATTTGCGTTTAGTTCAAAAAGGTAAATACGCTTCATCATCTAAAGAAAAAATACCTTTGATGCCTGTGGCAGGCAAAAGGAGCGGAATGCGAAATTGATGGAAAATACCCTTATCTGCAGGAAGCAACTATTGCCCTTTGGATAAAACCGATTATCTTGTTGTTTCAGGAGGACAAAAAGTGTTTCATATGTGACTCGGAGGATCCCTTCCACGACACCCTCAACCCCGACAGTCACCGCATAGAAAACGTGGTGACCACGTTCGCCCCGAACCGCCTGAAGCTTTGGTGGCAGTCGGAAAACGGTAGGCAGGGAGCCCGGGAGCCGCTGCCCGGCCCGGGGCGGCTCTGCCCGCCTTTGTTTCGGGCTGTCTGCTCTTATCTCGAGCCCGGTAATTAGGGCTGCCGGCCGGGGGATCCCGCTGTGCGCGGCGCTGCGCGGCGGAGCGGCCGCTCTGCGCATGCTGCAGCGCTCGCTGCGCTGGGAACGAGCCCCCCGGCTCTCCGGAGCGCTGGGAGGAGTATCCCAGGGCTTTAAATGGGCTTTTCCGAAAGAGAAGGGCTTTGCGCTGGCTCCAGCGCCGCTTCCGAGCGAGTGGGAGCATCTTCCAGGATCCAGTATGTCCCAGCAGCGCCGCTGAAGCCATCCCGCTGGGAGGAGCAAGGCAAAGGCCGACCTTTTGGTGACTTTTAAAACCCCCTTTTCATCTTTTATTCTTCTTTCCCTTTTACTCATATGTGCTGAGTTTCTGGCATGCCAGCATATAGAAAATAAGGAGTCTAAATTTTCCCAAACAGCAATCCTGCCCTAAAAGCCGTGAGGTAGCACCTAAAGCCAGATGGTTGGGATTGGAATGGTTGCAGGTTGGGATTTCTGCAGATGTGTTTGGCAGGAGCTGTCCTGCCATATGGCAATGACAGGGTAATGTTCACACGTTCCTGTTGCCTGGTAAAGAAAGTTTTTTGCTCAATCCCTTTTAGACACTTACATTGAGCTCGCAAGGCGCTTGTCTCCTGTGGTTCCAGATAATTCATGTTTTTTGCAATAGCCTTGGCAGCGCTTGCACAGAGAAGTTCTTAGCTCATAAGGTCATGAAAATGTCCTTCAACGATAAAAAACAAGTGATTCTTTCTGTGCAATTTATGTTTCTGTCGCTTGGGCATGCAGCAGAAGAGATCATTGCTGCCTAGTCCAGGGCAAGTTATATCTGTTTGAAAATCTAAGCCTTTTATTGGTTTATTCTTACTTTCTCCCCTCTGTAAATATTACTAGATTTTTTTAATATATCTCTAACCACAATGTAATGAATAACCAGCTGTTTTGAGAGGTCTTTCCATGTGACAAAATAACATTTCTAACTGTTTTTCTTCCTTTCCTCATGGAGCCTTTGACCTCATGGTCTGGGAAACCTCTCGCTTGTCACCGGTCAGAGGAAGRCCGGGGTGATGGGTGAGAACCCAGCAGATCCTGATGGGGTGCACGGCGCTCCCATGTGCGGTGCCGCCTTGGCGGGTCCTCGGTGCTGCCTTCGGAGCAGCTCCTCCCCGGCAGCTCCTTAGGGCCCTTTTGGCACTAACCAGAACTAGAGGAAAGAACTAGAGGAAACRGCCRCAAACTGAAGCACCAAAAGTTCCCCAGGAACTTAAGGAAAAAAWTCCTAAYAGTGAGGGTGACAGAGCCMTGGCACAGGCTGCCCAAGGAGAATGTGGAGTCTCCTTCTCTGGAGATCTTCCAAASCTGCTTGGATGCCGCCCTGTGCCCCGTGCTCTGGGTGACCCTGCGTGTGCAGGTCGGACTAGATGATCTCTGGAGGTCCCTTCCAACCTTAAGGGTTCTATGATTCTATGAACCATATAAGTGGCAGAGCCCAATGGCCAAGAGAAGGGTCTGTCAGCAACAACAAGAGCTTCTGGGCAGGGTTTGGTGAGGCGGCTCATGGCCATCCCTGCTTCCTTCTCGCTGCCCCTGCAGGTCTGGAGAACGTGACTATCCAGCTGAACCTGGAGGCCGAATTTCATTTCACCCATCTCATCATGACGTTCAAGGTAAGGAGGCCCCAGGCCCCGAGGGCAGCCCTAGCTCCTGGTGTCCCCCGTAGATGACCCACCTCATCCTTTCCCTCCTTCCAGGGACTAACGAGGATGGGTAAGAAAAGATACTGCAAAAGCCCCCGTGGGAGGAAACAGACTTTAAAGGATTCATCTTAAAATGCTCTTGGCTTGTGCAAGAGGTGCGGGGAGCTGAGGGTTCCCATTTCTGTTACGTGCTCTGGGTGCACAGAAGATGCCGCCTTTGGAAAAACTCAAATCTCCTGAAACACCGGGAGTTGAGGGCTCCCTTCCATTATTCCCATCCATTCCATGTTTGGAATTTGGGCTTTGTTTGAGCTATTTTGCCTGATGTTTTAGAGCTGCCAAGCGTTAAAAAGTCAAAGCTGAAGTTAACAAGTGGAAGCCGCATAGGAAGGATGAGTTGTGACTCGTGTTTAAGCTTCCCGGTGTGAGAAGCTGCAGAAGGAGCTGCACCAAAGGTGGATTTTACAGTTTGTTTCTCTCTGTAGTGCTTGTGTTGCAGGTCATTAGCAAAATCATGTTAGCGAGGATTTTTCCTTCAAAGAAATTTGCCTCGGTATCAGTTTTGTTTTGGCAAGCAGGAAGGCCTTCAGGAAGAAGGAACATCTGTACACAGAGTGGCTTTGTTTAAACAGATGTTCTTGGGAGGGCGGATTATCCCCTGTGTGTCCTGGATCACGGCAAGTGCTCGTGGCAGCCTTGAGCTGAGGCTGCAGGGGCTGAACTTTGGGTTTCAGGCCCCTTTGGGCAAGGATTGGTCCTGCTTGGTGGCTTGGGAGCAGAGCTGCTGGATTCCTGCTGTGGCTTCCCTGGTGTTTGCTCCTGCCCAGCTCAGCTGCAGCAGCGCGCGGTGGTGACGACGCGGGGACAACGTCCTCTCTTGCCACCCCAGCAGCAGACATGGAGACCCCCAAGATTCCCACGGGAAACCTGCCGTGGAAGGTGCTGATGTTGCTCGCGACGGTTCCTGCCCGTGTGAGGATTTCCAGACCCAACGTGGGTGGGAACGTGACCGTCTGAAGCGGCGCCAGGATGAGCTTGGGGCAGGGAGGACACGGTTGGCCGAGGAGGAGAACGTGGGAGGGATTCGGTCCGTGCCAGGGTCACGTCTGTGGGGCACCCCTGGGAAGCCTGTGGGGGCAGGACAGTTTTAGTGGTGATTTGTTGAATTCACTTGGAGATTTAGCGTGAGCTGCCTCACCTCGGAGTTGCTACGAGTTTTTTCTTTGTAAGATATTTGTAGATATTTTCAGCCAGAAAGCACGAAAAAAAGCTTTCTTTCCAACCGTGACGGAGATGTTTTTGTCCTCAGCTTTTTTAGGGTCCGGTCCAAAACCGCAAAATTGATGAAGGAGCTGGTGCTGGCATTACCCAGGTGGTGCAAGATGGGTGTTAAATTGATATTTGTGTTTTGAAATGCAGTTCATAATTTGAAACCTTAAGATCGTCACAGGATTTTTAAGTTAAAGGGGAGGGAATAATTAAAAATAAAAAATCTCAGTACCTAGTTTTTCTCGAGTTGAATACATGTGGCTAAGGAGGAAGGAGGTTTGTTTAAAGCAAGTGGAGCCTGCCAGAATCTGGTTGAAGCCAGGTCAAGTAGGAGCCAAATGCGGTAGGGACGGATGAGGTGAACATCTGGGTGTCCTTCAAGAGGAAGGAGAGGACACAGAGAGGATGGCTCTTAGGTGAGAGGTGATGTGGACAGATGGAGAGAGAGAGGAGGACACTGAGCCTCTTCTGTGCACCCCAGAGAACTTGCCCAGCAAGAATTTCCAAGAAAAGCAGCAAACCCTGAACATGGGTCCCAGGCTGTGCCCAGGCCTCCCTATGCAACTGGAGAGCATCAGGTCTCCAGCAGCTCCGAATGCAGGAGATAAAATGAGGAGTTGAGGCAACCCAAGAGCCTGCATTTCATTCTGCAAACAGTAGAAAGCATCATTTTGTCTCCTTAATGCCCTACTTGAACCTACAATTTTGGAAAGGGATCTGGAATCTGAGAAATGTAGACATTTGCTTGTTGGTTATATGTATATTTAGCAGCTTGTTCATTCAACAGCTTGTTAATGCCATGTTTTTGCCATGTTTTTGAAGATAGACTGGGTGGTGGGTTATTTCAAAGGTGGTGGTGGTCCTGCCCCTGAGCAGAAGGTAGAATATCAATAGTAAAGGATGAAAATCCAGACGTGTGAATTGCTCGTGCTTATAGGTGCTGAGTGTAAATGCTGGTGCTACTGAGTAGGCTGCAATCTCTTCCTGTTTTCTTACTGTTAGACATTCCGTCCTGCTGCAATGCTGATAGAAAGGTCATCTGATTTTGGGAAAACGTGGCAAATATATAGGTATTTTGCATATGACTGTGAGAGCTCCTTTCCTGGGATTTCAACTGGACCCATGAAGAAAGTGGATGATATCATTTGTGATTCGCGGTACTCTGACATTGAGCCTTCAACTGAGGGAGAGGTTAGAGTGTTTCCTTTTTAATTTATTTTTCATATAGACTTTCCTCTACACAAATCCAGATTCTCTTATTTAGATTCTCTTATCTTTAAAGGTGTGTCTTTCATTGTACTATTTTTCCTCCAGGTGATATATCGTGTTTTAGATCCTGCTTTTAGAATTGAAGATCCCTACAGTCCCAGGATTCAAAGTATGTATGTGGTTTCCTTCCACTCTCTTTTAAAAGCAATTCTGTATTTACTTACTTAATGTTAAAAAGCTAATAAGCCATAAAGTCATACATTAACCCGTAAAATAATTTTGAAATCAGTTTAGTACATTTGTGGTGTGTTTTTTCTTCCTGATAATGTCTCCTGGGAAAGTAAGGAACAGTGTTTTCAACTCTGTTGATTGTTCATAGGCATATCATTGTGTTTGGTCTTTTTCTTCATTGATCAGGTAGTTATTGTGATCAATGATTTGACCTAGTTTTTTGTGCAGTGTTTGGAAAATAGAACTACAAATATATTTATATCATTTCACATTTCTAGCCAAGATCCAAGTGTTTATGTTTTGTTATTTAGAACATCTAAGTCATGACTTTTAAGTGGTTGCTGTTGCTATTACCAGCGAGTCCACGCTGACTGTAAAACAAAATCTTTTACAGTCGTTACAGTCAAGGCATAGAGACCTACATTGCTGTAGTGCAGCTAAAGAAAACTGTCATATGTTTGGCCTGAGTAGGGAACTGCAGAGTTTGGCCTTAATCTTGACCTCAAATTTCATTTTCATTCTTCGTTTCAGTTAGTGTCCTTCGGTGTCAGCTTAACTGGAGCAGAGGAAAATAGCTGAAGTAGAAGAGTATCTGCTAGTGACTATATCAGTTGCATATTTCTTAGCCAAAGTGTAAAGGAGAAATGATGATTCTCTGCTTTCATTGACTGGGAGTGCTACTCCAAGAAAAATACATTTTTTTTTCCCCAAAAGACTAAAAGACTCGTAATTTTTAAATCACCTGGTCTCCATGCAGCAATTCCTTAAAATCAGGTCTAAAGTAACTTACATAAGTGATTCACCTGTAGTAAATAAGTGTAATTCTGGAATTTGGGAATATGAAGTGATGTGATTTCAGTGATTCCCAGTATAGGAGGACAGAAATTCCAGCTGGGAGGATGTACTCACATGGTCAGGGAAGTTGCACGTTGTCCCGGATGCAGCTCTCTCAGCTTCCTCCTGTTCAGTGCGTTATCTGGTAAATAACTCAACATCACAGATTTCCTTGGTGTTCCTTGCAGACCTCCTGAAGATAACAAATCTGAGAGTCAAATTCATCAAGCTGCACACCCTGGGAGATAATCTCTTGGATTCCAGGCTGGAGATCAGGGAGAAATACTACTATGCCATTTACGACATGGTGGTTCGTGGGAACTGCTTCTGCTACGGACATGCCAGCGAGTGTGCCCCAGTGGATGGCTTCAGTGAGGAGGTGGAAGGCATGGTAAATACTCCACTTTTCCCACATTATTAATATGCCACATTAAAGCAGGAAGATGACAGGGACTGGCTTCTCCCCCGACCTTAATTACCAAGCAGGGAAACTGTTGTCTTCATCAGTGAATATCTCTGTCATTATTGGTGTTAATCAAGCACAGGGAGCTCAGAAAAGTTGAAGGTTGTTTTAGCATCGTGAATTTCCTTTTCTAATTATGCTAAAGAACTGGTGAGATTAAAGGCACCTAGATTAAATCGCCCTAGAATGACCTTAAAAAAGGGCAGAAATAAGGGCAGCAAAAGCTGAAGCACCTTCATAAGTCAAGCAAGACCTGCACGTGCATCTATGAGTTTGCATAGCTGAAGGCATAAATAAGAACCAAGTCACTGCTCCAGCTACAGCACTGGACTGGAAGTGGCAGACTGCTGTAACTAGATACATGTTAATAACTAATTAATAGCTAATCCACAGCTAATTATTAGCTCCAAGAGGCTTTTGTGATTGGAACAGGACTCTCCTTGTTCATGCTTCAGGGCGCTTGTTCATGCATTGGTTTCAACACAAAAAAGAGGACAGTTTTATGTGGCTACATCTAGGCAAGTAAAGGACACGGTGTGGTCCTTTATGTCCTCTTACGTGCAACCCCATGCATTAAAGTATAAGCAAAAGTATATCCACAAAGCATATATTCAGCATATGCAAACAGTATACCCTTTATATACCAGCTGTGTTTTAAACAAACGGGAGGAACATGTTTGTTTCCCTTCCTGTTTTAATACCCAAATATATTACTCTACCTGTTTTAATACAGGTACCAAATACTTTACTCTTAAGTTTTCCATTGTGACGGTAGGTCCACGGGCACTGCATGTGCAGACACAACACCAAGGGGTTAAACTGCGAGCAGTGCTTGGATTTCTACCACGACCTCCCCTGGCGACCCGCCGAAGGCCGCAACAGCAACGCGTGCAAAAGTGAGTTGAAGCAAGATGCACATCTGAGGTCTGGGGCTGCCTTTTGCTCGTAGAGTTGCACATTTTGCCCCGAGGCACTTGTGGCATTTGTGGCCTCGTGCGAGGTTCTGCAGTTGGCTTGTACGTGTCTCTTCTTTAGGCTTTAGACTTTGCTTTCTTGCCTTGTGTCGTAGAGTGCAACTGCAACGGGCACTCCAGCCAGTGCCACTTCGACATGGCCGTGTTCATGGCCACGGGCAACAGCAGCGGCGGCGTGTGCGACGACTGCCAGCACAACACCGTGGGGCGCAACTGCGAGCACTGCAAGCCCTTTTACTTCCAGCACCCCGAGAGGGACCTGCGCGACCCCGACGTCTGCGAGCGTGAGTGTCCCCGCTGCCCGTGGGGCATCCGGCAGCTCGGAGCGTTCGGAGGGCCTGGGAGGGCTGCGAGGAGCCCTTGCTGCAGGTTCCTGCAGCCGGGGTTGGCGAGTGGCATCTTGGAGATCTTGAGCCTGGCTTGGCTGTTGTTTCTCTTCGAGAACCTGGAAATTTGTTGGAGTGTTACCCAACAAACCACTTAATGCTTGCAACAACGAGGCACCACCTCCTGCACAGCAAATGAGTTAAAGTTAAAGCAAATCACTGTGAGAAATGGCTTTTTTCTTTCCTTTCCTTCCTCGGCTGATATGTCCAATGCTTCCCTCATAGCTTGCAACTGTGACCCAGCTGGCTCCCAGAACGGCGGGATATGCGACGGCTACACGGATTTCTCCACGGGCCTCATCGCTGGGCAGTGTCGCTGCAAGGCGTTCGTCGAGGGCGAGCGCTGCGACCTCTGCAAGGAGGGGTTTTACGGCCTCAGTGCCGATGACCCAGCGGGTTGTCAGTGTGAGTAGAAACATATGGCCCTCTCCCTGCGATCCCAAGCTCTCCGAGGAGTTGGTTGGGAGTTTGGTTTGCAGGGCGGGCGGGGGTTTCTGTTTGTTTGTTGGATTTCTTGTTTTTCTTAAAGGGAAAGAGTTCTTGCAGATTGGTTGTAGTTTGGAGGCTGACCCCAGCACAGTTCAGTTCCCCGGCTGATCCTTCTCGTATGATCAGTGGAAACAGCAGAATCCTCCTCTCATGTTTTTAATTATAGGACTTTAGGGCAGGGAAGTTTTGCTGAGATGGGTGGTGGGAAAAGTGTGCCATAAATCTCTTTCCGGGGTAGTTAAAGGAAGCTTCACAGTAAATATTTAAATTGGACACTGCCTAAAATGTAGCTAAACTCTGTGTTTTAGCTTACCTATTTGTATTTCCCAATTCTAGCCTGTGCGTGCAATCCCCTGGGGACCCATCCCGGCGGGAATCCTTGCGATTCGGAGACAGGAAACTGCTATTGTAAACGTCTGGTGACAGGAAAGCAGTGCAGCCAGTGCCTGGTAAGCAGCTTACGGTCAGAATAAATGAGAAAACGCTGGTGTTGGGGAGAGCAGCGTGCGGAAAGCACAGCTGCAATCTCCAGAGCTTGTTGCGGGCCACGAGCCAGGTCCCAGGCAGGGAGCTGGAGTCTTATTTATTTATTTGCTTTTATTTTCTTCTGTGTAGAAAAGTGGGTTTTTGGGGCTTTCTCATGCACTGCAGCATCGGGGTGAGAGGGTGTTGGTGTTTGCCCAGCGGCAGGGTGTTCTGGAGCCCCTGGGCTGGCAATGAGGGCTCTGGGTTGTGCTTGTGAGGGGAGCTGGGTTCAGGGCTCGTGCGGTGCCTCGTGCAGGGTGTTTGGACGGGAGGATGGGCTTCGGGGGCAGCTTGGTTAAGCCAGCGCCTGACAGGGGTTAAGCCAGCACCCCTGACAGCGTGAGCGGTGTTTGCCCCACAGCCCGAGCACTGGGGGCTGAGCAACGACATGGATGGATGTCGGCCGTGCGACTGCGACCTGGGGGGAGCCTTGAACAACAAGTAAGTCCCAGCCTAGTTACTGCCTTTTAACCACTCACCCCAGTGCGTTTGCTTTGGTTGCAATTACAACACCCAGGGCTTCATGTCTGCAGAATGGCTCTTGTTGAGCATCTTTCTGCTCCGCTGTGTGGAAGGGGGCAGATTTGGGGGGCAGCAAGTGGTGAAGATAAATCTGTGTCTTTTCCATGCTAGAGCAGCTTCCATTTGCACCACCAGTGTAGAGAAACACGTGAAACTGGTTGTAGTGCTGCTAGGCCTTCACTGGACCAGGTTACCAACCTGTTGGGTTGGCTGCCACCTTTCCATGACCGTTGCACCATCCTGTCCGAAGGTCCCTGGCGCAGGAGCTGATGTTGGTCCCATGTTGTGGCCCTGTGACCCTAGGCTTTCACTGTGAGCTGCACTGTCTCTTTTCCTTTTTATTTCCTCGGACAAGCCCTTCACAATGTCTTCTTTCTGTCTGAAATCCGAGGTGTTTCCCAGCGGGGTGGGTTAACTGGCTCCCTGTGGACCCTGAGTTTGGGCTGGCCGCTGTGGCGTGCGGGCAAGACACCTGTACTGGGGGCCACCACAGCAGCGTCCCGCGTGTCCCCCTCCCCTCCGCTTCCCAAAGAACGATGGCCTCTGGGCAGCAGAGCCTCTGCTTGGTGCTGCTGTTTCCTCCTCTCCACTCATTCCCTGGGCGTCTGTGGCAGGGCCGGGTCGCGCGGCCCGTTTGGGCCACGATGGTAAATCCGTGTGGGGAAGGAGGTGGCCCTGGCAGCCCGGCCTCCCCAAGACCTCGGCCTACCCGGGACCTGAGCCTTCCTGGGATCTTGGCCTCCCTGGGACTTTGGCCTTCCTGGGATCTTGGCCTCCCTAGGACCTTGACCTCCCTGGGACCTTGGCCAGTGTCTCCGAGCAGGCGCCATGCCCGGCCCTGCCTCCAGCTTCAGGGAGCTGGTGGCCGCTTAGTCACGGCCTCATCCCTGGCACGTCCTGAGGATGGAATGCAGCACCTGAAGCCACAGAGGGATTGCAGCCCTCGGGGGGAGCTTCCTGGGAAAACATGGGAAACCATTCAGATGTTTCTGGCCGCTTTTCCCCAGAAAAGCCCGGAAAAGCAGGGAGACGGGGAGAGCGCTGGGCACAGCGGGAGCAGCGCGGGGCCTTGCGTCCCCTTTGCGGGGCTGCGAGCGCCCTCCAAAATAGAAACCGGCTCTCAGGCACCAGGACAGTGCTTATAAAACCAGGAATTTGTTTAATTTTCTTTTATTTGATGTGACCGGAGCTTCATTTGTGTTAAATGTGAGCGTTTAAGTGAATCTTTACCATTTAAAAAATGGTTTCAATTAAAAAAATACACTTGGAGTCTAGGCTTAAATGCCTGGAAATTTTCTGTGGAAATCAGAATGTTTTGACTTTAGGAAAGGCTTCTAAAGCAAAGGTATTTGTTAGGAAAGGAAAGGAAAGGAAAGGAAAGGAAAGGAAAGGAAAGGAAAGGAAAGGAAAGGAAAAGAAAGGAAAGGAAAGGAAAGGAAAGGAAAGGAAAGGAAAGGAAAGG
>NW_020455688.1:1643341-1684045 GCF_003342845.1 Nothoprocta perdicaria
AAAGGAAAGGGGAAAGGAAAGGAAAGGGGAAAGGAAAGGGGAAAGGAAAGGGGAAAGGAAAGGGGAAAGGAAAGGAAAGGGCAAAGGAAAGGAAAGGGAAGGAAAGCTTGCCTATGGATAATCGTAAAAATGGTGACTAATGAAGTCTAAGGACTTTCTGTAATGTTGCATGGATTCTTTAATTAGAATCCTAAACTACTAAACATTTGGAAGTAAAGCTATATTGAAAAAAGGAAATGGCTCACTGTGAGGCAGGTGGAGCTGCTCCATGTCCCCCTGAATAAACCTTCATTCCCCAGGGTGGCCGTGGGGGACTGTTGGAAGAGCAGAGTAGGGTCCCGAGGGCACAGACAGACATGCACTGGGCATAGCCTTTAGCTACAACCATATTAGTCAACCAGTTTAGTCAATAAACTGGCCCGGGGCTGCTCTCCGCCCGGGGGAACCCGACCTGGAATCCGTAGCACTGAATTCCATCAGCATCCAGGGAGAGGACACCATGTGCCAGCTGGGAATGCGGGCTGGCTCCCAGCCAAAACCGTGCCTGGCACCGTGCTGGGGTTTCAGTAACACAGCTGGTCAAGCTGCAGTGCCCTAGAGCTTTATTTGCTCCTAATGTGCTTTATTTACCAGTTCTGACCCAGTTTTGTGTTCAGAAGTGCCTCTTCTCCTGTCTTACTTTGAACCTAAGGGCCGGGGAGGCCTCTGGCACAGCCAGGACGTGCTGTAACCTCCCTGTTCTTCCCCTGCAGCTGCTCCAGCGAGTCTGGCCAATGCGAGTGCCGGCCCCACATGTTCGGGCGTCAGTGCAATCAAGTAGAGCCCGGCTATTACTTTATTTCACTGGACCATTACATCTATGAGGCCGAGGAAGCCAACTTGGGTCCTGTGAGTAGCAGTTTCCGTACGTTGCTTGGCACAGGTGTGGGAAAGCGGTTTATCCATGTGCGTGATGAAAATGGCTTAGTTTATAACTCAGTTATTTTGTAAAGCCACCGTGGAAAAACTTGACTCTTATCAGGGAGTTGTCAGTCCGTAGCTGTTCAAGCTCACTGTCAATAAATAATGCAGGGGGAAAGGCTTTAATTTTGCTTTCTAAACCTGTCTCTTTGATCTCTGGCTATGCAGTGGGTTTCCTGCCTATATCCCTTTCTTTACCTCACTGCATATGCACTCGCTTCTCTCTCCCGTCTTATCTCAGGTGTGCTAGAGAGATAACAGTGGCTGTTTTCTTTGTTGCCCCTGAAACTGGAGAGAGGACATTTAAGCACCATGCATTCTGTTTTGAAGTTTCCCTAAATCAGTGGGGTTTCTTTATTAACGACTAAAAATACAGCTGATTGATTGATATAATTACCTAGCTGCCATTAATGAGTTAACAGCAAACCTGCCTGCTCTTCTGAAAGAGTCAGAGACCCCGATGCATGACACCAGTGGGCTAAACAAACCAGAGGCAACCTCACTTACAAAACATCTTTTTCCCCATTTAGATTTGTCTGCAGCAAGGAGACCAGGAGATGAGGTAGTGGTTTCTGTAAAACAGCAGATATTAGCCTGCCCTTAATTGGAACACGTTGTCCTAATTTATTTATTAGGCTGCAGTTTCAGCCCAAAGCAAAGGCTTTTTTCTCTTTCAATAAATGCTGAGAGCAAAGACAGGGTAGAGCAGAGCCTGGCCCGTGTTGGAGGGCCTCCTTTCCAGTTTCCCCCCAAAGCTGCAGGCTGCCTCATGTCCTGTCTCTGCTGTTTTCTGGAGAAGTTTGTCCCTTTGTCGAGAGCCAAAGGTGGATAATTTTTGCCTAATTCTCTTCAAAGAGCGTGGGAATGCATGGAGGGACATCTTGAAGTGATATCTGCATTGACATTTCCTCACATTTTTATCGCTTTCAACTGAAATAATTTCCTTAGGAATGCACAGGATGTGATTTTATAGAGGAAACTATTCATGGACGCAGATATATTTGAAGCAGGAAGCCTGAGTGTCAAAGATTTACATGTTCTGGTGCCGTTTTGATCTCATTGCCTTTGCAAGAAGAACAGATTGAAAAATAGAGCTGAATAGACTAAAGGGAATAGTTGCATATTGATTTGGTGCATTTAGTGTCAACAGATAATTAGGATCTTGGTTATTTAGTGACACTCCTGATGGCTGGGGGCTGCTTTTAACATGTTGCCCTCATCAGTGGTTCGGTTTTGTGTGACACTATCTAGTCAGGAAGTTTTCATTCAGGCTGGGCAGTTAGGACAGCACTACATGCTGCTGCATGTCCATCCTCCTGCTGTAAATATGATGCAGAAAATCATCTGAGCAGGTCAGTTACGTCCTGCCAAGGGAATATTCACATCTGCTTTACCCTCCCTGTCGCTGCAGGGAGTAAATATAATAGAGCGCCAGTCCACGCAGGACCGCACGCCCTCCTGGACCGGCGTGGGCTTTGTGCGCGTCCCGGAGGGAGCCTTCCTGGAGTTTTACGTCGACAACATCCCCTACTCCATGGAGTACGAGATCCTGGTTCGCTACGAGCCGCAGGTGGGTCGGTGACGTGGGCTCTCCCTGCATGTTCCCTTGGGCTCCTCCTGGAGCCATGGGGACCCAGCAGCACAGCCCAGTGTCCAGAGTGTTGAAAATCCCCGGAGGTTATCGCCACCACTGGGATTATTTGCTTTGCAGTTTGGATTTCCATCATTATTGTGGTGTTTTAACTGTGCCAGTGCTACACATACAGTTTAATGAGCAGATAAGAAGGTCCCCTCAGGGCAGATTACACTCTAAATTTGGCATCAACCACACGGGCTGGGAGGGAACACAGTTACGTGACTTAGCAGACAAACTGCCAGCCTTGCATATCGAACACTCTCAGCCAGGAGCTTCCGAGCAGCCGGTCTGGGCTGTGGATAATCCGCAGGTGGGAGGCGAGGAGGAAAACCTCGAGCTTGGCACGTGCTGCGCTTGCCGCCCGCGGGTCGTGCTCTCCTGGCCGGCGCTCCGGGCGCTCTCGGCACCTTACTTCGTACTCATGGTTATTTTTTTTCCCCCCAGTTGCCAGATCAGTGGGAAAAAGCCGTTGTCAGCGTGTCGCGGCCGGGCCAGATCCCCACGGGCAGCCGATGTGGCAACACGGTCCCTGATGATGACCATCAGGTCGTCTCCCTCTCACCCGGCTCCAGGTCGGTATAACCAGGCACTTCTAAAAATCACCGGGTGGTAAATGGTAAATTCACCCGGAGCGGGTAACTAAGAGGCACCCCATCCCGGCTGGAATAATTTGTCAAACTGATTTCAGTCCAGCTGCAGCAAGTCAGCATCAGAGTGCTTTTTTGCGCCTGCAAAATTCGCCATCATCTCTGTGAAAATGAGTGAAATTTAATGTCAAACATTTAAAAAATGCATTTCATATTGTGTCAGTAGATGCAAAGCTTGTAAGGTTTTTTTTCTGCTGTTCTGATTTGTTTTGTTCATTCAGTAAATGAATGAAAAAAAATCCATATTTGCTCAAGCTGTGGGTGAACGTTGGTTGATGATTCCTCCCATCCTGGATTAGCCTTTCCATGCTGATTTACACAAGTCTCCAAGCCACCTCTTTCATGTTGTTGTTTGAACCGTTGGTTCTCTCCATTCGTGGCCATTTCTTCTTATCCTGATTGCTTTATTGGGGCCCCTAAATTGTTTTATGATGCTGAACATTGGGTGTAAGACTTGTTTCCTGTTCCCACTGCAGATACGTGGTCCTTCCCCGCCCGGTGTGCTTTGAAAAGGGCCTGAATTACACGATTCGCCTGGAGCTGCCCAAATACTCCTCGGTGGATACCGAGATGGAGAGCCCCTACACACTCATCGATTCGGTGAGCAGGGCCCACCTTGGGGATGCTCTAATGCCAAGGAGTGTTTGGTGGTCTTCAAGTTGGCTTCTCTTCTGGAATGTGTCCATGGAAGTCAAGAGAAATCACTTCTATAAAATTTTCACTTACGACCGAATCTAGATTTTAATTGAAAATTTAAACCAACTTCTTCAGTCTCAAAGTTGAAGTTGTCTGTTGGTTATGAGGTTTTTGCTTTATTTTGTAGGACTGTAGTAGTTCCAGAGAGCTAAACTTGTGCAGTTTCCTCTTGGGAAAGGCTAGTACATGCAGTGCATGTCATGAATATCAAACCTTTTTAGTGAATGAAAGGATAAAATAAAATATACTAAAGAATATATGTAAAAATTTGGTCATTTTCTTGCCGAAATCTGTAGTTATCTGCTTTTTATTATATTTTTTTCCAAAAAAAAAATGGCATAACTGAATTTTCACAAAGACGGTAGACAGTATTTGCAAATAGCGATGCTTTGTCATTGTAAAAATTGTTTCCTAGCTCGTCCTCATGCCCTACTGCAAATCACTGGACATATTCACGGTGGGAGGCTCAGGCGAAGACGTGGTCACGAACAGCGCTTGGGAAACCTTCCAGAGGTACCGGTGCCTGGAGAACAGCCGGAGCGTTGTGAAAACCCCCATGACAGATGTCTGCAAGAACATCATCTTCAGCATTTCTGCTCTCTTGCACGAGACCGCCTTGTGTATGTAACCTTGCCTCGACTTGCCGAGCAAGAACTGCACGTGGAACCCGGGGGGTGCTGCCCGATAGGGCGGCTCGCCTGGGCATGCGTGTGTGTGTGGTGATGGTGATGGTGGTGGTGGTGGTGATGATGATGATGGAGACATGCGGCCTCTCACAAGGCTCTTCTGACTCTTCTCAGCCTGCCAGTGCGACCCGCAGGGCTCGCTGAGCTCGGTGTGTGACCCCAGCGGAGGGCAGTGCCAGTGCCGTCCCAACGTGGCTGGGAGGCAGTGCGACAGATGCGCGCCTGGCACCTTCGGCTTCGGCCCCGCCGGATGCAGGGGTACGTTTCTCCCTTGCCGCTCCACTCGCTGCCACCGCGCGCATCGGGGCGAGAGCTGCAGCGCCTTCCTGTGCCGCGCTCTGAACACGTCTCTTGTTCTTCATAATCACGGTCACGTAGCACGAAACGCCCCTCACGGAGGCTGCCCCACGCGTGCAGGCTGGGGGCTGATCCTTCGGGATGCTCTGGTTTTCCCGATGCGGTGCCGAGCTTTGCTGCAGCCAGGGGGAAGGGCGGCGAGGCGACCGCTGTCCTGCTGTCCTTGCAGCTTGCGAGTGCCACCCGCGAGGCTCTTCGGACGCCTTCTGCGACGCGGAGACGGGCCAGTGCCGCTGCTTCGGCGGCGTGTACGGGCGCCAGTGCGACCGCTGCCTGCCCGGCTTCTGGGGCTTCCCCAGCTGCCAGCCCTGCCACTGCAACGGCCACGCGGACGACTGCGACCCGCAGAGCGGCGCCTGCCTCGCCTGCCGCGACCACACGTCGGGCCACAGCTGCGAGAGGTGCGTGGAGCCTGCGGGGCTCAGGGTTGCAGTTATTGCAACGCTGCAATACCTTGTAGGGTTGCAGCTATCACAGCGGGAGCGAACAGCCCCTGGCTCCTCAATGCAGAGGCTTGGGAGCAGGTCCCTTCCCTGCTGTAGCGTGGGGCGGTCGGGGCTCACTCAGCTGCCCCTGCGCCCCCAGCTCCTGCCCGCCCTGTCCCCCTCCCCAGGTGCCTGCCCGGCTTCTACGGAGACCCGGTGCTGGGCTCGGGCGATCACTGCCGGCCCTGCCCGTGCCCCGACGGCCCCGGGAGCGGGCGCCAGTTTGCCAGCGGCTGCTACCAGGACCCGGTCACGCTGCAGGTGGTGTGCGTCTGCAGCGCCGGATACATCGGTACGGGCTGGCGGGCACCAGCCTTGCAGCCCCGTGGGGAGAAGGAATGGGTGTCTGCGGGGATGGGGATGGTGCTCCCCGTCCCCCTGGTTTAAGCGGGTTCCCTGCCTCCCCTCATGCCCCGCGGTGTGTCTGCTCGGGCAGGGAGCCGGTGCGACGAGTGCGCCTCGGGCTTCTTCGGGAACCCCGGCGAGGCCGGCGGCGCCTGCCAGCCCTGCCAGTGCAACAGCAACATCGACCCCGGCGACCCCGAGGCCTGCGACAGGAGCACGGGCGCCTGCCTCAAGTGCCTCTACCACACGGAGGGCGAGAGCTGCCAGCGCTGCCGCCAGGGCTACTACGGCAGCGCCCTGCAGCAGGACTGCCGCAGTGAGTACGCGCGGCAGTGAGTACGCCCGCGGCTGCCCCGAGCTCCCGCTGCTCTGAGGGGGACGGGCTGCGTATTCTTGGGGGGCTGCAGCGGCCCAGGTTGGGGGGCGCCCCCGTGACGGCGGCCGTTGCCTTGCAGGGTGCGTGTGCAACGCGCTGGGCACGGCGCGGGAGGAGTGCGACGGCGCGGGCGGCTGCCGCTGCGAGGCGGCCACGGGGCAGTGCCGCTGCCTGCCCGGCGTCGTGGGGCGCTCCTGCGACCGCTGCGCCCCCCACACGTGGCACCTGGCCAGCGGCGCCGGCTGCGAGCCCTGCGACTGCCACCCGGTGCGCGCCCTGGGGCCCGCCTGCAACGAGGTAAGGGGGCGCCGCGGGAAGGGCGCCCGACGGCCCCCGGGAGCCGCCGCTGGATCCTGGGAGCCAGGCGAGAGGGGAGGCATGCGGGAGACACGGTTATCCTAAATGAAACGGGTCTCCCCGCTGGCTGCAGCCAAGGCCTCATGTCCGGGAGCACCGGCGTGCCCGGCTCGCTGGAACGCCTACGTGCACTGGGGATGCTCGGCCAGATGCTGCTAGAGAGCTGGGTCAGGGGAAAGGGAAGGGATCCCAGGCTTCGGGCACCACTTGTGCCATGTCCTGTTTTGGAGGTGCTTTTATACCACGGAGCCTTCCAGGGTGAAGCCCTTCCTGCTGGCGCTCAGGGTGTTTCGCTGGGCACTGCCCCACACACCGGGCACGGGGCACGTGCTGAGTTGTCGCCCTCCTGTCTTCCGCAGTTCACGGGGCAGTGCCAGTGCATGCCAGGCTTCGGAGGCCGAACCTGCCGCGAGTGCCAGGAGCTCTTCTGGGGCGACCCCAGCGTGGAGTGTCGAGGTGAGTCACGGACGTGGTCGCGCAGCGGGTCCCAGCGCGTGGCAGAGAGGCACACGGAGCTGGCGGCGGCCTGCTGGGCACACAGGAGATGCCACAGGGTCCTAGCAAGAGCCTGGCATGACATTTGCCTAATTTGTTTCATGGTTTATTGGACTGTTATTTATGAGCAAACCTATTTCTTCAGAAACTAACTCCTTTAGAAACTACCTCTTTAATTTCCACTTTGTGGTGCTGTCAGGTAAACCAGGATCTTAAGAAAATATTTTCAACAAAGAATTTGTGACGGAGAATCAATCTAGAAATGTATGTCCTTTGTCTTTAGATTTTACATAATAGGAGATGCCTGTCTATGTTTCCCTTCTTGTTAGGGAGAATGGGGTTGCAGAAGTAGGATTTTTGATTTAGAAGATTCTCCTTTTATTTCAGATGAAAATAAACAAGATTGGAGACAGCCAGTCAGTCATAGCTACATACAGCAAAACAGAGCAGCATAAGGCTGATTGTTTAGAAAACTGGATTCTGTCTGTCCTTAGGTTATAAACAAGTCTGTTCATTAGCTGGAAAAGAAACTTCAAACACTGTCCAGACCAGAACAAACTTGTATCTCTGATCTATTTAAATAGGAGTCTTTGCCAGGAGGGTTTGCTGTAGATTAAGGTATTTTTTCCTGCAGGGAGGAATGTGCTTGCTGTGGTCTTTAATAAATCCCTTACAATGGAGATACCTTCGAGCCCATTAGCTATGGGGAGAGGAGGGTCGCAGGTACTTGGCTGGTGCTGCAGATGAAAGGCCCGTGCAGTTGTCGTGGTTGCTGAGCACTTAGCAGGTTTCTCAGGAGCAATCCAGGATTTGGGCTGAGGCTCTGCATGTTCCTCAGGCTCCCAGTGCCCCAGGCAGGGAGTGGCTCCTGGTATCAGTTGTCTCCATTTGGGTTATTGATGAGGTCCCTCTGCATGCCCTGTTAGCAAGGTTCTGCTGCAGACCAGCATTTCTGGCCTTTCCTTTAGTTTCTGCTGTCTTCTGAACATGTGCAAACCTGCTTTTTAGTGTCTCTGAAGTCAGAAGAGCAGAGATTATTCAGAACCTATTTCTTCTGTGCAAGCTCAGAGCTTTCCTGCCCCAGTCACCCTTTCTGCCTCCAGAGAGCCGGGCTCAGCTGGCAGTGCTGACCTGCCCTGGGGACAGTGTCTGCAGGTGGTGTCTGGAGTGCGGGGACGCCGGTGAGATACGAGACGGGCTCCACGTAGGAGCTCCCTCTTGGAGCACATCCAGCCCCACGGCACTGCAGGAATCTCTGCTGGGCCTGGGGCGGGGGGAAATTCCTCCCTTCCCCCTCTGCCATTTGCCTTGGCAGCCTCTGAGGGAGAGAAAACACCTCACTGCAGCCCTGGTTTGTTCCCTTTTTGGTGGATTCCCAGCTCTGTGCAGCAAGCAAGCAGCTTTCTGTGATTTGTGGCAGGCAGAACTGAGGGCAAAACTGTGTTTAAGGAGCTGCAGAGTGGAGCCTGTGGAGCACAGGCTCAGCGTGGCTGTAATTGAACTGGAATCGAGACAAAGGAGGTTTGTTAGGAAGATTTAACCTTCGCTCAGTGGGGGCAGGTTTCAGCTCTGCTGGGGCACGTGGACAGCCCTGGGTGTGGGACCTACTCCAGGCAGCACTCAGTGGCCAAGGCTGCCTAAATTTCTAATAAAATAAAAAGCACTCTCATGCTGGCCCTGAATGCCAGAAGAGCAATGTTTTCAACCACATTTGTTAAGAAAATACAGGCAGATTTGAATCTGGAATTGTGCAAACTCTGAACCAGGTGAGTATCGATGAATGGTCTCCATTGCTGGCCGTGGTGTGGACACCAGGCCGTGGATGCTGTGCTGATCAGTGCAGAAGGCTGGAGGTTGCGTGACGCAGCGGTCAGGGCTGTTCACGTGTGGCCTCTTCACAGCAGACCTTTAGCCTGAGGTCACATCAGGTCTGGGAGATGATCAGGTCTGGGAGGTGCTTCTGGACACTGTTTAATCCAGGAGGTGTCTGCAACTGCGGGCCAGCGTGCGTGTGAACGTGTCCATGTGTGAGGAACTCCTTGCTAAAGCAGTAAATAGCAGGATTATGAGTTTCACCCAAGCCAGGTCTCCCGGGCATTCTCCTGGAGCTGCTCCAAAGCCAGGCATGCCGAGTGCAGGACGGGCATGCCGAGCTGCAGCTCATCCCAGCCTGCAGAGCAGGTTCCCAGCAGGGAGCTGCAAGCTCCTCAGAAGCCTCTAAGATCTAGTGGTGTTGCCCAGGCAGCTTGAGCAGTGCTTATTATGGTATTTCTGAAGCACATACAAGTTATATAATATAAAAGAAAGATAGTGATTTAACTGTCGTTATTATTTTAATAAATTGAACAGTCAGAACAGGTCACAATCAGTAGAAAGTGCGAGACTGAAAGCTGCTTTGCTCTGTCCTCTTCTTTACATGAAGCAGACGTCTCTGCTTCTCTGTGCAGAACTTCATCATCAAGTCCTGTCTTAAGAAATAGAATTTAGTTCAGCTAAGGTGAAAAGATGAAGTTTGTATCAAGTACAAGCTACAGGCTGTGGCAGAAAGGTGCATTTCTCAGTTTTGACAGTTTTTCTCAGTCTGTGTTGAGCAGCTGGTGCTGAAGTACTTGCTCCCTGGAAATTATCCTATTGTTAGTGAAGAATGGACTTGAATTTCCTAATTTAGACATCTGAGTCTTAAACTAGTTTTGTAGGCTGCTTTTATAGGCGGTGGGAGAGAAACAAAGGAGGATCAAAGGTGTCCTTTTATGTCCTTTAGACACACCATGAGTGCTTAGAATAAGTCTTCCCTAAAAGTGTTATAATTTGCACTTGAGTTTCCTAATTTTAATGGACATGTGGTCTTAGACTCTTACTATGGATTTTGGCCACTTCCAGAAAATTGCCCTTTTGGCAGGGTCTGTTAGCACGTTAAAATGCAGCCCAACTCTTAAATTTAGCTGGCATCTTATCTTAACATGCCTATTGAAAATCGTAATGCTGAGGAGTTAGCCATATGCTCGGAGTGTAACTTGAATCAATAGCTGATTATTCAGGAGAAATTTGCTAGCGCTGCAAAACGTTCAGCCTTACAAATTGCTGAATGGTTTTATCATCATCATGGCTCACTACCACCAGGAAATGATGCCAGGAAATTGTGTTTGAACAACCCTATTGTTGCTTGCCTGCGGAGGGGGTAAAAGATTTGAGGCTCTCCATCACCAGCTCCAAACTGCAAAGAAAATATTTCTGCAGGAATAATTTCCGCTCTGCTCTGTGGAGGATCATTGGTGACACTGGCACCTCGCTGCCTGCAACGTGGCATTAAAGGACACGACTGTTACTGTTCAGCCCTTTCAGAACCTATTAGATCATCTCAGCTGCAGTATCGACCAGCTTAAGTCAGCTTAAACTACAAAAACCTGTGGCACATAAAAATAGTCGGTTTAGAAATAAAAGTGAGCTCTAAATATTTCCAAGGAACGATTCCAAAGGTGTCAGAGGGAGAGAAGGATAAAGCTGTATATTCATCTTTGTAAGCTTGAAGCAAACCACCCAGTGCTTCCTTGGTGTTTCTTCCCTTAGGTGTCAACCAGGGTAAACTGAATTAACGCAGGTGGGTGCTGCTTTTATCTGTGAGGTCAGGAAGGAATTTGCTGGAAGCAGAATGTGGTGATGAAGCTGGTGTTAGAATTACCATAGACACTGGGAGTGAGCACACACATGGGTGTGTGTGTGTCTCGGAATAAATGACACCACCAGCTATCATTGCTAATTAGCAGGTTGTATCTGAACATTTTGGATAGAAAGCTTCCCTATCAAAAGTGTGATTTCATTTAAATCTAGTGCACCAGACCAGAATTCACTCATACTGAATTAAACACTGAATTAAAGCCAATACCCTCCGTTCCAAATAGCCATTTCAGAACAGTAACTAATTGTTTTATTTAGAATATGCCTCATTGAAAGCCCTCAAATCTTTGGCCAGCAGTTCCAGAAGAGACTCTTGCCCTTCGCTGTTTCATTTTCCATGGGAGGTACTTGAGTTTCTTCCTCTGCTTACTCAGGCAGATTTGATCCCTGTCTGAGATTCATCTTCCAAGCGAGCAACCCGCTCTGCCTTGTCTTATTGTTCTTTATCCCTCTTCCACCTTTCTGTATGGAAAGAAAATAATCAGCTGTTTGTCTCAAAGGCCGTTTCTCACTCAAACCAACCAGGGCATCTACTTTTCTTGTATTAAACTCAACATCTATGTGGTTTTATGGTGCAGAATGAAACTCTTTCCCCAATTTCCAGGCACATAAGCACAGGGATGGTATTTTCAAGGAATTTACTTTTTTTTTTTTTTTTTTTTTTTTGCATTTTTCCCTGTTATAGTTCTGCTCCATAGTGTACAAAGCTCTTGTTAGCGACTGGATAATAATCTGCACCACTTCTGTAGCCCTGGATGTGCTGGCCTATTACTTGTTCCTCTCAGGGAAAATAAGATGACTGGGTACAAGCTAAGAATAGATGTGATACAGCTACAGATATCCAGGTATTACTTCACATTGATGAATGGGCTGGTTGGAGCTGAACCCCCTAGAGCCACCCTATGCTCAGAAGAATATGAGAGAAAGTGTTTCCTTTGGCATGTTTGAGGACCTCAGAAACAAAACTGCCATAGCAAATGGCATCATTAGTGCTAAAGATGCATGAGTCTTGATGGCGTGGTGGCCATAGGAATGGCTGGAGGTCAGCCTTGACCTTGTTGGAGGGCTCCTTGTCCCTTAAAGGACGTGCTGGGGAGGAAAGAACTCCTGGCAGAGATGTTGGTTTTGGTGCTTTGGCTTTGGGTGCTGGGTCACACTGTGCTGTTTTGAGCAAGTCATGTGAATCAGGAAGTTTCATATTTCCATATCCTGGTTTATTTGCCTTAGTAGTTGAACATCACGTGGATCCCTTTGATGGAGCTGCATCCACCATCACGGACACGTAGCTCAGCATGTGGCTCCTCTTCTCTGGTGGTTCTTTACAGCCCATAGCACATAGGAGCTCCTCTCTTTCACACAGAGCCTCCTGCAGTCATTGGGCCTTTTGTCCCTTCTTGGGCACTGCCTTGTTCTTTGTAAGGGTCTGTGCCGTGAAATCCGGGCACACCAACATGCTCCTCCATACGTAGGAGACCTTATGTGGCTTTTGCTCAGTCTTGCTCACCTCCTCGCAGCAACTGGCTGCAGCTGAAGTCAGTGCAGGGTTTAAACCCCATCAAAATGTGAAGGTAAGACCCTGGGACTTACTCCATGCTGGGGTGTGAAATAGGCTGCTGGTGGCTAGTGGGTCACAGCTCTGGCCTCCTTTCTACTAGAGGTCCAGGACAAGGTGGACCTCTTGTCTCATGCAACGTTGGCCACCAGAAGAGGGGCTGCTGTGGGGTTTTATTATTAGCAGAGCATCCAGCAACCAAGCCATGGTCTCCAGCAGGTCTCAGAGGGTTAATTGGGAGAGCTGGCCTGGCATGGTCTACGCTTCCAAAAAGATCATAAAAAGTAGTCAAATGCAGGCATATTCCCAAGGCGAGGGGGTTGTGCAGAGCATGGGGGCTGTGGGGAGCAGGGATGCTCTTCCAGGGTTTCAGCAACTCTTTAGGCAGTGGCACAGTGATAAACTGGCCGTGGGCTGCTGTGAGGGAGGCCAGACCTGTAGATGGATCTGTAGAAAAGCCTCCCAAATTTTCCAAATGAAAACAAAATCTTCTCTTTTATCTTATTCCAGTCCCAAGGGAGACTTTTTCTTGTTTTCCTTTCAAATTTACTTAAAAATAGAGACAAAATTATCTTCAGTGTTACCTTTGGTTTGGGAGAAAGCGCAGGCCAGCGAAGAGTTAATGACTTGAGATTCCTGAGGTGAAAGGGGAAAGCATGAAGGCAGCAGTTGGAAAGCTAAGGTAGGTGTGCTGGAGTCACGGTATAGAGCTAACACAGCGCCAGCATTCCGTGCTCCCGTGCTTCCTGGAGGATCCCAAACCAGAACCAACCCATGGTACTTCTCCTATCGTCTGCTTCCCCAGTGGGGAAGCTGAGGGAATTCTAGAAATCTGATGATTCTTCCCACTGTTGTGCTGCATTTCGGGTAAATCACTCCCCTGTTATTTACCCTCTCCCTTCAGGCAGCTGCGGGGGTTGGATTTTGTCTTTGCAAATGAGCTGGTGCTTAAATTCCCTTCTCCCCAGCATTTGCTGCCTCCGGGGATTTGGGAATTCGCATTGTCATGTAAATGTTAGTGAAGTCTTGTGCTCTGCCCTCCCTCCACTCACAGGTATTCAGGGCTAGAATTACCACAAGGATGAGGCTGAGGTTTTGGTTGTTTGTTTGTTTTGTTTTGTTTTGTTTTACTTTAAACTTTTCAATCTGCAAGTAAATACAGCGACCTGCTTTGCCAGCAGCAAGTATTCTGTGTAACCTGATCACATCCTGGGATCCTGGAGCAAACCACCCACTGTTTACCCTCTTTCCTGGCGCTGGAATTTGGACAATTCACCATTATTCCGAGGCCTCAGCAGTCGCCAGGAGGTTTAACTGCCCCCCTTCAAACAGGAACTTGACAGTTTGCCTGCAGGGAGCAGATCCCATGGCAAGTTGACTGCTTGAGCACTTTTGATGTAAAGTAAAAACAATCTCTTGGGTCAGAGTGTAATTCAGAGAACAAAGGGCCCTTTTGCTCGATTGTGCAGGCAGCAGGAGTTATTTCTGTCCCTCTCCTGTCATCCTCCTCACACAAGAAAGCCATTTTGCCCCGAGTGGGTTGTTCCCCTGAGGCTCTCTGAGTCATTTCTTAAACTGGAGACACTGAAACCAACAGTTTGGGGGTCTGGAGAGCTGCTTTGTGCTTTGCCCTTCTTCAAGGGGGCACGGCAAATGTCCCTTCTTCAAATGCTCACAGCATTGGGGGAACTTTCCAGTGTGCTGGGGTGTCTGTGTTCAGTTATGGACCTCTTTGGACCGTTCATTTGTGCTAAACTTCTCTCAAGGGTGCCCGGTACATTGATGGGGATGTGAAGGCTTCCATCAGGCAGTACAGCCCTTTTCCTGCCCTGGGGTTCATTCCACCATGATGGTAGGTTGGGATGAGCCCCTGCATATTTGCAAGACCTTCTTTTCTGTTCGCTTGTTCTCTGCTGCCAGCCCTCTAGTGAAATCTTGGCAGTTTGGCTGTTTCCTCTGCCTCTCCTGCCTGGGGATTGAGAGAGGTCAAGTGGCAAGTGCTTCTCCTGAGGCGTTCCTGTGTGCAGAGTGTGGCCGTGCTCTGAAAAATGACAGTGCAGAAGAACATGAACAGAGTGACTTCTCTTTATAGTGGGTTAGAGCTAAAGAAATGTGTATTTCTTCCAAAAGCCTGTTAGGAAAGGGAGTTGCCCAGATGTTATCGGGCCTATTTGGCAAGCCACCTGGGGCTGCCGGGTCTCACCTGACTAGCAACTATCAAGCCCTGCCTGTTTTTAAAAGCAAAAGTAAAATGAAAATCCATTTGAGGAAGGTGCAGATGCTGCCTCCCAAGATGATCCTCAAAAGCCTGTTAAAGAGCTTTGCTGTCTCCTAACCATGACAAGCCCTGTGTGCAGCCCCCTCTTGGTCTTCAGCACTCCTGTCAGCAAAGACAAGGTTGCCTCTCTTATCACTCTCCTTTGTTTTCCTTTCTTTCTCTTCTGCTTTTCACTGCCTGTTTTTTTTTCTTTTATTTTGTTACCAGCTTTGCACACCCCAAACATCAGCCCAGGGCCAACTGCTACAAAGCCTCATTTGGCCCCAGTTCTGGCCTGGAAAAGGGTAGTGAAGCATTATTTCTTTTTCAGCCTTTCCCTCTCGCTTTATTTTTAATTCTCTCTGTGTGCCTCTTGATCACTTCTTTGCCGGGCTGGGGAGCTTTACTCCACTTACTCTTCAGAACAGAAACACAGCTGGGCTCTTGGCCTCCGGTTCCTTTCAAACCAGTGGTCTTCACCCCTGGCAGAACTGGGTTTTCACTCCTGGCAGAACTGGGTCTTCACCCCTGACAGAACTGGCCCGTTCTGCTCCTGCATGGCACCTACATCCAAGATGTGTGAACAGGGCCCTCTGTCTCCCTGGATTTATTTCCTCCCTCTTACACTGAGCCCCGTTTCTCACAGCCCCATCCACGACTCCCTCTCTACTCCTTCCCCTCTTCATTGCAGATCGGTTCTTCTCTCCGTGGTGCCCTCGCGGGCCTTTCCTTCCCTGCCCCTCTCACTCGCTGTCCCTTTCCACCCTCGCAGCGTGCGACTGCGACCCGCGGGGCGTCCAGACGCCGCAGTGCGACCGCGCCACGGGCCGCTGCGTCTGCCACGACGGCGTGGAGGGGCCGCGCTGCGACAAGTGCAGCCGGGGCTACTCGGGCCTCTTCCCGGCCTGCGTGCCCTGCCACGAGTGCTTCGCCCTCTGGGAGCTGCTCGTGGGCGCCCTGGCCAACCGGACCCAGCAGCTGCTGCGCAGAGCCGACGCGCTGAAGGTGACGGGCGTCACCGGGCCCTACCGGCACACGCTGCGCGCGCTGGAGGAGAAGCTGGGCGAAATCCAAAGCATCGTCGCTCAGAACCCGGCCGCCGAGCCCCTGAAGGACATTGGCAGCCTCTTTGAGGAGGCAGAGTGAGTACAGGGCCGTTGTGGCGCGGCGAGCACGGAGGGACAGGCTCTCTAACACTGCCAGTTGCCATTTCTCTCACGAGTTTTATTTTAAAGCCGAGCCTACACAGGAAAGTAGGCTTTAGGACATCTCAGAGGTTCAACATCCACACTGAGCGGGTGTTTTCTGCGTGTGTGCAGCTGGTAGAGTTGGCTCGTGCAGGGTTAAACGGGCTGCACGAAGCAGAGAGCAGAGGATTAGAGCACATTAGAGCACAGATGTCTCAGTTAGGGATGCTCCCTCGCTGCAGGCTGAGGGCTGGGGGCTGCTCCTGCCTTTGGGCTCTGTGGGTACCAAGAGCAGTCAGAGCAGCTGCAGAGCTGCTTTCCCTAACACACACACATATAAATATATATACACATATATATGTGTACACACTGCATTTAAGTAGCTGCTCTTGCTTCTCTTGAGCTGTAGAAAGCATCAGGCTTTGCAGGACTGCAGGGAAGGAAGAGGCTCTTGGGCTAACAAATAAGCGGGGTGTAAATTGAGCTCGAGAGTAAGAATTGCCCGATGCTTTCAGGATGAGGAAACGCTTCTGGTGAGTCACCCTGGGAATAACTTCCTATGCCCAGCTCGGTTCTGCAGCCGTGCTGACTTGAGGGATGTATTTGCCTTTCCTTTTAGGGCTATCCCACAAACTAAAACCTGCTCTGTGGTTTAGTAAGGCCGTGCTGAATACTGAGAGCAGGCGAGCTGCTGAGGAGGGCTGTTTGCAGGCGAGTTAAAAGAAGCCATTGTGTTGCAAGCAAGGCATTTTTCCCCCCTTTCCTGAAGTTCAAATCTGTCCCATGAGTTCGTAGCAATCAAAACTGCATTTGTAGCTGTGTGGGATGCGAAGCAAATTATGTATGGATCATAGTAGTCAACTTTGACCTGTGCAGTTGCTATGGCACAAGAGCATTACAGCAGCGCTCTGGAATCTGCCTCCAGTTAATTTCACACAAAGCAGCTGTTTTCTGAGCAATTTGGTGCTTTGAGTTTATAAATGTGCTGTAGATTAAGAAGCAGTTGTGTGTGATAAAGGGAACAAACCCAGCGTTGGAGGCAGGCGTGTTGTTACAAATCACGTACAGCTCCGGCGCGGGAGGACGGGTCGCGCCGTGGGAGAACCATGGTGCTCTGCCGTGGTCCCCAGTGTCCTGGCCCCCCTGTTTTACAGAAAGCTGACAGCAGATGTCACGGTGAAGATAGCCGACCTGGAAGAAAGCCTTGCAGCGTTAGCCCTGGAAAGCAACAGCACAGACACAGACCTGAGCGCGCTCGAGACCGATGCCAAGAGCCTGGAGCGCGTCGTGAAGGAGCTCGCCGAGCAGCTGGAGTTCATCAAGATCTCTGACGTGCGGGGTGAGTGTCGAGGGAGGGGCACCAGTGGTTTAACCTGCGTGTGGTTTTAAATGCCAGGTTAATCTGCTAATAAAACTCGTGCCCCTGGGAGGGCAGCTCCGTTGTGTGCATTAGCAGAGCTGCTGATGCAGCGGGAAGTTTGTGCTGCCCCCTTCCCCGTCCCTCTTGAGCTCTTGGTGCACAGAGTTACCTGGAGGTGTCTCCATTAATACATGAGAGACCAGGCACAACGGCTAAAAGGACAGAAAAGCCCGTGTGATTCTTGTCCCCGTTTTGTTAAACGGCTGTTCCTGTTGGAAAGGCCACCCGAGTCCTCCCAAATCGGCGCACACGGTGAGGGCCCCCTTCTGCAAGGCTCGCCTGCCCCTTGCCTCATCCAGCTGACAAACCTCAGGCACAGGGGGGAAATTTGCTGGAGCTGGAGGAATGTTACCAAAGCCTTGGGAAAGCTGGAAAGCTGACTTGGTTCCAACTAGAAACAAAGGCGGATTTCCAGCTTCGCAGGAAGTCGGAGTCCGTTTCCCAGGCACGTGGGATTTCCCAGAGCGAGGTGGCCGGGATGCAGAAGCGCGGGAGCCCCCCGGCTTGCAGCGGGCTGTGCCGTGGGGCAGCCCCAGCCCCGGGCCCCCCCGGGGGCCTGCGCAGAGTTAACTGCAGCACTCGTAAATCAGCCGCTTTCAGCAGGCAGCTCTGTCCCCGTGAGCTCTCAGCAGTTCCAAGCAGTGACTCCATGGGCAAGACATCCCAGGGCAAGCGGAGAGCTAACGGGAGAAGTGGGTCTGCAGGGAATTAGCTCTTGCCCTGTAAACCTAAAGCGTTGGATCTTTTTTTCCTCCATTTTTTTTTCCATCAAGATAAACAATTAAATCACTAGGTCAGAGAAATTGCAGCTTTTAATTCTAGCAAATTTCACACACTCAACCTAGCAAAAAAAGGAGCTTTTTGCCTTGTGGTGGGCTGAATCCTGTCATCCCTTCCCCTGTGGCACCAAGTGCAAACACAAAGGCCAGCATTTCATTTAACCTGGCTTCTAGATAGCTGAAAGAACAGATTTACACATCTCACCGAGACGTGTCACCCAGCGGCCTCCGCCACGACGGCTCCTTGGCCGCACTGACCAAATTGCTGAGCGTGCTGGGTCTGCTTCCCACAGGAGCCCTGGACAGCATCACCCGGTACTTCCAGCTGTCCCTGGAGGCCGAGGCCAGGGCCAACGGCTCCACGGCCGGCGCGGGCAGCGCGGTGGCGGCGTCGGCGCAGACGCGCCGGGACGTGGAAGACCTCGTGCGGGAGCAGCAGGCGCGCTTCCAGGCCGGCCAGGAGGAGCAGTCGCGGCTGCTCGACGAGCTGGCGGGCAGGCTGCAGAGCCTCGACCTCGCCGAGGTGGCCGAGAAGGTAGGAGGGCGCGAGGGGCCGGGCTCAGGCTGCAGCCATGCCGAGGGGTGGCTGTGAGGAGGGGACAGGCTGGGGACGAGCCCTTTGGGAGCTGCGCTGCGACGCACGGGGTGCGGGTGGAGAAGGCATTTCTTGGCGTCGGGGGCGTTTTGTGAGCGTGGACAGGGCTGCTCCACTCATGGGCGCTGAGGGACCCCCGGAGCTGCCCGGCCCTGGGGTGGCTGCTCCCGGCTCCCTCGGGCTCCTGTGAGAGCAGCCCCCAGCCGTGGGTGCCAAGGGCCCCTCCTCAGCCAGCAACACGGCCCTGGGGTGGCACCATCCTTGCGCCTCGCCCTCCATCCCGGGGAGCAGGCCGCTTCCAGGCTGGATTTCCCCTCCCCGCATTCCCAGCGGGCACATTCCTGTGCGCTGGGATCTCGGGGAGATGTTTATCGGCGCTGTGACAAATGACTTGCTCGGAGGTGATCACAGGGCGCCGAGAAAAGCCCCTGTGCTTTCCAGCTGCTGGGATCATGGGGCACATGATCCCTCACCAGCAGGTGAGAGGGAGCCATGTACACGGCCCAGGCCTCGCTGCTCCGGGATCCCCTTGGGAAAAGGGGCCGCCCGCCGCTCCCTCCGGCTGCAGCCGCTCCCTGCTCGTGCTGGGGTCCCAGCAGGGACCCGGGCGTGAGGAAGGAGCACGGAAACCCCAACCCGAGCAGAGCGTCTGTGGGAGCCCCTCCCGGCACAGCAGTGCACAAATTGTAAAGAAAAAGAAAAAAAAAAGTGTTTGGGGAAGGTAGACCCAGAGCAAACATCAGGAAAATCAGGAATCAGGAAAAAGGGGACAGGCTTAAAGGGGATTTTGGATGGGGGGTATCCCTTAACAACTGCTTTCCAGCTTCTCACTCTTTTCCTCCCCTATTTCTGGTGTGCTAAAGCAGGTGAAAGGTAAGATCCTACACCGAATATCTTCTATATAAATATATAGAATAGAAATATTTTATTTATATAAATGTGTATATAGAAGAGCTCCCTGGGCAGCTTTTCCCCAGGACGGGAGGGGATGATGAGCGGGACGCTGGCTTTCCGAGCTGTCCGCCTGGACACGGGAGGCAGCAGCAGCAGCAGTGACCTGCAGCACCCATCCCGCTCCGTGTCCCGCAGACGTGCGGAGCGCCCCGCGGGCTCCCGTGTGCCGAATCCGCGTGCGGCGGCCTGGGCTGCCGCACGCCCGAGGGCCGCAGGAAGTGCGGCGGCGCCGGCTGCGAGGGGCTCGTCACCGCCGCGCACGGCGCCTGGCACAAGGCCATGGATTTCGACAGGGACATCCTCAGCGCCTTGGCCGAAGTGGAGCAGCTCTCCAAAATGGTAACGTGCCAAAGCAATCATTAAATATTAAAAAAAAATGGGAAAAATATTTAGCTGCGACGTGATTTTAGACGCTAACGGCTGCGGTGCCCGGCTTGCCTCGAAGGGCTGCTTTGCTGGTGTGTAACTTTGCTGTGTTTTTAAAGCTCCCTGCAAAATGAGCTTGTTAAAGTGAGGTTCTGTGCGTATCTGTAAACATCAGCCTCAGTTGTTTAAATGAACGTTGCTGCTGGGGATTGCAGCCAGCTTTTAAAAGTGCTCAGGGAGTTTTATGAGGAAGAGCATTTCCCACTACCGTTACCTCTGCCTCCAGCTGCATTTTTGTTGTAAAACAGGCCGCAAAACAGAAAGGAAATCAGGTCCTCTCTTTCTACACCCCAGGTTTCTGAGGCGAAGCAGAGAGCAGATGAAGCAAAACAGAACGCCCAGGAAGTTCTGCTCAAAACCAACGCCACGAAAGAGCAAGTGGACAGAAGCAACGAAGATCTGAGAAACCTCATCAAACAGATCAGAGACTTCCTCATGCGTAAAACCTCACTCTTAAATTACCTGTTCTAATGCTGCTTGTGTGAAAACCCTGCCCCTCATCCTCCAGGGGCAGCACAATAATTCCGCTTTTCAGCCAGCCTTAATGCATAGGAGGCAATCTTGAAACCAGAGAAAGCCAAATCAATGGGGGAGTGAGGGCGGCCTGCGAAGTCTTACTCTGCTGTTGTGTTTTGGTAGCTTGCCAAGGCAGCTCCCGGGCTCGGGAGAAAGACAGAGTTCTGTTAAAGGGAAGGGCAGTGGAAGCCCCGAGTTCCTCCCTCAGAGACGAGGGCCTTGCTTAGGGGTGAGCTGCCCACAGCACCCCCTTCCGTGCCCGTTTGCATGAGGATGTGACTGCTGCTGGAACAGACACGTTTATGAGCAGGTCTTGGCTTTGTTACTGCTGCCTCTCGTCTCCTCCCTGCAGCCCCATCATGGGGGGCTGGTCATGAGGGCCCAAGGCCTCGCCAGGCCTCGCCTTAGCAGGGGAGGTTTCACCCCAAGAAAGCGCTTTTAATGCCTTTATTTCACAGAATCACATAATCACAAAGTAGTTGAGCTTGGAAGGGACCCCTAGAGACTATCTAGTGCAGCCCCCTGCTCCAGCAGGGACACCCAGAGCACGGGGCACAGGGCGGCATCCAGGCGCCTTTGGAAGATCTCCAGAGAAGGAGACTCCACAGCCTCCCTGGGCAGCCTGGGCCAGGGCTCTGGCACCCTCACACCAAACAAGTTCTTCCTCACATGCACGTGGAGCTGCCTGGGTTTCAACTTGCACCCACTGCCCCTTGTCCTGTCACTGGCCACCATTGAGAAGAGTTTGGCACTTTCCTCCCTACATTCCCCCTTCAGATACTTAGACATACTGATCAGATCCCCTCTCAGCCTTCTCTTCTCCAGAGAAAACAGGCCCAACTCAGTCTCTCCTCGTACGAGAGAGACATCTCCTGCAAGTCTCAGGGAAAACTAAGTTCTTTGGTTATTTTAAGGAGCAGCGAGGCAGCTCTTTGAGTGCTGAGCCTCAGCAGTGGCCTCCACGACACTGTCACTCACGTGTGTCTTCGTGTGGTTCCTCCAGAAGACAGCGCCGACCTGGACAGCATTGAGGCGGTGGCCAACGAAGTGCTCAGCATGGAGATGCCCAGCACTCCCCAGCAGCTGCAGGCCCTGACAGAAGAGATCCGGGAGCGCGTGGAGAGTCTCTCCGACGTCGAGGTCATCCTGCAGCAGAGCGCGGGGGACATCGCCCGAGCAGAAATGCTCCTGGAGGAGGCTAAAAAAGCCAGGTACACGGCCCTGGGCTGCACTAGCTCCGTTCTGCATCACCAGCAGCTTGAAGGAGCTCCAGCTTCCTTCTGGAAAATGATGAGTCAGAAAAATGATGAGTTTAACTTACGCCCAGAGGGCAAAGATGGTCCTCCGTGGTACTTCTCTTTTTCCAGTGCCAATATGAACGTGTTTTCAGTACTTGCCTGTTTTTTTGCTCCACAGCAAAGGTGCCACAGATGTTAAAGTCACTGCAGACATGGTGAAAGCAGCACTGGAAGAAGCTGAAAAAGCTCAAAACGCAGCTGAAAAAGCCATCAAACAAGCCGATGAAGATATTAAAGGCACTCAAGACCTGCTGACCTCAGTGAGTTCTTACAGAGTATTTATTAAGATAGACAAACACCAAGACTGATACTTAGAAAGCAATGTCAGCTTCTCTGAGGAAAGCCCCTCAGTACATCAAAGCCCATCAAAGACTGCATTCAAATGACTCTAAACCTTTCTTGCCTCTGCATAAGCTTTGTAAGTTAGTAGGTCAGATGCTTAGGGGCTCATTTGCTCTTAGAAGAAAAGGCTTTTCTTCCCCCCTATTCAGCACCAGTGAAGTGAAATGAGCAGGATCAGAGCCCTGTAAGCAGCGGGTACCAAGATCACCCAGGGCAAGCACAGCCTGGTAATATATTGGGTAGACAGGGGCAGGATGAGATTGTTAAAAAAGTGTAATATTGTCAGATATTTAGAGGTTTCAACAGATGGTCATAGCCCTGCTGACACCACAGTGCCATACCCATGAAGCCTGGCCAGCTTGCAAGATGCACAACCTACCAGGTCATATTGAATGACAGAACCCACTGTCTGAAGTTTTGCTTCTGCTGAGGCAACTCTTAGCCCTGTGTGATAGCAGCAAGTTATTTTAGACTAAATTTCTTAATGGTCTTTGTAGCCCCATGTTATTTTTAAGGTGGACACTTTCACCCTCGCTGCCATTAGCCATGTTGAACAGGAATAAAACACTGCTTTTTGTCTCAGATCTGTGACCGTGAATTGATACGGGGTGCTGAGGGCTTACCCAGAAAGCAGAGTGTGGCACGGGTTGTCTTTCAGAAAATGTAACTGTTGTTCCTCCTCCTGCTTAGATTGAATCGGAAAATTCAGTGTCTGAAGAAACCCTCAACAATGCAACCTTACGCCTCTTCAAGCTGGAAAAGAGTGTTGAAGATCTGAAGCAAAAGGCTACTACCAATTCAGAGAACGTGGACGACATAGAAGAAAAAATCAGTGCTGCAAAGCAAAACGCTGAGGAGGTTAAACAGGTGAGAAATTTGGGGAATATGCCAAAGGAAGATCAGCAGTATTCAGAGTCCAGGTTGGGCCGGGGTGCCTCAGTGGGTGTATTTGAGCCTGTTCAGGTCCAGTATTAGGAAGCTGTCAAGTTCCAAAGCAGTGGCAGGAGAGAGATCTTGCTGTCACACTGGCAGCCTGCCCTTGCTTGTGAGCATCAGCTTTCCTATGTGCTGCAGGAGATAAGCTTTCCTCCCCTCTCTCCTCCTTATATGCCCACTATCAGTGAAGAAAGTGACCAAAATCCTTGGCTCCATCTAACCTGGAGTCATTTTAAATATCACAGAGGATGAATAAGTCCTTTTAAGATGCTGGATGGCATCTCCAGATGCCTGCTATTCACCTTCCCCTTTGTAACACCCAAAGCTTTGCATGTTCCTTAACTAAACCACTAAGTCTGTCAAAGGAGGTCCCCTTGCCCCAATCTGGGGGCTGCAGTTAAGCCCTTGATCTCCAGAGAGCTGTTTTCCATCGGGAGAAGCATCCATCAGTTTTCATCCCTCCCAGGACTATTTGCAGGCAGGATTTCGGGCGGCTGCTGGGTGAGCACAGGAGCCTCGCGGCGCTGCTGCCTTTCGGGGACTTGCCTGTTTGCTGAATTCCCTTTGGTCCCAGTTTTCCTGGCTTTAGCCTGTAGAGAAAAGCAGAGCCGAGGAGCCCGCACGGCACTGGCCGGGCACCCACGCTGTGGGAACAAGGCGGCTCCTGTTCCTGAAAGGACACCAAGGCTGCTGCTCCCTAGCGACCTTCAGCCCCCTCCTCCCCCTCACATGCAGCTTTCCAGCACGCACCAGGGCCTGAGGCGTCCGTTAATTAACAAAATTGTGCTAATGAACCCAGTAAATCCTTAACAAACACTAGTATGAACGCTGCAGAGCATCTGCAAAGAGGGCCCTCATCATTCAAGCTGTGGGTATTCGAGTGGGAGACCCCACAGCGCACTTTCCCCTTTGGTTAAACGAGGTGACACTGTCCCCTTGTCCCCCACCGCGGTGCCCGCAGCGTCGGCTCCCCCGCACAGTCCCTTAAGGGCTCCCTCCGTGTGGTGCTTGCAGGTGCTGGGCGGCGAGCTGAGCAGCAAGTACCGGGCGGCGGAGGAGCTGCTGGCGCGCAGGACCGAGGAGGCGGCCGAGGCCAGGCGCAAGGCGGAGCGGCTGCAGGACGAGGCCAGGGCGCTGCTGGCGCAGGCGAGCGGCAAGCTGCAGCTGCTGCAAGGTGAGCTCCCCCTGAGCTCCTCACCAGGAGGGGACAATTACCACAGGAAATGAGCAGGTCGCCTCCTCAGCGAGGTGGCATCGGCGGGGTTGTTCCTGTGGGCACAGCAGAGCCCACAGGGGATCCAAGGCTTCCCAAGAAAGGGACATCCTGCCCCAAGGCACAGCGGGAGGAAGGCGCCTTCCCTCCCACTGTGCCAGGCCGGAGCCCGTTCTTCCTCCCCTCAGCATGCAGTTACAGTGATTGGTCTTGAGCACAACTACTCAAAACCCTTCAGTGTTCTATAAAAACCCACCCAATCTTTTACCTTTCTTTTAATCTTTAAATATATATATATTTACCTTTTATTTATTCATTTATTTATTTTAACACCAATTTGGGCAATTATTGTCAAAGAAATCTTTCAGATTTCCACCTATGGAAAATGACTCCCTTGCAGATTTATGTTCCAGTACCAACAAAAAGTGCCAAAACCACAAAAAACTTCGCATTTTTTCTCCTCGGTGACAGTCTTTTCCACAACGATATTAACTTGAGTGGTAGTTTGCCCATAACAATAACTATTTTACGTATTAATGCATTAAAATCTTCCCCATTAACCCATTTTTTCCATTCCTTTCTGACAGACTTGGAGAATACATATGAAAACAACCAAAAAGTTCTGGAAGACAAAGCCAAGCAGTTGGTGGTGCTGGAAGAGACAGTTCGCTCCCTCTTGCAGACTATCAGCCAGAAAGTTGCTGTTTACAGCACTTGCTTATAAATGGGGGCAGCAAATGCTTGACAAAATGTGTTCAGGGTGGATTTTACAAGTATTACACTAGCTCTTTTTTTGACATTACACTAAGGACTGATCAAGTGACCAGGTTTGATATTGACTTCAAGTCACAGAGCCAAAGATAAGTAATTTTTTTGATGTTGAAAATAAACAGTACTTTTTTTTTTAAATCACTCTATGTATCTAGTATGACTCATTAGCTGCTTTGTTATTAGCCCAAATGGTAAATCAGTTAATCCTTTAGCTTCTGCAAATTGTTTTTAAACTAGTTAGAGAATATCCTAATAAAATCTTGGCACCGACTGTACAGTTCTACCTAAGGGCTCCAATTACTGTGGAATATGGGATCATCCTCCCACAACACAGTCAATGGTCAATAAAGGCAGACAGGCCTTGGGTTGCAGGCTGGGATTTCCACCACCTTAGTGGGCTAAAAGGACTATTTACAGTCTGCGGGATGTGGATTTAGGCTAAATCCACAAGTGCTACTGGACCAAAAGCCCCGAGCTGTGAAGTGGACACAGAGGACAGCGTTTAAGAGGTGTGTGGTTTGTACTTGAAGCACCAAATTTGAGTGATTAACCGAGTCTGGAGGCTCCAGCCTCTGGGAAAGGAAGTGCCGTGTTGAGGGAGCCTTCAGTGTGAACGAGATGGGCTGCACGGAGGCTTTTCTAGAGCCAGCCTCCCAGGTGTGTTGGTAAGCACAGGCCAAGAGCAGCAGCAGCAGCAGCTCGTTGTTCACTGCAGGTTTCTCATTCTTGGCAGAATGGTGCCCCTTGAGGCAGCCCTGCAGCACTGCAAGCAGCAGCAGTTAGAGAGGCCCAAATCAGCATCCTCCTCCTAGGCAAGGTTACCTGGTGCTAAGCTTAAAGGCCCTGAGCTTCCTCGCAGCTGCATCTAGACTCAACACAGCTGAAAAGGCAGTTTTACTGGTGCTTTTTATTGCTTGACATACATTTTCCTCATTGAATACGACTAAAGGATCAACACTTGAAGGAGCAGCAAGCACCTTGTGTGCACACCAGGGCAGGAGCTGTTGCCAGCTGCTTTACTGCACCTTTCTCATCCCTCACCCGCCGGCACAAGGAACGAGGCCACGAACGGCCCCAGCCCCTGTCGAGCTCTGGCTGTGCAAAGCAAGGAGGGAGCCGAACAAAGGCCCCACAAAACAAAAGTTTAATTAAACTACATGAATTTCACACACTCTGTATACAAGAGGTATCCTGAAAATGCCATTTTCTGCTTTTATCCCATAACCCAGACACTAGCAGGAATGCCAGGGCTAGTCAACAGCAACACACCGAAGAAAACCAAGAGTTTCCAGCCACGTTCAGCATTTATTAGTGGAAGGCTACAGACCTTTCACATATTAAGCTCTCTTGCTACAGGAGAGATGCAAGGAGAGCATAAAATAAAAATAACAGGAAAGAAGGAAGGGAAAATTCTGAAGTGTGGAGAGCTGGCACTGCAGCCCTGACATGCGGGAAGTGCAGGAACCCTCATGCCCCTGGACTCAGCAGCGCTGCTTCAGCAGCCACATTTAGCTTTCTGAGATACCTTAAGACAGGTGGACAGTGGGAAAAGCTTCAAAATCAAAAGGATTATGTAGCAGTAAGATTAATTTTTCTTCAGTTTTTTCATTTCTCCATCAGCACTTGATTTTTTTCCCCTGCTGAGTTTTCAATATGAAAACACAATGTGTGGAGAATCACACACAAATGGAGTAATTTCCACTTTTAAAAAAGTTAATATAGTTTTAATGCACATAAATGAGCCCCTCCCATAATCCTAACGCTACTAAATCAAAATGACTCTGTAAATACCAAGTTAATCCTTTCACAAGGAAACACCACAATATTTTTGTGCGGAAGTGACAGTGGCGTTTTAAGTGCCAGCATTCAACTGGTTTAGTCTATCACTACTTCAAATAAGGACACACCAGATAGGCTGGGCTCTTGGAGTCTTGACCAGCACACCCAAAACGTTTGGTTTCATAAAAAGAAAAATGAGTTCTTTCAGGCATTTTTTTCCTGCAACATTCATAAAGTAAATAAGCATGTAATTTTAAGTATTTAATTTACAGAGACTGGATAATTCAACTTTCTCCAAACCCTATTTGGTTAAATATTTGCTGCTTAAAAGGAGGAGATTCACTTAATTCAGTCCTAGCATCTCCGACTCGGCGTTCCGCGCAGCGCACGTGCGGCTCTCCCTGCGCACGGTCCAGGGCTGCTCTTCCCCTTCAGAAGTTGATGGCTTTGCCAAAAGAGGCTGCTAGGTTGGCTTCCCTGAAGGCTTCTGACACTGTCTGTAGAGGGCAAACGGGAGGAGTCGTTAATTAATTAACTCTGCACATAATTACAGCAAGTCGAAGCAACCCCATTGCTCGTTAATTTGTTCCTTTACTTACCGGATGCGCGTGGCAAACCCTGGCTACATCCTCACACGATGCTCCGTACTCCATGGCAAGAGCTGCCTCGTTAACCATCTCGCCAGCACCCTGAAATCCAACGTTATCTGTAATCAGCTTGGATCTCTAAGCAGTTCTCCAGGTCCTTCTGAATCACTAGCTAGTACCTGGCTTGTCAATAAACATCTTTTGAATAGTTTTAAGTCTCCTTTTCAGCAATCCGCTTGGTGACTGGGCTCAAGCTTAAGAGAAGTATGAACGATCCTAAGTCAGATCAGCTGGTCTTTCATTAATGAAGACTGTGGGGGAAAATGTCCAATTTTGAACAAGATGCCAGGCGGATAGTGCCCACATTCTGATCAGAGCTACTGCAGACTATCCCTTCTGGAGGAGGAAAAAAAAAAAAAAAAAACCACCCAAACCAGCAACGACAAAAGCAAAATAATAGTTTTTAAAGAACACTAGTGTGCTGACAATGCAACTGTAGGAACAAAGTTTCCTTTCCAGGAAAACAGAAGCCTCAGTCTGGTCTTTTGCAAAAAACCACTCTACAAAGAGGTACGGAAGTGCTTCTGTCTGCACCCTTAGGCAGATAGAGGAAAATGATCCTTTTTCCAAATAGAATTTTCTGGTTTCAAATTTTTACATGGAATTTTTTCGAAGTCCCACAGGCCACTGATAGAAGATCTGGTGAAATAAGGTACCAACAATTCCGCTGAAGTCTAAAGTTCAGAAAAATCTACAAAGTCACAGTCTGTTCAGTCTCTTCCAGAATTGGGTCAAAACCTGCTGTTCCTTGGCTGAATTAGTCAGAGCCCTAAAGCACTTCAGTGCTTCTAAGCAAAAAACCACAGTCGAATCCAACTACAAACTGAAACAAAAATGAGAGGGTGGCTGCAACAGCAAGAAGAAACGGCTTTAGGAAACTCAAGTCTTCCTTCTTTCTGTAAACCTCTTTCTTCCTAACGTGGTAACCACCTCGCAGGTGTAATACCAAAGAGAAGCTCTCTCAAGACAGCACTGAGCACGATACTTACTGCACCCAGGATGTGAGCACCCAGCATCCTGTCCGTGGATTTCTGGCTGAGGATCTTGACCAGGCCGTCCGTGTCGGCGTTCGTCTTCGCTCTGCTGTTGGCAGCAAAGGGAAACTTCCCAACTTTGTATTCGATGCCCTACAAAACAGCTCTGTTACTGACACACAGTTAATTGAGGGCCTGGAAGACCAACAAGAAAAATGGAATCAGATACCAACAAGAAGAATGTAACCAGGCGGACAGTTGGGTAAGTATAAAAATAGAAGTCAACTAATGCATAAAAATACTAAAAAGCTATAAAAATGAATAATTAGGGGGGGAAAAAAGGACAGTCTGTAACTTTACAGACTGCAGGTGGTGATACCTGCTTTACAGACAGCAGGTGGTGATAAATGGGGCCGAGTCCAGTTGGAGGCCTGTGGCCAGTGGTGTCCCCCAGGGGTCAGTACTGGGCCCAGTGCTGTTCAACTTGTTTATCAATGACCTGGACGAAGGCACGGAATGCACCCTGAGCAAGTTTGCAGATGACACCAAGCTGGGTGGAGTGGCCGACACTCCGGAGGGCTGTGCTGCCATCCAGAGGGACCTGGACAGGCTGGAGAGTTGGGCAGAGAGGAACCTCATGAGGTTCAACAAGGACAAGTGCAGGGTCCTGCACCTGGGGAGGAATAACCCCAGGCATCAGTACAGATTAGGGGTTGACCTGCTGGAGAGCACCTCCACGGAGAGGGACCTGGGAGTCCTGGTTGACACTAAGTTAACCATGAGTGAGCAGTGTGCCCTCGTGGCCAAGAAGGCCAATGGCATCCTGGCCTGCATCAGGAGGAGTGTTGCCAGCAGGTCAAGGGAGGTGATTCTGCCCCTCTACTCAGCTCTGGTGAGGCCGCACCTGGAGTACTGTGTTCAGTTCTGGGCTCCCCAGTATAGGAGGGACATGGAGCTTCTGGAGAGGGTCCAGAGAAGGGCAACCAGGATGATTAAGGGAATGGAACATCTCTCGTATGAAGAGAGGCTGAGTGAGCTGGGCCTGTTTTCTCTGGAGAAGAGACGGCTCAGAGGGGATATGATTAATATGTATAAGTTCAGGAAGGGAGAATGCAGGGAGGAAGGGGACAGGCTGTTCTCACTGGTGGCCAGCGATAGGACGAGGGGTAATGGCCACAAACTGAAGCACAAGAAGTTCCGTCTCCAGGTGAGGAGCAACTTCTTTACTGTTAGGGTAACAGAGCAGTGGAACAGGCTGCCCAGGGAGGTTGTGGAGTCTCCTTCTCTGGAGGTCTTCAAAACCCGCCTGGATGCCACCCTGTGCCACATGCTCTAGGTGTGCCTGCTTGAGCAGGAAGGTTGGACTAGATGAACTGTAGAGGTCCCTTCCAACCTTAAATATTCTGTGAATCTGTGAATTTACAAAATAGAAGGCATTAAGAGGACCCTCATTCTTGTGAGTGGCCTGGAGGAGAGACTTGAATTCTTCAATCATGCACTGTACACAACAAATTCAGACTGAGAAATTCTCTTAGGAGACACAAGGCAGATAAAGAACCACCACTCGACTGCTGCAGCTACGCCCCGAGGGCAGAGCGCTTTGGGTGGGAAGGACCAAGGGGCAGTACCTCCTCTTTCAGCTGCTCCTCCGACTTGCCCACCCAGGCCACCTCCGGGTGCGTGTAGATGACGGAGGGGACGCAGTTGTAGTCGATGTGGACGGCTCCCCCGGCCATGCCCTCGACGCACAGGATGCCCTCGTCCTCGGCCTTGTGCGCCAGCATGGGCCCCGCCACGACGTCGCCGATGGCGAAGATGCTGTCGGAGCGAGGACACAGAGCCAGACACCCTTTAAACACGTCCTCGCGCCGCCCGCCAGGCCCTTCCGCAGGCTGGATGTATCACTTAAACCAAAAACTAGCCACGGGAACATAATAAGGGTCAGAGGAAATACAAGGGAATATCCGTCAGGAATTTCGGAAGAGGGGCGGGGGGCTGGTTCACCGAACGAGCACATTCCAAAAAGCACCACTAAGAGAAGACACAGTAACTTTTAAACTACAGAAAGTCTCAAACTTGACTAAATATCTTTATTTGCTGAAGCAAACAGATGCTCTCAGCTTTTCTTTTCTACAGAAAACTATCCAGTAATTAAAAATGAAAAAAAATGTAATTTTTACAAATTCTACTTAAAAATATCAAAAAATAACATTTAATATCACTTACTTTGGAATCTTGGTTTGAAACCTGTTATTGACTGGAATTCTGCCCTTCTGATCAAGTTCAATTCCGATATCTTCGAGACCGAGGTTTTTTGTGAACGGCCGCCTCCCGATGCAGACCAGGAGCACATCACAAGTTATAACTTCGGCCTTGCCACCAGCAGCAGCTTCAACACTGCAGACAAATAAATGGGCAACAAGAATGTCAGCCTGCAAGCCAGGCTCCTCTGGCAAGCAGTCCGTGCGATCCAGAGGGTGAGGTCTGGATCTGGCACCCACGACACTTACACCCAGGCTGCTCCCGCCCCCAATACCCTCCCCATTCCTTGCAGGAGCGGAGGTGTGGAAGAGGGAGAAAGGGACAATAACTGGTCCTGTGTTTGTCAGTAACTCAATGGGCAACTGGGGTTCATGTGGTCTGGGTGCAGAGCAGGGAAGGGCAGCAAGCTAAGGGAGGATAACTAGGAAATTTGCTCAAAACAACTTGCTTCCTGGACCCAGGTGAAACACTAAACACCGGCACAGGCTACATGTGACCCAGTCAGCATCAACCTAGCACATAAGGCCCAAATCCATGACCTTCACAGCAGAGAAGAACAGAATATCCTGAGGAATGGAGACGGAGAAGCTAACGCTGCCCATGCTAAGGTCCCAGGGAAATAACAAGCATTTAAATTGACTGTTAACATCTGTAGCATTAAACATCTTGTCAAAATTCCAGGTACACTGCAGGTTTCCAATCTGCACTGAGAGCACATCAACAAGCAAAAGAACAGTAGCAGGTAAGTAAGGACAGAAGCAGTGTATACGTATAGGTAGGCTGGTATAGGACTATATATAGTTAGGGACTTGCAAACCAAGCGTACTTTCTATGTTTCTGTATTAGCTGTTCACACGCAAGTCTCCAGAGGTTGGAGTTTCTACATTAAAAGACACTCCAGGGAAGCTGCAATTGCTTTTGCTCTGAACTAGTCAAATTCCCGTGACGCTTCTTGGAGACAGGGACATACCTGGAGACAAACACTACTACTTTTGAACAGGTTTTTAGGGACGGGTGAAGGGCATCCAGCACTCCTCAGTCTGAAGCAAAGCACTTACGCTACATCAATCTTTCCATCTGGCTTCTTGGTAGCACCGGTAACTTTGGTGTTTAGTTTAAACTTAAATCCCTGCTTTTGAAGAATACGCTGGAAGTTTTTGGAGATCTCCATGTCGATTCCCATTCCGCCAACGTGGCCCATGAACTCCACAGCTGTCACATCCGCACCGAGGCGCTGCCAAACTGAGCCCTGCAGTCACAGCATCAATGTAAAGACTGAGATTTGAAAGGAAAACTTCAGGATTCTCTGCTATAACACCTACCACTTAGAGGGTAAGCTCTGCAGAAGAGGGGCAAGCTGGTCTGTCTTACAAATACTGCAGTGCAGACATAAAATGTTCCTTCTCATTATCTTTTTGCAGCTAAGAAAACAGTTAAATATAAAATAGGTAGTTTTAAGTTATAAAAAAGAAAAACCCAAAGGAAGTTTCGGGACGTTTGTGGCAGTCTACTATTGCAAGCTAAAGAAAGCAACGCTATGTTAGGGAAATTATTTATACATACATATTCTGTATGCCCCTATAAATAGGCTCACTGACACCAGCTTCAGAAAGGAAAACCCTACACCTCCCACTTACCCCCAGTTACCCACATCCATCCAACACAGTATTTCTCTGCCTCCTTTTTCCCCTCCTGTATGGCCAGGATGCTGAACAACCACTAAGCAGATTTTCAAGCAGTTGCAAGATCAACAAACACACACCTGCCTTCAACCAGGTAAGCACAAGGCAAAAGGAGTCAGACCAAAATGAACTACAAAGGTTCCACTTATTGGCTGCTAGATATAAGAAGGGTATATACAACAACTGAATATGGCCTAAAATTAACTTTCCTTAAAAAAAACTTCTCAAATGTACATGACAACAGATAAGAAATCCCAGTGAAAGGCAACACCCCCAAAACCCGTATGGGATGGCCTCATTCTCTATATTCCTCTCGTATTTCTCTACTTGGCTAACCAGCTGCAGGAATACTTAACCTACAACATCTATCCCACATTTTCAAGGGGAAAAGGAAGCCAGCAGGCTGTATCTAAGGATTTTCATTACAAAATCCCCCAAACAGCCAGCTTTCCATTAACTGCTAAAAACAAACAAAGTCCCATTTCTTTATAAATAAAACATGAAATATTTAAGAATTCTCTCACCAATTCCACGCCAATGACTCCTGCACCAATGACAACCATCTTTTCAGGAACCTTTTTTAGTGATAGTGCACCAGTAGATGACACAATATTATCTTCATCAATCTGGTGACAAAGAAATCCACAGAGCCACGTTTACAATCTCTTCTACCCGCTGCATGTAAAACTCACAGCACAAAGACAGTCAGGCGCACAATATTATCACGTTAAAAAAGCTGAAAACCAGTATCCCCAAGATTCCCAATACGTACAGTAATTCCAGGAAAGGGAGCCACTTCGGAGCCTGTAGCTATAAGAATGTTCTTTGTATTGATAACTTGGGTGCTGCCATCGTCTCTGGTTGCAGTGACTTGGTTTTTGCCAGTTATTTTTCCAAACCCGGAAACATGTACAACCTTGTTAGTCAGAAAACAGTACATTTAGACTCATTTTTAAGGCATGCTATTTAATCTGAATCTCACTAATCCCACTTCTCTATAGAGTGGCTGATTTTCTGCTAAAACTAACCTTTGCTTCACTGTTGCACTTCTGCGTCCTGCACAAATTACAAAGGAATTGGATATTGCTTTCTTTTTTAAGTGGATTTAAGAACAAACTGAACTGCTCATTTTAAACACCCTAGAAGCAAAGCATTTAGACTCTGCCCTTGCTGAATTATTCACTCAAATTTATGTAACAAGATTGGGACAGTGTGAAAAGCATGAAACTTCAATCAGAAAAAAAACAAAAATCAGATAAACCTCAGCATGCAATCCAAACTGACCTTGTTTTGTTTAAATAAATGAGCAATTCCACCTGTTAGGGCTTTCACTGCACCACTCTTCTGTTCCATCATCTTCTCTAGATTCAAATTTATTCCTGAAACTAAAGTTAAAAAAAAAAAAAAAAAAGAAAAAAACATGTATCAAGGACACAGCACCACAACACAACACTAAACTGCAGCTCTGACACAACAAACGCTACTAATGTGTCATTAGTAAACGCTAATGGTAATCTTCAACAACTGATACATTAAAAAGCAGTATAAATTTTCCCAATATCCCTTATCTTTCTCGTATTCAAGGAGTACATACACGTCCCTAAGCTTCGAACTGACAGATAAAGGATATTATTTGCAAGTCTGAGATCTTCTGATTTTTCTAGAAGAACAGTCATATTTGAACTATAATATTTGTTGATAGACACTGCTGACATTAAACAAGTCCTGACTGTTACCCACTTACTTTCAATTCCTCTACTAGCAAAATCTTTTCCATGGGCCAAATGATACAGGTGAGAGTTATTCAGCAAGGCCTAAAATACAAAGAAAATAAAATGTGAATTGAGACACGCATTTGGGATTGAATTTATCACTAGAAGTTTAAAAAAAAAATGTTATTTGCAAAACATCATACCTATTAAGGAAGCTTCACAGACAAGAGACTGTCAACAAAAAGAACAAGAATCCCAGAATGGTTGAGGTTGGAAGGGACCACTAGAGCTCATCCAGTCCAACCCCCTGCTCCAGCAGGGACACCCAGAGCACGGGGCACAGGGCGGCATCCAGGTGCCTTTGGAAGATCTCCAGAGAAGGAGACTCCACAGCCTCCCTGGGCAGCCTGGGCCAGGGCTCTGGCACCCTCACACCAAACAAGTTCTTCCTCACATGCACATGGAGCTGCCTGGGTTTCAGCTTGCACCCATTGCCCCTTGTCCTGTCACTGGCCACCCCTGAGAAGCGCTTGGCCCCTTCCTCCCTACATTCTCCCCTCAGGTACATAGACATATTGGTCGGATCCCCTCTCAACCTTCTCTTCTCCAGGGCCCAGCTCACTCAGTCTTTCCTCATATGAGAGATGCTTCAGTCCCTTCATCATCTCTGTCGCTCTCCGCTGGACCCTCTCTAGAAGCTCCACGTCCCTCTTGTCCTGGGGAGCCCAGAGCTGCCCCCAATGCTCCAGGTGCGGCCTCCCCAGAGCTGAGCAGAGGGGCAGGATCCCCTCCCTTGTCCTGCTGGCAACATCCTCCTGAAGCAGCCAGGAGCCCATTGGCCTCCTTGGCCATGAGGGCACTGCTGCCTCATGGGTGACTTGGTGTCAACCAGGACTCCCAGATCCCTCTGTGTGGAGCTGCTCTCCAGCTGGTCAACCCCTAATCTGTGCTGGTGCCTGGGGTTATTCCTCCCCCTGCAGTGAGGACCCTGCACTTGTCCTTGTTGAACCTCAGGAGGTTCCTCTCTGCCCAACTCTCCAGCCTGTCCAGGTCCCTCTGGATGGCAGCACAGCCCTCCGGAGTGTCGGCCACTCCACCCAGCCTGGGATTTTCTGTGAACTTGCTCAGGGTGCCTCCGTGCCCTTCTCCAAGTCACTGACGAACAGGCTGAACAGCACTGGGCCCAGTACTGATCCCTGGGGGACACCACTGGCCACGGCCTCCAGCCAGTTCCCAATCCACCTCAAGTGTCCAAAGAAGATGCAGGAAAAACTCCATGGGGAGAATCTATATTGAAATCACTTGAAAATTTAGTGTAGACATTTGGGTTAACTTTTCAATAACTTCGTTATTGAGCTAAAGTCACTTCAAACTGTAGAACTGGTTAAGCTGGAGCTTGATAGCTTAGAGCTGATGCAGATCACTGGACATTCACAATTTAAAAATAAAACCAGAACAGCCATTTGACAAGAATACTTATAAACCATCAGCAGGAAAAGCAAAACTGTGTTTTGTCCTTCATTGCACTTCCAAGAAGTAAAAGAGTAGTTGTCTGCACAGACTTAAATATTGTGTATACTTTGTAGCATACACAACAATAAATTCAAACAACATTTTGAGCACTGCGATAGCTGCTTTCTATATAGATACAGGACTAAAACTAGCACTGTCAGATTACTTATATTTTTGTGAATAAACTTAAGCAAGTATCACTCAAAATTCCTTTTACCACTTTACATAATTGCCACAATTTTGAACCACCACCAAAATATGCAAACAAAACCACAGAGTAAGATTTGAGTAATTACAAAGAAAAAAAATCCATGCCTGAGAATGCCACTGTCTTGATGCCACCTGAGTGGCATTTTGTCAAGGCATGAAGGAATAATTTTATATTATGTCTGCACATGCAGTCTGCACATGCAGTCTGCACATGCATTTCTTGAGTTTACTGACATTTCAAAATAAATTCTGGCTAGCATCCAAGTCTCACTGTAGGTTCAAAAGCATTTTCCTAGAAAACTTCACCAGATTAACAAAAAAAAAAAACCCCAAAGTTTCACTTGAGAAGGAAAAGCTACTTAAGCAAATCCCAGCAAAGTTCCAAATCTTCAAGTTAAAGTGCTGTGTCTACACTAATTCTTCTTTTTTTTCCTCACTATAGAAAGATATCCTGAACTTAATTAGAGATACTACTCATGCCTTCAGGCAAATGAGTACATCTCTTGCTTTAATTTTGTACTAACACTGCATTTTCTCTTATGCTGACTATGGAACATCTCCCATCAGACACACTAGAGCTCAAGAAAAAATAGAAGAGGTGAATTTTTCCACTGAGATAATCCAGATCTGCATCTGCAAGTACTACATGACAGCAACACAGAAGCGTGAGCAAAGCAAGAAAAGAGCTATCAGACAGTTATTTTTGCATGCACTTTGCAGTGAAACCAACAGCGAGGATAAGGTTTCAGAAAAAGCACCATACTTGACAGGAGCTTGGCAGTCTGGCAGAGGAACCGTGTACACAGAGCCCTCCCTACTGGGTTTGGAAAGGGTAGTCAAACTGCAAGATAAAGGCACCTATAATGCTGTTTTTCCTCTCTTTTTTTTCCCCCCCTTCACACTCTTCATTTTGGGGAGTGCTACCTGTTTCATAGTATCAAAGATGCCCTTGGAAAAAGCCTGAGGTTTTTCAAGCAATGGACATAACCAGGGTTTTAACACCGTTAGGACAACCTGGGTGCACTTACCTTGGAAGGAATACACCCCACGTTCAAGCAGGTGCCACCAAGGGTTTCATTCTTCTCCACACACACAGTCTGAGGAAATGAGAAAGACACTTATAGAGCAATTCCTCCTCTAAGGATGTGTTAACATTTTTCATTCATAGATTTAGCTTCTGGTTCAGATTCCCCCCTAAATCAATGGCTTTAATCAAAGCAAAAAACGGCTTTTTGAGCAACATTCACTACCAGCACATCGCCACAATCCTCACTAACACCAGTCACACTTTCATACAAACTCAAGTGTTGGTCCCCGCGTCCAACATCCCGTAACGCTGTGTCAATTAAACACAACATGCAGTTCCTAGAAAGATGATCCCCTACAATTCAAAAGCCAAACCACAAAAAGGAAAATTGCAAATCATGAGAAGACGCCCCAAAAACAAATCACAACAAAGCAGAGGAATGGACTAGTACAAGTTAAAAGTCTTATTAGGAAATCTTCTTTTAATGATAAGCAACAAATATACAAAAACAAAATCCCCAAACACTCAATCACAAGTAACATTTCACTCTCTTAACATGTTATCCTGCAAGACTCATTTCTGTAAATTTGCACCAATACCTTTAATCAAAAAAATAAAGCAGAGCCGAGCAGTAAGGACAAAACCAGAGATGGAAATTGCTTTATGATCCTTCCACCACCTTGCCAACATCAAACTGGGCAACGGAAAAGATGAGAAATCAGCCTTAAGAAAGGCAGATCATTTAAGGGGAGAAGGGAAGAGCCTGGCAAACTCTTTCCACGAGGGCATTGCACTCGAATCTGCTGTTAAGTGACTATCCAGACTGAGGCCTTTCACCATTTCTTTAAGATGCTCCCTTTGTGCTGAAGTAGAAGTGATGGTAACAAGAAGTACAGCACTCAGACAAATAAAAACACAAAACCAAGAACATACTCAAACACTCTGATCTCCTCTTTATCCTTCCTTCTGTTTTGATTATATGAATGCAGTAAAAAAAAAATCCAAGGGTTTCAAGAGCTGCACTGCAGACCAACAGCCCCAGGCAGCTCCTTCACCTGACCAGGAGCTTCTGCCTCACAGGCTTTCAACTCTCCCCACAACGACAAGTGAAATTGCTGAAAAGCCAATGCCCAGAGAAGGCTCCAGGGATGCTGTGGTGCCGATGCAAGGTCTGAGCAGGGCCTGGGCTTGTGCTAGAACAGGTAGCACTAAAATTCAGCACAGCTCAGTCGAGCACGCTCAGGTTTTTGCTTGGATGAGTAACTACGAAGTCCATCCTTTCACCAGTCTCACAAGGCATCACATGAGATACTACAGGGCGACATAAACACTGTTCATGCTTCTTCAAAGCTGCAGCTAAGACACAAATCCAAACGCCTGTGTCCCACAAACAGTGTCCAAATATTCTGTCCACTCTAACTGGCTCCAAATAACTAACTTATTGCTTGCAAAAACAACAAAATAATAATAATAATCCAGGATATACAGGCACTTCTTTCCCTCCTCTATATGACATCCTATTTCTGGTCACAAATACGAATTGCTTAAGGAAAATGTTGCTCCCACAGAAGCAGGCATATAACAATGAAAAGCCTCAGAAGAGACAAACATGAATTAACAGGACGAATAGTCCCAATTAAAAACTTTACTTAGGTACTTAAAAGGTCAAAGATAAAAAAACATCTAAACCCAAGAATATTCACAGAATCCCAGGATGGTTGAGGTTGGAAGGGACCTCTAGAGCTCATCTAGTGCAGCCCCCTGCTCCAGCAGGGACACCCAGAGCACGGGGCACAGGGCGGCATCCAGGCGCCTTTGGAAGATCTCCAGAGAAGGAGACTCCACAGCCTCCCTGGGCAGCCTGTGCCAGGGCTCGGGCACCCTCACACCAAACAAGTTCTTCCTCACATGCACATGGAGCTGCCTGGGTTTCAGCTTGTACGCACTGCCCCTTGTCCTGTCACTGGCCACCACTGAGAAGAGCTTGGCCCCTTCCTCCCTACATTCTCCCCTCAGGTATTTGTACATGTTGATCAGATCCCATCTCAACCTTCTCTTCTCCAGGCTAAACATTAAACCACAGGGAAGAACATTTTCCACAAACAAGGATAAAGACAACTCTGTCATCTGCACTAGTTCACATGCAGAGGTAAAGTTCTTAATGCAAACCCGAATATTTAATATTCCCACTCAAACATCCCTGAAGCCCAAGAGTTGTTCACTGGACTAATGAGGGAGATAATAATTCTTATTACAGAAAAGTTTAGGTTGAACGGGCCTCCTCTGTAGGCCACCTAATGCTGCCTACTGCTCCAAGCACAGTTGGCTCAGGTTGCTCAAGGTCTTGCTCAGACCTTTTCTGGCTTTGAGAATCTCTAAGGATAAAGATTAGAGTGTCAGGCCCCCGTTCCAGTGTTTAGCTCTAGAACTCTGGCCATAAACGGGAGCTCCTGTCCTCATTAGGTTTTCTAATTACCTCATTTTCATTTCAAAGGTCAGCTGTCGTACTTCAGGAGCACTTGGATGCACCAAGCAGTGGAAACAAGCTCAAGGCTCCTGGTGCTGCCTTCTCACATTTCAAAATAATTAAAAAAAAAAAAAAAATGACAAGTGCCAAGAGATTAAGCCAGTCTCATAGTAAAGAGTGAAATAAATTAATAAATAAATGCAATCCTGCTGAAATCACTGCATATTTCCATAAACCTAGACAATCTGCAGTGCATTATGCAGCTCTCTCACAATACTCATCAGTGACACATCATTAGTACAGATCAGATGAACATCGTCCGAAAGAGGGAGCTTTAGAGACAACAACAAAAAAACGAGGAGCATAAATAAACAGCATTTCTGCAGACACATTTTCACTTTTAAAAAAAGTGATAGCAATGTTATTCCTCTTCTTGCATCCAATAGTATGTCAGACGAATATTGCTTTTTCCTTTGAATTTCCTCAATCTGTTTTTCAGAATTTCACGATAGTTTTATGAGGTGCCTTTTTTTTTCCCCCTTGTTTCCCTTTTTTTTTTTCTCTTGGGGGAGAAAATTGCTGGGTAAGCCAGGTTACAAATGCTTTGGGTAGGTGAACAGCTTCCAGTGATCCAAGATGTCATGGAAGAACTACAGGTGCTTCAGTGTCACACAACACCTCCCAAGTTCATCTGGATGAATATTCTGTTATGTTAGTGGCTGAAAGGTCACATYTTACCTTAAATCCAAGCTGGGCTGCTTTGATGGCAGCAACATACCCTCCAGGGCCAGACCCAATAACGGTGACATCGGCATCAACTGCAACAAGAGAAAGTTGTGATTTGAAAGAGTGATTTGTCTCAGCARCTCAATTTGCAATGGCAGAAATATTAGTTGATTTTTTTGGGGGGACAGTTCATATTTGAAACACTTAAAAAAGAGTCTGTAAAAATGACGCTACGTATTAAAATTTAGATACGTAAACTACGTTTTACTTTGGTGAGCATCATTCTGGCCAAAAAGAAAAGTGGAGATATTTACTCTGCAAGTTAAAATGGCAGCTTTCGGGTTTTAAATAGCAAATCACATAAGACCAAATGAAGAGAGTGAGCTGCATCTGAGGCAAGCCTGTGCGTAAGTCCTGTAAGAAGGTGACTGAGGGAGTTTCGGCCCTTTTGGCGTTTCCCAGCGCATTTCCCGGCGGGTTCAGCGCTCACGAGGGCTGCTGGGGCTCACCGGGCACCGCGGACGGGCACAGCAACGGGCGGGAGCGGCTGCGCGGGCACCAAGGGCACGGCCCGCTCCCCTCGCCGCCCGCTTCCCGCCCTACACCGCTCCGCGCCCACGTGCGGCGGCAAAGCCGTTACCTTGGTCCGCGTAGCTCCTGCGGGGCGCCGCGCAGCCGCCGGGCAGCACCCGCTCAAAATGGCTCCTCTGCAAAGGGAGGGGGGGGAACAAGAACGGTCAGCGCG
>NW_020455688.1:1684405-1684642 GCF_003342845.1 Nothoprocta perdicaria
GGCTGAGTGCAGGGATCTGGGGGCGCAGGGGTGCTAGGATGCAAGAATACATGGTGTGCATAGACACATGGTGTGCAAGGATGCATAGTGTACAGGGATGCATAGTGTACAGGGATGCATGTTATACAAGGATGCAGGATGTACAAGGATCTGGGGTGCAAGAATGCATGGTACACAGGGATGCAGAGTGTACAGGGATCTGGGGTGCAAGGATGCATGGTACACAGGGATGCATAG
>NW_020455688.1:1684897-1731358 GCF_003342845.1 Nothoprocta perdicaria
GCATGGTGTACAAGGATGCATGGTGTGCAAGGATGCATGGTACACAGGGATGCATAGTGTACAGGGACACGGTGGTGCAAGAGTTCTCAGGTACAAGAGTGTAGGGATACAAGGATGTTTGCAGTGCAAAGATGCTGGGGGTGCAAAGATGCACGGGGTACCAGGATGCAGGGCTGCAAAGATCTTGGTGTAGAAATTCATAGTATACAAGGATCTGGTGGTGCAAAGGTGCTGGGAATGCAAGGATGTGTGCTGTACAAGGATGCAGTGATGCTAGAATGCACTGTCTACAAGGAGCTGGGGGTGCAACAATCTGGGAATGCAAGGATGCATGATGTACAAGGAGGCAGGGCTTCAAGGATGCTCTGTCTACAAGGATCTGAGGGTGCAAGGGTGCTGAGGTGCAAGGATATAGGGTTACAAAGATGCGGAGGATGCAAAGGCTCCACAGGGTCCAGGGATGCCTGGATGTGGGACTGCAGGGATGCAAGGATGTGGAGGCCAGCCTCAAGGACAGCAGCATGGCATGTCTTGTCAGAAGATAAGGAAACTATGCAAAAAAACCCCAGCAAACGCATGGCTAGCACATGATTAAGAAGSTTATTGGCCTATTCTGCATGTGACCATTTATTGGTTGAATTGCAGCCGCGCTCCGCGTGCTTTCAAGTACATAACTCGTAGCTGTTACTAAAAGCAGTGTCTCTGGTACAAGACACGGGAGTCCGTTTTGCCGCCCGCTGCCCAGGGATGCTGGAGCGCCAGTGTGCACAGGGCCAAGGACGTACCCCTCACCTGCAGAGACATCACTGCTAGGGCTAAACGCAACACCCCAACGGGCTAAATGCAACATCCCAAAGGACTAAATGCCMAACCCCAATGGGCAAGTCCTCTTCGGGTGCGGGGGTGCTCGGAGTGTTGTGCTGCTGCCCACCCTTCCACATCTCACTGAGGGACACTCCTGGTTTGTGGGACATGGGAGCAGGGCTGCGGCTGCGCAGCTCCTTGTGCAGCTGGTGCTCTTTCACTTCCCTAAAACGAGCATTCGGATCAAGAAAAGAAGTTCACAGATTCACATCATATGAACCCAAACTGAAAACAAACATGGAAAACCAAAATCTTTTTTCTTTCTTTTTTTTTTTTTCCGAATGCAGCCTCTTCCTTTCCTCTAAATGACACTGAGAAAGTATATAAATGCAAATTTCAAAGTACTCATAATATAAAAGCTAAGCTGTTTCGCTTTGTAAAGAAACACATTTCAAGTGACCTGAAATAATTACTTTCCATTTAATCGGGGAAAGAAAAAAAGAGCTACAATATCGAGACCTTTTTCTCATTCACATAATCTTCCATTCTATTTATATTCTTCCAGCCTACCTGTTCTCTAGCAGGAAAGATCCACTTTCAGCTGTCCTCTGTTACTTGCACCTCAGGAGATCATTATTTGAAAATGTGAATCATTCATTGCCTGTGGAGGAGCAGTAGCAGAGTGAGAMCAATTTGCTTTCACAGTAATTACAACCTCTTGTAGAACGTGTGCAATATTCTTTTCAATTTATGCTAAAGCTATCTAAGTGCGACCCCTTGATAATATGCCACATGTTTTGCAATACTGATTGCCTATCTTGCTAGAAAATGAAAATATTTTTTTGTGAAAAAGGAGCTCTTCAATTTTCTAACCATACTTTCTGGTTTCTTGCATAAAATAAAAATTTCCATAAGGTGGCAGTGTTCTGTYATTTCCCAGAGCGAGAAGCACATCATTAAACACACGCCCTTGAGAGAGAGGTGCAATATTCATAAATGCCAAGGCTTTTGATTACAGCAAAATTAAATTATTTAGAGAGACAGAAAATCAGAAAAGAGCAATGCACCCATTACTAACATATAGCCGGGYCTGCAGCATGCACATTAGGTAATCAAAGCGTTGGCATCTAGCAACGCTGTGTGAAAGTACCAGATTGAAAACGAAAGGTCTGAATTCTGCCTTTACAATTCTTATACTATATATATGGAGAGGGAGTAGGTACATATAGAAGGAACCCCTTACCAGAATATAAAGAACGTATAGAGAGGGATAGAATCTCTGTTCTGTATATAAGGATTTTTCTGATTACACCTCCAGTACTGCTGGAGAGCAAATGAGCCTGATCTTTTTATTTTTGAAGGCCTAACTGTGATGTTGATCAATAAGAAAGTATCCTGGGACCATCAGTGCTTGCTGCAAAGTGTTGGGGATCCCATAGCTTCGGACCCAGCACGCACAGGACTACAGAGATCAAGCCTGGCCTGGCAGCACCTGGAAGGACCTGCCCAYTGCTGGTAGCACCTGAGGCTGCAGCGGCCGGCAGGACTTCTCCGAACCTTCCTGCAGACCTCGCTGGAAACTGGATGTTGTTATTTTCTTGCAGCTTTACAGCCGTGAGCAATAAAGACCAAAGGAAGCTGTAATCATGCAATTCCCTTATGGTTATGTTGTGCTGTAAAAGCTGCTCACCCGAGTGCATTTTGTACCGTGGCTCTTGGCATGCCACCCTTCCTTCACCACGGTGCTCCTGCCCGATCGCCAACGGTATGGCATGGGGGTGATGCCTGTATTTGATTATGTGCATTATTCTGCACAAAACATGYGCGGAAAATAAACTGGAGCATGAATCCTTTCCTGTCCAACTGGGAGTCGGGAGGAGGAGAGATGCAGGCGTGCAGTGAAGTCAAGAGAGGGCAGCACGACTGCACAGCATGTTTTCTAGGGAGGTTTGCACACAAAAGAAGAGCATGATTTCTTTTTATTTTTATTTTTCGAGATACTGAATATTTTCTTCCATTACAAAATGCTATTTTTACAAAAGCAAAATTGCTTATGTGTAAAAAAGTATAGCTTTTATCCATACAATTAAGAACCATCCATAAGAAAATTAAAATTCTGGTGTACCTGACAGAGATTGAAGTTGCCATKTGGTACTGGATCATCTACCCAAAGTCTACTTATACGTCCTTATCCCAAGTCATAATATTCTTTCTATTATCAAGTTGTCAATTTACAAATAATCAAGATTTTCACATTAATAGTCTATAATAGAATATGTTACTGACAGTAGCTTGGGAAGACAGAACTGAAAGATCCACACACTGCCTCCAAGGCCTGGATCAATGACCATCAGTGTTTCCCACCTTGCAAAGACACATTTTCCAGATAAATTCTCTTGTCTTTGATAAAACCCTCTTYGTAAACCTCCCTCTTTGTTAAAAATGAGCATTGTGGCAGGCTCAGGTACATTCAGAAAGAAGCAAGGGTGACATTTTGTTTTATATCCTTGTCCAGCACAGGGTGCTGTCCTGCTCTCCAGACTGCTCTGCCTAACGCTCTGCTCAAAACTTTTTCTAGCCCTCAAGCAATAATGCAAGATGATTCAAGAAGTGACCAGAAACTACAAGTCCATCATCACAATGAGACACTTTATTTGTGGTTCTTCACTAAGCAGAAAACTGGTGCTATGTGGACAATATGGGGTAAATAAGGAGGAGGAAGGCAGGTGAGGTTGTGCCAAACGAATTGCATACTTGAGACTCAAGGGAAGAGGCAAGGCACGTTCCCAAGAAGGGCCTCTCAGGAGTGCTGGTATGTGTCCTGTTCTGCAGATATTTTGCAGAGATCTGGAGCTCCCACATGCTTTTGGGAGAGCTAAGCCGTAAGGAAATTCCCTGGCGAGCAAGGGCTCTGGGGGAGCACATCGTGAGGCAGTGCTGGGGCTGCCAGAAGAGCTGCACGTTCAGGTCATTGGGAAGCTCTACAAGAGCCCCAGACCCCTTGAACCGCTGGCCCAGCAGTTGAAGTCCTGGYTTCTCTCCCACCAGAAGGTGACTGCCCAAAAGGGAACTGGCCCAGGCTGTAGCACAGACACATCTAAGTCCTTGGTCACATACCATGGTTAAAAACCCAGAACCAAAAACCCTGCCCCTGGCAGTGGCTTGTCAGCAAGGCTGGAATTCAGCTACCTCACCTCAGCAAGTGTCTCCCATTTGCATTTAAATGTTAGGCACCCAAGGAAGTCAGCCTCCTAACACGAGTACCTAAATGCCCCCTATGGTCAACAGGTGCCTTTGAAAGCAAGTCCCCAGGAGATCCCATCTGCTATCTTAGATGCATGCATGAGGGCCAGAGCAATCTTCCTTGGGCCCCTTCAAGGATTCCTGCCTCGCTGCTTTCCATAAAAATGGAAAGTGAGCAATCAAGACAGAGGTCATCTTATGTCAGCTGAGCTGACAAAAACTCAGACATCTGGTTTAATAGGTCTGATAGAAGGTTAGTCTGGTAGGCTCTGTCAGCACATGCAGAAGACTGGCCATTTGAGAGGGTTATTCATCCTGTCCCATGACAGGAGCCAAGGTCACATKTGAAGAATTGCCCTCCAAAGGCTGACTGTGGCATTGCTTCTTGGCCAAGCATGGAGACGCCTGGGTGACTGACCCTGAGATGGTCAAAGTGGTGAGAGGAATCTCACCTCCTTTTAGGAGGAAATGACTCTACACTCCTGAAAAACTCGGGTGCTAGCAGGACATCACAGGCAGCTGGGCTGGATCCTGCCCTGCGGAGAAACAGGGAGACAACTGCCCAACCACTGTGAGAAGGAAGCAGAAATTAAGCTTAAGTCATCAGCTTGATTCACTTTACTCCTCCGTGCCTCCAAAAAGGAAGTCAGAGCTCTGTACCCAATGTCCTGCCCTCTGTCTTCCTTCCATCTGACTTTCTCTTGAGTATTATTTTGCAATACCAGTCAATAGTTGTGTCTATCAGTAGTACTTTGTAAAGTACTGTTCTTTGCAAATTAATCACTTCTGAAAATTATAWCTTCTGATATCTGTGCAAGGAGATTACAGAGGAAGTTTGTAGCATATGAAAACTCGATTGGAATGTGAAAAGTTTGAGTTGCTTTCACTAGGTTAGTCAGAAGGAAAGAAAATATTCCCTAACGAAGATATTTGAGTAGTGACCATACTTCAAAGACAGTGAAGTGCAAATTAAGATAGAATTAAACACTACTGATAGTTTCTTTTTTTTTCCTGTGTTTGATTATCTTTGCCAGTGTAAACTTTTTAATAGAGATTTCTACCAGAGCTGATCATAAAGTGCTGATTAATTTTCACACTAAAAAATCCCTTTCATTTCTTTTAAGCTTATGATGATGTTTTAAAATGCTTTTAATAAATATAAAACCCTAAACCAGAAACACTTTTATTTTTAATTAGCTTCAAAATTCTTCAGTTTTACAGTTACTAGTTACTCGAAAATGTCAAGTGTAAACTGCAGTGGAAAGTTTCCACACAAGTTTTCATGTTAACTAAAAGCCTGCTTTTGTCAGAAAACACAGCCATTAAAAATTGCAGTGGGTATGCAGTATTTCATGTCTTTGATTCCAAAAACCCTGTCAAATGAGGTCTTTAAAACAAAACATAAAACCTAAATAACAAGGCAATGAATGTGGAGGTATCCTTCAGGAGCTACGTATTAGATCAAGGAAAAGGCACCCTACTACTCAAAAAATTGATTTTCCTGTGCTCTGCTGTTGTAATCAAGGAAATTGCCTTTTTATCAACAACTAAATGTTCAGCGACTAACAGGAAGCTTTAAGCCAGTCAGGAACATTTTCTATGTTCAAATCGAAAATCTTTGAAGTAATAAATCCCTATGATCAGACCATCTTTCCTTTATGAAAGCCAAAGTTCTCTCTGTGGTACAATACTAATATGCATCTTGGTGCTTTCCCTTTGATAACAGTGTGATAAATAAAACGTGTTTCCTGTATCTATCTGAGATGGCTGCTGTGTTGATGTCAGAAGCACTGTACTTTGGCTGGAAGGGGGAATGCCCTCACCTACCCAGCAAATAAGTCAACGCTGCGAAAATCAAGTGACTAAGGTGCATTTTTCCCTTTAATGGGCATATTTTATACAGATTGCTTCACTTAACATTACTGTTTGTGATACAGTATTTAGGTCTGTTAATATGCAAAATAATATAATGTAAAATAATGAAGTGCTGCAGCCTGGGAGGTGCTAACAGGCTGGACACCAGCTGGTGAGAAAGCAGCTGTGAAGAAGAGSACCTCAGGTCCTGGTGGAGCAGCTGATCATGACGGAGCAGTGTGCCCTTTGTGGAGAGCTCCAGCTGGCTTGTGGGCCTTATGAGCAGGACTGTTGCCAGAAGGTTGACAGAAGTGATTGTTCCTCTCTGTTTGGCAGTTGTGGGACCACATTTGCAGGACCGTGTTCAATTTTGGCTCCAGGATGCAAGAAATTAGTGAGAGAAGCACTGGACGCCACTGAAAGAAACACAGGAATTTTCTATTAGATATTAGGGGAAAAAAAAAATCCTACTGTGGTCTAGAACTAGGGCCCCCAGTGCAATGTCTGCAGATTTCCATCCTTGGAGATACCCAATACTCAGCTGAACAGGCCCTGCCTTCGCCATCTGGACCAGAAGACCCCCAGAGGTCCCTTCCAGCATCTATTATGTGTGATTCTATGCTTGAATACAAATTTTCTGCTCAGTTTTCATAAACCCAGAGAAAACTCTTTAAAACTAGTGAATTTACACSTGCTTAAGAGAAAATATGCTTGGGAACTTAGTGGGGACAGCATTGATGACAAAAGCAATGCCTAACAGTTTAATGCAATAAGATAGAGAGGGCCTCCTGAAAGTTGTATTTCAGAGAGGGGTGCTAGACTATATGCTGACTTCTAACCTTGACTTTTAAAATGCACATGCATGGCAGATAAGGTGCTCCTGACAGATTACTYCTAATGATATAACAAAAGGAAAGAGCAATGATAATTGTATTGTAATTCTCTTAAACTAGCYAAAAGGCTATCATTAGATTTCCTAGGTAGCTAATGTTAATTATTATTCCTCCCCAAGCAGGGTTAATAAACATGGACCCCAAAATGTGAACTTTGCCTTCTGTTCTGCTCCACACTTTAAGACAAGGTCTCCTTCCAACCTTAAGCATTCTATGATTCTATGATTAGCATTACCCTATTAACACAGAAGTGGGCTAGAGCTCTCTGGAAAGCTGCTTTCCTCTGCCTGCTCAGCCTCTACAGCYTCCAGTACAGGAGTGGAGTTAGCAGCATGATGGCAGGAGAGACCAAAGGGAATCCACCACGTTCAGTCATGAGAAAGTGGCAGAAATAACAGCAAGAGTGCCTCTCCACCATGGGTTTATGTATGATATGTTGGTGCAATGGGGAAGGAGGTTCATTGCCAGCATGTTGGCACTGAAGCAGTGAGCAGGGACACGGGCTCAGCTGTGTTTTGCTTCACACAGTTCTGTGGTGTCACCTCGTGTGGTCCCAGGGCACATCCATACTGCATTGGGACCAGCCATGACTCAAGGTGCAGGCCTGAGGCACCTGGATCGGTTGAACAAGGCTTGACTTCTTCGGGAAAAGGATGTATGTTGGATCTCCAAGGCTGGTTTCAAGTTGAATTAAAAAAAGCACCAGCAAAAGCAATAATGCAGTGCCAGCTGCTAGGCAGATTTGTCCCACCTGCCCTGCCCAGTGATCAAACGCATCAGAACCCTGAGGTTACTCAGGAGTAGCCCAAAATATGTTGTCAAGATGTGCAAAGACTCCAGATCTGCTCCTTCTGCAAGATTAGGGGATCTTCTTTCTAACACATTTCAGTGTTTTTTACTCTCCCTAAGGGAAAATGCATGGACTGTTAAACCTCCAAGGTCCCAGTTCACCCCTGCACACAGTGACAATCTGCTCTGCCTGCAGAACCCTTGGCTCAGGAACAACGTCATGCAGGAGTCCTGTAAGCTCCCAATGGTACTGAGGTCCAGGAAGGATTAAGACCATGCACTGTGCACTGTGTCACCATCACAAAGCCCACTTGCTTTGTTGAGAAAAAACTAATTGTGGAAATTTACTTTAAAGCTTTACCTTTGTTGTTCCTCTGGCCTAAATTATCCTGCAGAACTGCAACCTGACTATGCCAAAGAGACATCTAGTAGGTTTGCTAGGAGAATTGTATGTTAGTGTGAACAGTAACTAAAATTACAGAGCAGATTCACAGTGTTTGTCTTCACTACCAATTATCAAATTGACTTCCTTCTTTCCCCATTTCTCCTTAGTGTTCTCATTTGCCCTGCAGTTGAGAGAAAAAAATATCCTGTTTCTGAAGCTCTCTAACTCTTTCAAGTTCAGTTCAGTTTCTTTCATTTCATTTCTAATATCTAAAGACGGGGAGATTGGGAACGTCTACTCAGAGCCTTTACCACAGGGAAAGCAGTATCACTTATACAGCTGCATTCTTTACATACTTGCAGGACTATAGTCATATTAAAGTCTAACAGATTAGTATCAAATACGCACAATGCCCCACACAGACCTTCCAGGCAACTTCAACCGCTGTCATTGTGATTCTGGAATTCTTGCTGGTGGCCTAATTGATAACCAACATGGATTAAAGAGACATTGTTGGGAAACAACTGAAGAAGCCACCTGACAGGATATCCTCATGGGTGGCAGCACAGGAACAATAGGACCTGAGCACCCAGGTCACATAGCTGAGGCACTGCAGCCCACGCAAGGACRTGGTCTGATGACCTCTCTGGGCCAGTCCACCTTTGTGCAAATCAGTGCAGACTCCTGAGGAGCACAGCAACAGTTTTGAGTTCCATCCCTGGGTGGTGGTGAGGGAAATGGAAAAAAATGTCAGTAATTTGCCCCCGCTTCCATCAAGAGTAATAGCTCTGCCAGCTAAACCTCCATTCTGATTTTCCCAACCTGCTTTCCTTTCTGTGCCCAGGAAGCCTAGGAGGACAGACCAGATTTCTAGGACAGTGTTTTTCAACTCAKATATCTAAGACCTGGAGTCATCTCTAAGACCTGCTAGTGACCACCCTCAAGGCAAGAGTAGGAGAGAACATAAGTATTTTTCCCCTTCAAGGCCTGATGAGGCAGCCTTCAACCACTCCTGATGCCTGCAGCATGAGGGAGCTCTGGCTGTTGGTCACAGCAGCAGGAAGAATAAAAACAAATCTTCAGGGTCTGTTCTCAAATATTTTCTCCTAACCAAAGACAATTTAACTACAGAATAAAAAATATCAATTGCTATAAGCCAATCTGCCTCTAACAAGAGGATGTTGCAAGACAGCATTTGGTTGACTTAGCCATCACAAGGCAAAATGTTCTCGCAAAAGAAGGGTACAAAATAGCTATCAAAAAAAAAGAGCCATTGGTTTGACACCACATAATTTTTCCATGTTTCAGCTTCTTCTCAGTAATGCAATTATCGTATAGTTGCCTACTATGGAAAGTTGTTATCAAATTGCATTAATAGTCATAAAGTAATTCAAGATCACTGATTGAAAGCGGTGAAAATCGATATTACAGCACATTATTAATACATTGTTAATGTATTAATCTTATCATGTTTTACTGAAGAATGAAACTGCAGTAATAGAAATGACACTTTGTAATCAAACATAATTGTTTTGCTAATCAAACTACTGTTCTTCTAATCAAATTATTATCTTCCAACATTTTAGAATAGTTCTATAAATGCCATATTTACAAACACTTTAGATAGAGAAAGTATAAGTGTTATCAACACGTGTTTGTATCAACAAATTCTGTTTGAGTAGAAATTATACTTTGACCCATCTTTCAAAGCCGCAGCAGGAGTATTAGAGTTCATATTCCAGGACATTTGAAACACTGTATGTTTAAAGAGTCAYAATAAATTATTACATTAATATCAAGGCCATAAATTATTAATATCTATAATTAAAATACTTCAGAGTGGTCCCAAGGGCAACAACTATTTGTGCATATGACCCGGCCATGCTAATGCCTGCATGTATGCCATCATTACTATTCACTAACGCCTAAGCTAGAATCATTATTAGTATTCAACTGTGTTTTCCAAAATGTACATAAGGAACCTGCGATGGACGGACAGGTATCTAGGAACAAGGAGGAGAGCTTTGTGTATTTATTCTTAATAAAAGTTGGTTTTCACAGCAGATTTTCAATCCTAGGCTGAGCAAGGGAACAGGGTGCTACTAATAAGGGGGAACATGGTGCCTGAGATTCTTGTCCTCCATCATTTCTGCTAAAGATTTTAGAGTGCTTTGAGAAGAGCAGCACTACTCTGAGCATGCTCTTCTTCCTGATCCGTTTGCTGGCACTGTGTTCCTCTCCCTCAAGCATGGCACCCTTCCATCCTCTCTGCCTTCAAACACAGAACTTCAACTGGGAGGAGTAGCTGATAGCCCTGAGGGCTGTGCTGCCATCCAGAGGGACCTGGACAGACTGGAGGACTGGGCAGTGAGAAACCTCATGAGGTTCAACAGGGGCAAGTGCAGGGTCCTGCACTTGGGGAGGAATAACCCTGGACACCAGTACAGATTAGGGGTGGACCTGCTGGAGAGCAGCCCCACAAAGAGGGACCTGGGTGTCATGGTGGACGACAAGTTGACCATGAGRCAGCAGTGTGCCCTGGTGGCCAAGAAGGCCAACGGGATCCTGGGGTGCATTAAGAGGAGCATCTCCAGCAGGTCGAGGGAGGTGATCATCCCCCTCTACTCAGCCCTGGTSAGTCCACATCTGGAGTACTGCGTCCWGTTCTGGGCTCCCCAGTACAAGAGGGATGTGGAGCTGCTGGAGAGAGTCCAGTGCAGGGCTATCAGGATGATCAGGGGCCTGGAACATCTGCCATATGAGCAAAGGCTGAGAGAGCTGGGCCTGTTCAGCCTGGAGAAGAGAAGGCTGAGGGGGGACCTGATCAGTGTGTATAAATACCTCAAGGGAGGCAGTGAGGAAGATGGAGCCGGCCTCTTTTCAGTGGTGACCACTGATGGAACTAGAGGAAACGGTCACAAACTGAAGCACCAAAAGTTCCACAGGAACTTAAGAAAACACTTCTTGACAGTGAGGGTGACAGAGCCCTGGAACAGGCTGCCCAGAGAGGTTGTGGAGTCTTCTTCTCTGGAGATCTTTAAAACCCGCTTGGATGCAGCCTGTGCCATTGTGCTCTAGGTGACCCTGCGTGAGCAGGGGGGTTGGACTAGATGACCTCTGAGGTCCCTTCCAACTTTAAGCATTCTATGATTCTATGATGGGCTTCCACAACCGTTTGCAGTCCTAGTGACCCATCAAAGTTTCTCTTCTCACCYCCAGCTTCCTCTCTGGTACCCTGTGCTACTTCCAGTGCTCCCTAGTCATGAGAAGGAGGACAAATATGCCAAAGCTGAACSAGTCCATGCACAGGGCTCTGTGCTTCCGTCTCAAGAGCCATCCTGGCACCCCCAGCCTCTGTGCTAGGGTGATCAAGATTTAACATGAGGTAAAAAACATCAGTAAAAACAYGTGGGAGCTCCAAAATGGCACTCTGAGGAGACACAGAGTTCCCTGGGGACTGCAGGTAGCCCAGAGGAGCAGAACTGCCCTGGCACGGGGCCTGCAGGCCGGCCAGCACCCACCCCGCTGCCTGGGCACGAGGCAGGRTTAGCGCCAGGCAGCAGCATTTCCCCTCCCACGTGGGCCGACCACGCCGATCATCCACCCCTTGCACCACCACGGCGCCCCATAAGCTCAGGGCGCGTGGCCATGTGGCTCAGAGTGGTCTTTCCATGACATGTACGCACTGTCCAGCTTACATAACACCGCTCCTAGCCCCAGCACTGCCACGGCTTGTGGGATAAGAGTCAGGAGAGTGGGCTTAAACATTAACGGCAGGCCCTGGGGTGCACAAGGCGGCCAAGGCGAAGCATTGTGCTCAGCTCTTGGGTTTCAGATTTCAGTCACCTCGCGTAGGTGCAATGAAGTGTCATTCTGCAGCACGTCATCAGAGCAGAGGGCAGGAGAGGTCTGATATGTCACCCTCCAGAGGTGTTTATTGCACCTCTTTGGCCAAATCATGACCAGCATTTTCCCTTTCCAACCCCAAATGAACGCCCAGCTCTTTCTGCTTCCCTGTCAATGCCACAGGAACCCTCTTAGTTTCAAACCTGCTCTGGGATGGGAGAGCAAGTGCTTGAGAGGGAGCTCAGAGGGGCTGAGTTGAGATCCCTCTCCTTTCCCACCTGCCCTGTATGTGCCAAGCCTTGGGCACAGACCCCCAATGTGATGTCCAAGTTTCTACAGAAATTCTTATTAATTCTTATTCCCTCACCTCCTCTCGGCATGCCGTGATCCAGCTTTCCTGGCTGCTCACTCTGCCTCACCGGCTGGTGCGTTGGCTCTTCCACTCCATCAGCAATAAGTTCCCACCTTCCTCATCCTGCAGGCACCCTGACTTTCTCTTTTGCCGCACTCTGATAATTTTCACCAATGTTTTGCATGTCTCACTATAGGAAGATGGGCTTCGATCAACCCCTGGAAGAACAATCCTAAAACATCGTCCTAGGAGTAACCAAAACTGAACTTCAGGTGGAAGACAACCATCCCAGAAAGTTTAGGAAGACCTCGAGGTGACCACGAGAGGCTGGTGAGGATGGAGGTGCTTTTGAGGAGGCCTCACTCTATACCCGTGAGAAGGGCCAGGAGTTATTCAGAGCCCTCACGCCTGGCGCCAGGAGCCTCTCCWCCTGCGTCCAACCCCGGCAGAGCCAGGACCCTCGTGAACCTGGAGGATGCACCCAGTCTTTTCAACATCGTCTGCAGGCACTTCAAATGTTTCACAGTATAATCAGTTGTTTTAACACTGTACATATCACTTACCTGTTGTGACTGCCCAGGACAAGCTGGACTCAATGGGAACAAAAGGGATGCACCGTATCTAGCATCCGGGCGCTCCAGGCAGTCTTTGTGTCACCTCATCAGGACAGCAGGAGCTCGGTCCAAGCCAGAGAAAATCAAAACCTGACTCCTTAGTGCACAGAGTTTGGCAAAAAAAGCACTGTTCGGTCATAAAAATTGAATCATTTAACCAAATGAAGGAATCAGTCATCTGTGTTTGTTTTTCCAGAGGTACTTCATGGGGCCAAAGACATTTAATCATGGTTCGTTCTGATAATGACATTAGATCACAGCCAGCTCACACTTATCAGATGCACTTAGAGACACGTTTTTTCTTTCAGACCCATCCTGAGTCATAAACAAAAATGTCTTTCCAGGGAACCTTGGAAAATACTTCCTCATCAAAGTCGAGTCAGTAATGGAGAGATAATTCTCCTGTGATCATACAGGCAGCTAAAAAGAATACTCTCATGTGAGCAGCAAACATTTTCCATCCAAATCACTGCTATGTAAGTAGTTCAAATGGATGTGTAAGGATGACTTAGAAACCTGCAGTTATCATTAATGTCTTCCTGGGGGAGATGAATGAGAGATCACAGGAGAGGGGAATTTCCCTAAACTCTGTCACACTTTATAATACTGTTTCAGGATTTTCTGCTTGAGCTTTGGGTGGCCWTGGGAAATGAGATGGGAAAAACATATTGTGGATATAAGTGAGAGTCTGAATATGACTGGTTCATTTTCTGAGCTTTCCTTGGGCCATCACGTCACCAGCAGACSTTTAGCTATGGATTTCTAGCTGGTGTAATAAATTTTCCCTTTCCTTTGGCCCAGCACTGAGAGTTGCCAGATGCTGCTTGCAATGGGTCCTGGGCAGCATGAGCCCCATCTCATGGAGCATCTGACACCTCACCCCTCGTAGGACAGCCCTACTATGGGCCTGCTCTTGCTTTAAACCCCTTGTATTTGCTCTAAATTCCCTTCTTCACAGAWCTCAACAAGTGGACACCATTCACACAGGCAGGCCCTGGTCCCTGTGGGATTCRCTGATCCCCATGTTTGGTCCTTAGACTTGCATTGAGGATCTGAGCTGGTTTTCCCAGGCCCTCTGCTGCCCTTCAGGCAGACAGACCAGTTTCTCACTGTCTGATTTTCAAGTGTTTTCACCTGTTACAGAGTGTGGGGGAGATTCCCTTTCTATTCTCTTTGTAGATTCACCGAAAGACACGTCTTCTCTCATTCCTTGCTCCCCAGCAGCCCCACTGGTGACTCAGTGGGAACGTCGCCAGCTATTGAGAAAGCAGATAATTTCCTGGAGCAACTATCTTTTCTGAGATACTATTTCACTTTTCTGATACTATTTCACTGTGTGGGTATCTTTTATTTTCTTACAAGAAAAAGTCATCGAGTGCTAAAGGAACATCCGTTCAAGTGTTTCCTTGCTGCTTTTTGCTGGATCTCTCACCTGCCATTCTTGAAAACCTCGTTAAATAGGTAGTGCTAACAGCAAGTATTATATCTGCAATTATTTCATAGTCCTGAATTAGGACTTTTCTACTTCTGCCATCTCCTGAGCACACAGAATGCCAAATCAGGCCACTTGCTGATCTGCATAAATATTTTTTGATATTTCTCTACATTGTTCTGCAAACAAGTGAATAGGATATTTAGGAGYGTGACTGCAACAGAGAATACTGCAGGACTTCCCAACATCACGAGAAACATTCAATGTGTAGACTGACAATGAGAGGGATTAACATAAAGTTTCATTTTTGCTTACAACCTAACTCAGAACTTGTTTTTTTTTTCCCTTTAGTTTGCCCTACTCATAATTATGATAATAAAAGTAAATATGATAATAAAAGTAAGATAAAAAATAGTCTTTGGTCTCTAAAACTATATGATACAAATATTACACATAAAAAGGTGGAGGTCTGATGGTTACTAATCCAAAGGTGGAGGTCTGATGGATACTAATCCAAAAAATTGATCTAAACTAGTGATTGTAAGTGTGTGATCTCTGAACACCTGCTAGTCACTGCTCTATTTCCAAGGGTCTCTGTAATGCCAGAAAATGAGGAACAGACTCCTCTATGCTATAGGCTAATGTACACTTGGGAAATTTGCACTGTTTTTAGTTTGTAGTGTTTTTAAGTTCACACAAGGAAAAGGCTAAAAGTCACTGATTTAGAATAATGCTAACAATCCCCATGAATGCTGTCCAATTCACTGCTGAGCATGTTAACAGTAAATCAGTACATAAAAACATTCAAAGAATGTCAGCGACCATTTACTGCAGCGCAGAAACTGGGAGTTCATCTCTTAACAGCTATCAAACTATTTAAGAAAGTAAGGTTTGCTAAACAACCTGAAACTACCCTGACATAAGATCAAAAGGTGAAACGCTCCATGTCCCATGAATGGCTTTGTGCAATTCCAGGAGAAGAGCAGGATGGAAATTAAAGGGAGTTCATGTTAAAATGTCCAGTTACAACAAGCAGGGGTGCRCCCACCAGAATAGCTCTGGAACAAACACCAGACAATTTATCTGACAGTGTAAGGGGAAGAACTGAACCCAGACACTTTTAATCTGTGCAGCAGCAAACCATCCAGAGGGATGCTCCAATAGGAGATCCTATGCTCCTGTTTAACTAGAAATCTCCTGTGCAGTCCTCTTGCACGGGAGAGGACTTTTTGCATGCAGACCCCATATTTTATCTAATAAATATCTTTTCCATCTATTTTATCTAAAGTGCTTCCTTTTTTTTTCCCGTAAATCTTCTGGAGACTGAGCGGCTTACATCTGGGAATCCCTCTGCAAATGGGCTTTGTAAATTTGGGGTTTATAACTAAAACAAGGGGTTAAAGGTGCAGCAGGCAGCCCCACGACAGAAGTGCCCATAAGCTCACGGAGAGCTGAGCGAGGTGTCTGCTCACCGAGTGCAGCCGTGTTGCTCCATGAGCAAAAAGCCAGGCCGTTTCATTTTGCACATTCTGCAAAACAGGCCGGAGCTGATAGGAGCCCACACGCTGATAAGGCCTGGTGAAATATTGGGAAATACATTCTTCCATTTAACAGTTACCTGAGGGAAACCTCAGGCATAATTCACACGGCGTAAGGAATGGCATAGTCTAAAGTATCTGGAGATAACTGAGGGTTTTATTGCACTGCTATCTGCAAAGGTACACTACTTACAGAGACCTGCAGCACACACACAAATGATTACAAGACTCTGCTTTTGACTTTAAGTTTAAATATATTCAAACCTTCTGCCAGTTACACAGAAATACCTAGTGTGTATTTATTTATTTATCATGGGCTATTTTTAGCACTATCTTTAAAGGTGTTTCCAAATGGATAAGCAACTGCAATTGTGCTCAGCTGCATTATAATAGAGGAAATCGGGAATAAAATCCTGGGCTTGGTCAGGAAATTCAGCACCAGTACCTGCTTAGAGAAGCTGCTTCTTGTACTCAGCCTTGAACAGATGCACTGCCAGGCTGTGTTTTGCCCCTTTATTATCATTATTATTTGTTTTGGGGGCTTTCTTTTTACTTTCATGCCCATTTGACTTTGCTCCGAATTAACAGAATCGTTTTTGGATTAGTGATGGGAGTTTGGGTGATGGAATCATGGTCAAATGGGCTTTTCTAGCCTTCTGGTGCCAGAGGGTGGACCAGGACAAGCCAACTAGCACAAGTGTGTTTGACCCCAGCCAACTTTATTCCTTCCTGAAAATGGCCTGTGTTAAAAACACTGCAGGATCTCTTGGCAGTGCCATGGACAGATGTGGCGAATCCTCTGTATCACCCCTCTCCATCGGGAAAGGCTCTGCAAGGCTCAGGCACTTCACATCCTCCCTTCCCTTCAATTCTCACCCTGATCAACTCTCAAATAATAGGCTGCTGCATTCAGACTCAGTGTAAAAACACAGCCAAATGCTAAATCAACMACTCTAGTCAAGTCATTTACCTCTGAAGTGAGAAATCCCTTAAGAAATTTATCTGCTCTGAGGAGTCAGAAGAGACAGACGGCTTCAAATAATATGAAGGAACTACTTGTGCCTTAAGCAGAATGTAGAAAGGTTTTTAAGAGGGAAAATAAAGTTAATATTGGGCTAAAAGATGGCACTTCTGTCTGGAAGAATGAGACCCAAGAGGCATAGGCGGTAGAGGAGGATGACAAATGTCTCTGCTCTGAAAGGCAAAGTGCAGGATTTTGTGTTTGTTCTCTTTATGGTATAATGCCATCATATAGGCACGCATGACACAGGCCAGCGTCCTTTACTTTCAAGACATAATAACTCTTCCGCACATAATAAAAGGGAATTAAAATACAGTGGTGTAATAAAAGAAATGTAAATTAAAAATGTGAATGTGGCATGTGAGCAGGATACCAACCCTTTTATTGGAAATTTCCAGCTCCTCTGCTCAGTACATTGCCGTGATAGCACTGGGTGCTCCTGCTCATTGCCTTCTCAGTACCACGATGTGAAAAGTTTCTGTGACCAAGGGCTACCTTTTCCCGAGGCACTAGGCAAAAGGCAGAAACTGTTTTTCCATAAATCTTGAGCACAGGTCTTYCTTTCCTGTCTAATCTTACCCTTTCCAAGCTTATTTTGTCTCTCTCAGTCTTGTTTCTTAGTTAAACTGGCTCTCTTATGCATCAACATTGAATTTGACATATTATCATGGCTGATTTGACTGATGCCTTGAGGTGCTAAAAGGGCAAAATTTGTGGGCAAAACAAGGCACTAGAGAACAGAAGAAGCTGGAAGCTAAACAACGTTATGTTTCCCTTTGGCCTGGGTAGATGGGACACAAGTGATACCTCTGCCTTACATGCAGAACTCACAGGGTCATCCATTCACCCTCCTAAAATCCCTTCTTGGAGTTCCTCGCTGGGGCTGTCATCCTTCAGGAAAGGAAGGGTGCACAGAAATGCTTCAAAGCTCCCTGGGAATGCTGTCCAGAGCACTGGGCTCCATCTCCTCCCTTCTAAAGAAGTGCAGGGAGCTGGTGTTAACCAGCCGTGCTGACTGCTGAGCAAAACCTCTTCCCTCTACCCCAAACAGAGCAAGGTTTCATGTCTGCAGGGGATGAAGTTGGGTGGCTCTGGAATCAATCCAGCATTGAGAGAGCCATTTTGCTTGAAGATTTCTGGCTGACGGTCACCAAGCAGCAGAACCAGGCGGGACATCTTGGGCCAGCCAGCCACAATCAGGTAGGAGGCAGTGGATAGGATGTGGACACGAAAACAGAAGTGTACAGACACATGTTAAAGGAAAACATTGGGAAACCCTGGAAATGTGCACAGGCTGCTGTTGTTATGCACGTTCTTAGCCAGCTAATCTCCTAGTATCAATGCTGGTGTTTATTTAACACTAAGGAAAGACGTGGAGTTCTTCACAAGGAAAATGCAGCTCCCTTGGTAACTCTGACAGAATTGTTTTCCTCTTTCTCAATGTGAAACACCTTTTCTCTCATGTGCTCAGATGATGTGTTGCTGGTTTTTCTCCTTCCAGCAACTTGTCCCTACCCTCCTCATACCGATTGGAGCAGGATCACCGCACATATGAAGCCCTTCAAAGCTCAGTCCACCACGCAGCTCTCCAGAGCCGGGGGATTTTCAACCTGTGACAACAAGAGGAAGCTGAGGGTACTCAGCACTGGGCAAGGGACCAAGCTGTGATTGATTTGCTGCACTGAACTCCCCACTTCTGAGGCTACCTAAGAAACAGAGTGAGGAGAAGTTTTCTTTTCCGCACTTCTGTGCTTTATTGGGAGAAAAGCCTTTCTGTTGGCCTCTGGAGCTTAGCTGGCGCTGAAACCTGAAACCTTGCCCTGTGGGGCAGAGGCAGSCTGCCCTTCCTGTGACCCTTTTGTGATACAAAAAAAAGGGCTTTTGCATCAGCAAGAGAAAACCAGCCGTAACATTACAGCTGCAAAGCAAAGGCCAAAGTGTTGATCCCTTTGTTACACCACCTTATTGCTTCAGTGGATCGGTGGAAATGCTCCAAGAGTGAAGCATTTATATATGTGGATGTGATCAAGGCCAGGCCAAGGCTCTGCTGACTTGATTAGAGCCGAGAATTCCTCCTGATATTTAAATTTCAGTCCTGAACAGCTGTCCTGATCTTTTATGTTGCAGATTCTCCTGAGACATCTAAAATACAAAGAATTTAAAAGATCACTGAATACTTCAAAATAGTTTCGAAGCATTCCTGTGGCCATACCAGATCTGCACTTTGGAGGGGAGGGAGGACAAAAGCTGCTGAAACCCTGACTATGTGGGCTAATAGAGGAGGCACCTTGCAGGAGAGATATTGAGATTCTACCCACTCACTTWTTTCTTGGTTTAGTCATTGATTGAAACATGTACAAACCACTCCCAGAATGAACCATGGGCTCCTGCTGCCTGTTGTTCCCGACGGACGAGTGTTGCAGGGAGCCCTTCTCAATTCCCTTTCACCAGGCGAGGGCAACACTTTCTTCAAGAGCAGGGTCTGTGATTGCAAACCCCTCAAGGCCAAGGACAGCTCCGGCTCCAGGCAAGAGGAATTCCCTAAGGAGCACTGGGCCCTTTGCAGACGTGGCGGGTCTGATACCAAACCTCTCACTCTCCCAGAGCCCTTCATGTTCCATGGGGGTCTGTGGCTGCAGGGCTTCTAGGTGTACGAAGCAGCACAACCTCGGGAGAGGGTCCTAAGGATGTTTTTCTTCAGGAAGCTTAGAAACTCTGGTGTTGTTGGCACACAAGAACCATGACTTACTGCTGTCCTGAGCACAGGCACCTTCCACTGAAATTCCACTTCAAGTCATCAAAATGTCACCTTAGGTGACTTAAGGTGGCTCAAAGAAGCACTTACAAAGGTTTGCTTTGGCCAAAGGAGAACAGTTCCTTCTTCTGTAGGCAAAGGGAATGAACAGGCTCCAGTGGGCATGGTCCAACAGCATGGTCTTGCCTAGCACCCTGGCTGTGCACACCTTCACAGGGTGCCTCAGCCACCAGCCACCTCATGTTGTGTCACCTTTTGGAGATCCCCTCCAAGACCAGCTTCAGATGTGGTTTGAACACGTAGCAACTGCTTCTGAAAAGAGAATTTATGCTCCTTTGAAGATGTGTGGTAGTAAAGCTTCAGAGAGGCGCATCTTGTCCAGAGACAACGTTGCCTGCATCTCCATCTCCCATATCATCGGGTCGAAGCCGTTTCAGGAATGCAGGGTACCGTTTACAAGGCTGTTGTCACCACTTCCTACCACGTTTCACAGAAASCTGGCAGATACATGGGGCAGGATTGCAACAGGCAGTCCTTCTTATTCATCTCTGTTTTCCTGTATTAATCTCTGCAAACCAATTAAAACAGTTCACCAAAAGGAGTTAAGCAATCTTCCCGAGATCTTTAAGAAATGACTCTTATCATCCCTCCTAAGGATAGGCTCAATGGTCAAGGCCACAGTGAAATCTTCCTTTTCTTGTAAAAGCTAACTGAAGTTAGTTATTAAAGTCCTGACAGTATTTAGGGAGGTTCTGAAATGAAGAACAGCTGAGATACCTGCACTGCCACTGGAAATTTCAAGGATATCTTTCCATAAAATATTCATCTGGCTTCTTCTGAAGAGCTTTGCAGAAGACACATCAGATACAATTCGTACTTGCCACTCTGGATACGGCATAGGTAAATTAATGCTCATAAGTAAAATGCTTCTAGTCATGCATTGTATTTCTTGCAGAATATTAAGGTTCCTTTGCAGGTTTTTTAAAAATTATTTTTCAGATGTTTATATTGAAGATAAATAGAGTTTGTGAGTGTATATTTACAGACTGCAAAGGGGGGCACAGATTGCTTATACATAATTATTTGGTGGTTGTTGCCAGACTTCCTAGTCAGTATTTAGGACAAATTAATAAAAAATATCTCTATGTTAATCTAATCGATAAAATGATACATGTCAAAATATGCAATAGGAAAGGTTCACAAATGTGACGGATGAGCAGYGGAGTGAAGAGCCTTTCACTTGTGAGAGCTGGTAGTGATGTTAATTGCTAGCCATAAGAAGAGGATCAAAAACTATAAGCTGTATCAAGAATAAAACTGAACTTGAATCTTATCTCAGGCCTTTCAGTTCAAATCTAGTCTCAGTCAATAGTGAAAGTTGTTGCCATTTGATAGCAATGCTGTGCAATCTCCTCCTGTGCTCTCCTTCCCTGTGGGTGCYTGGACATGGTATAGAAGTCCCCAACAATAAGTCTGCAGGTGACAGGAGCATTTGAAAAGACAATATAAGTTATCAGAATTAGGATTCATCTCTTGGGGCTTTGCAGAGGACATCAGCCTCTGCTGCATCAGTTGTTGCCACAATACTCAACTTTTCTTTAAAACATCTGAAGTAAATAACAGTGCAGCCAGCTTAAAAAAATCCTGTTTGCAAACAATCTCCATGCAAAGAGGATTCTCTCTTCCTAAATATGTTTGAGAGGAAAAACCAAGCGAGCAATGGGAAAGCAGGACAGGGAGAGGAGCAACACAGCTGGGAAGGGGGGATGAGTGGAGGATGAGTGGCCACATCCAGACAAGGAACTCTTGGGAGGCACCTTCCACCGTGCATCAGGCACGTGATTAAGCTTAACTTGGTTAATGCTACATAGTCTTTGAAGTATTTGCTCACATTATTCATCCCCTAAGAAACCAAAAGCTATTTTGAGAGGTGTAAATTGTCATATTGTACATTCCCTGAAATCAGGACATTAAATACRGTCTGGAAAGGGAATAAAAGCTGGACAAGGAGGCCAGAGTGACAAACTATTWGCAACTCTTACAGCACTAGTAAAAATCTGAAGCAGAAGAGAAATTTGGGTAATYGTTTTATTTTTATGGCTCGTGAGCGTATTAAAGAGTGAGTATAGCAAGTCTAGCCCTACAATGTGACAGACAAAACTATTCAACAGGGTTTAGAACAATATTATTTTTTGTGATATGAAGTCTAAAAGATAGATACACATGCTAAAAAACAGAACAATTATAAAATCTCTGACAGATAAAACTGTCTTGCCAATCTATATACGGATATACAGTGAAGTTTCGAAAACAGAATAAAAATTGTAATTTTTWAAAATTTAAGTTTCATTAAGATTCATAAAATCATCCTCAGTTTTGGAGTACTGATCCAAGCACAGGGAGAGACAAGTACAGAGCTACAATGTTAGGGTAAGTATGATCTATAACCATGATCTATCTTCCTGATTTTAACCAACTTTAGATCAGGGTCTTGAATGAGCTTGGATTTTGAGTATTGGTCTGGGGTATTATTACTTCACAGATTTTGGAAATTATTATAAGTCTAACTCTTTTATTTTAAAGCAGGTTGTAAAAATTGTTTAGCCTGTTGCCAACATAGTAAATGCTTTGTGAAAAAACAGTAAGTCCACAAAAAGTGTATATCTAAGAGGTTCACCCAACATTAGTTGGACTTTTAAATATCTACAAATTTTCCCACAATAAGCTAGTAGAAAATAGGAAGTGAAATAACTTGGACTGCGTCAGTAATGGGCCATGAAATGTAGCAAGGCAGCTCTTCCGTGCGTTTCAGGATAGGATCCTTATTTTCATATGGAAATTCCCATAGATAAGCACTTTTCCATCTGTTCATATCAAAGCAGACTGCTCTGTGCCACTTGAAAATGTGTGATATCCCGTGATAGCTCCAACAACTGTGCACGCACAGGTCCAAGCTGGAAATGCACACGACAAATGGTCCTCCAGGCTAGGAATAACATTGTGTTAAAAATCTAAAGGCAAAAGTAAAGGGAAATGTTTTTTTTAGATCATGCATCTGTTCAGCTGAATTTCAAATGGTAGAAATGGGAGAGCGTAATTAAGCAAAACGGGCAGCCCCATTACAGAATCGCTTAGCTGTTGAAAAATAGTGATTGTGATAAATAAATAACTTTATCCTACCRATGTCCATGAAACAAAATATTCTATCTTCTTATTTGTAATGAAGTTTCAAGGGTCATTTCTGGAGTGAGTGATTCACATTTCTATTCAGTGCAGTTGTGCCAAGGCGGATGGGAACCTGGCAGAGAATAAYGTTTAGATTAGACGTTGCAAGAAATGTTTGCAGTTGCAACAGAGCAGAATTCCAGACAACCTGAGGAAATAAAAATTACAAACAATTCAGCAAACAGCAACACCACGCTTCTTCACTTCCTAACTTCCTCATCGCACAGATCCAAGCCAAAAGATTTGACCCTGGCACTGCAGGTCCTCCAAGCCCTGCAGAGGATATCTGAGCCCTGCTTTTTCTCCTTAATTTTGTGGTGGCTTTCAAGGAGCTCTCAGCCCTCCTGGCTGTGCTCAGTGCTCCTCTGCTGTGCCACAAAGGGGAGGCTGGTTGGGATCTCCTTGTTTGTTCTTTGGGGAGCTGATGGCCCTTGAGGGAGGCAGTCCCAGCTGTAGACAGCTGACTTTAGAGATAAATTAACTCAGAACTCCTCCTCTCCACCTTGAGAAAGAAATAGCTCTAGTGAAACACAGCCCTGCAGCAGGAGGACAACAGTGGGGGATTGCTGGGCAGAGGGAACTGAGTGTCCCCCAACCTTTAGAGCTTCAAAGATSGTAACGCTCAGCTTGGAGTTTGCTCATCTGTGTTATGGCTACCCACCCCACAGTATATAAGGAGCTAACCATGCTCTTTATAACAGGTTTCTAAGGGACTACCAGCAAAAAGGARCCCACAAGAATCACCATCCTTATCTGGCATTTCAGAGGCAATGGTGGAGCCTGTAGGTAACCACTACATTGTAGCCAGACCTGTGTACTCGGAGAAGTCATTTGATGAAGAGTATGAGAAATTACACAGATCCCATAAAACGTTTTGGGATCACCTAAAACTGTATTTTCGGTAAGGAGCTTTCTTTTTCCTTTCATAAAATGAATATAAGAAGCAGCCTGAATGACAACCATTAGATAGCATAAAATTCCTTCTGACAACTTCCATGTCAGATTCCAAGAAATCAAATGGAAATTCATTATCCAAATGCAATGTCATGTTTTTCCAAAGATTTTGGATGCTATTTCCCTTACAATTGTGCCTTAAATAACTTATCTTTTCCGGAACACCCAAAGCACCGCTCTATTGGGACACAGCTCCACTAGAGAGGGTTGCCCAGGGCCTTCTGCAGGCAAGACTTCCACCTTTGGTAGTCTGAATGTGGCTGCATCTCCCTTCCTTTCACATGCGAAGACTGAGAGTGCTCCCCAAAGGGCTAAGGACAAAATGAGACATCCACTAACAGAGCTGTGGTCTGTTGTATCTTTACAGCTGTTCCCCAAAAAGGATCAAGAAAATTGCCTTGGGTTTGTTTCCAGTTGCCTCCTGGCTGCCGGCGTACCGCTTCAAGGAGTGGATCCTGAGCGACATCGTCTCCGGCATCAGCACGGGGCTCGTGTCTGTCCTGCAAGGTATCTCCAGCAAACCTGCTCCAACACAACCTGTTAGATCGTGTTGAAAGGCCCTGCTGGCTTCACCCTATAGCATATACCTCCCTCTCCTAACATCTTTGTCACTGCAGGTCTCGCGTTTGCTCTGCTGGTGAACGTGCCCCCTGGCTACGGGCTCTACGCAGCCTTCTTCCCCATCTTAGTCTATTTTATCTTTGGCACATCCAGACATATCTCAATAGGTAAGTTCAGGCACACTGGGCACCCTTGTTCCTGATGCAGAATTGTGGTCTGTCCTTCAAACGCTAACGAATGTCCTGGTGCTAATTAGGTCCCTTCCCTGTCCTGAGCCTGATGGTGGGAGGCGCCGTTGTGAGACTGGTCCCAGATGACTACACAGTAAATGGCACTTTGGCAAATGCTTCCCAAATAGACAAAGAGAGGGTGATAGTAGCTGCGTCTGTAACCTTCCTGGCTGGGATCTGGCAGGTTGGTGTCCACTGCACGTGAGTTCCTGCGTACACCAGTAGCTGTTTCCTTTGCACTGGTATAGGCACAGAAATAAAACTCCTCCTGTTCCCACATAAGTGACCTTGGACCACTGAGTAGGACACATCAATCATCTTATAGTGCCTTCTCCATGCCATGGGAATGAACACCACTGGTTTTGCCCAGGCCTAGACCTAAGGCCCACAGAGACACACACTTCCCACAGCCAAGCAGTATTCGCTGTATAAGAAAGAAGTAGTTGGGAGAGCAGTGTGAATGATGCGGATAGATTGAGAGGGATGAGAGGGATTACTCTGTTTCACMGTAATGAAGTATTTGGATTTGTTTTCACACAAAAATATATTCTTCCCCGTGTAATGATTCCTATTATTTGTTTTTGCATCATGAAGCACTTGTACTGCATTAAAAACCATGAGCATTGAGAACTCTTAGAGTAAGGACATTTGTTTTAGTTCCAAAATAAAACAAAGACCTTTTAATTCCTATAGAAATAATTCTTATGCCTGCTTTGCTAAATCTTGACTTTATTGCAAGACTGGTGATGCTCAGTATTTTCCTGAATCCCTAGATATACGGGAATAGGTGAAAATCTTGTTTACACTAAATTTTACAAGAGTTACAGGTTCTTTTTGTTGCAGAGAATGCTTAAAAATACAAATGAATTGCACTAATGTTTGATAATTTTGTGTTTCAGCTGCTTCTGGGAGTTCTACAACTTGGCTTCCTAGTTATTTATTTATCACAGTCATTAATCAGTGGTTTCACAACTGCTGCAGCTATCCATGTTTTGGTATCTCAGCTGAAATTCATGTTTCAACTAACTGTCCCTGGATTTAATAAACCACTTGGCATCATTTATGTAAGTATTAAGTGTATAGTATCTGCTAATGTCATTAAATCCTATGGTGTATACCTGACAGCGTATCAATAATAAGGCAGCAATGGCAGATCTTAGCATAAAAGAGCCAAGCAGGAGGTAACATAAGACCAAAAATGCCAAAAGAAATGCTATTAATATATGATTGTGATATTTAAGTGCACTCTGAAGTACCCAGCTAGGCTAATTATATAATATATTATACTATATGTTAGCGTATATTAAGTACACATTCAGCTTTGCCTCAAACACTTGATTATTCATTTTTTTCTAGACTGCTGTTTTATGACTGCTAGGTAACCTGGATATGACTCGTTGAGGCATGTGGGATGAGAAAGGCAGGAAAGATGGGATGGAGGGAGGGACTTTTGTTCAGTGCATCCCATCTCTCCTGGGTCCTATCCTGGCACGGTAAGCAGAGTAAATCCCATTCGCTCCTCTTGCCATGGGAATGAACTCACCACCATCCTCTGCAGGGGAGACCTGGAGTGGGAGTCAGGAGTCACTGGGAAGGGTTTCCACTGTTTGGATAAATACACGTGGGCCTTCACCAGGGCTCACAAGCCATAGATCCCAGCCGCACCAAGCCTTCAAGCAAGTTAGACATGGCCTAGCTGGGAAGAGCGATGCTGCAGCATCGAGGCACTGCTTTTTCAAAAGCACCCTCTGTTTTTTCCTGATTTTGCAGACTCTGGAAAGCGTTTTTAGCCAGATCACGAAGACAAACATTGCCGACCTGGTCACGTCGCTCATTGTGTTGCTTATCGTGTTCGTGGTGAAAGAATTGAACGATCGATTCAAGGCAAAGCTGCCGGCGCCCATCCCCATCGAGCTCCTTGTGGTAACGGCCATTTTGTGCTTGCTTTTGCAATCGCTGTCACAGCCACAAAGCGGGCAGCTCCCTTTTAAATATTTCTTCTCCCAGGCTGTTAAACCACAGGTCGTCTGGGTGATTTGGACATGTTCTCCCTGTGATTCAGGAATGGGACCCTGTTGATGGGTCCATAAGGTGGTTCAGGAGTTACAGCCAAGCAGCAAGTGGGTGTGCAGAGGGGATTCACTGCTGCTGCTGGTGAGGCCAGAGGGGAAGGAAGCTTTGGTGAAAGGTTTTCGTTCCCTTATTTGCACACTCCTGACCAAGGTGGTTTATATTGTCTTTCAGACAGTCTTAGCAGCGTTGATATCCTATTTCGCTAAATTTGAAGAGAAATTTAATGTAGCTGTCATTGGAAAACTGGAGAAAGGGTAAGTAAGTGTTTTGCCATACAATTTACCGGGGAGCAACATACTCCTTCCTGTTCTTCAGAACTGAGTCATTTTGGTTCTGTCTTCCAAACAAAATCATTTGCATCTGCTTCCAGTAGCATAGGAACCCATTTTCAACAGCTAGAAGTCACTTGCCAGAGCACACTGCTGATGTAATAAAAAACACTTTTTATCTTTCCTACCCCTGACACATGGAATAACAGGATGCTTCATTTTCCATGATAGCGGCTGAGCAGCAGGTTGATCCAGGCCTGCATGTGCTGAGGGTTGTGTCCCACTACATCCCTTCCCTGGGGTGTTTGCAGCCACCACCAGGCACGGTCCCTGCCTGGTCCCCTGCCATGACCATCACCCAGCCCTTCCAGCAGCCTTTCCCTGGGATGCCCGCTGGAAAGGGAGGATTATGGGGGCAGCTGGACAGGCTTTTTGCAGGAAAGCATTATTAAAATGAAAACACTTAAGTGAAAAGCAATCTTTGGAGATGAAATCACTTTGGTGCAGAGACTGGGGAGCAGCCTCYGAGCCACTTGCCTTCTGCAGATGCTTTTCCGTGAGGCTTTGCACTGCACATATGTGGTTTTGGAGGTTTTCCTGCTTGCTTTCCTTCCGTATCTTATATTAGAGCAAAAAAGCAGAACCAACGTCCTGTAAAGCACCAGACAGTAATTCCCCCCAGCAGTGGGAGGAACAAGGCTCTCTGCGTTCTCTCATTTATGATCTTAAATTATTATAGAGTATATCCAAGGATGTCAGCATTTGAGTATAAAAAATTAATATAAAGATAAATTAATATCAAGATAAAGAGGGAGGGAGATTTTCACTGGGACAGCAGACGGCAGCAGTTTATTGAGGTATCACCTCAATTGCCTCAGCAGTGAAGGCCAGAYGGGCAGCAGTGAAGGAAGTTGGCAGAGGAGCTGCTATTTCTGCCTGAGAGCCTCTGTTCTGCTCAGTTTTCAGTTTAGTGGGAAAAAAAAGGGGGRAAAAAAAGAAAAAAAAAARRAAAAAAAAAAGAAAGAAAAACCCAGTAAAGAATTCTTTCTAGGATTCACAAAAAATGCTGATCAAAGGAGCAGTAAGTCCAGCCTTAGAGACCAACACGACTTAGTAAATATTTGTTTAGGTATCTAAAGTACTGCAATGAGTTGTGCAGGGGTGTTTTTCTGTTCCCATCCAGTGAAATCCTTCCCTGAGCATACGTCCTGTGCAGGGACTCTGCCAGCCCCCCCAGTCAATGTACAGTGAGAAGCAGATCTGTGCAGGCACCTTAGACTGCACAAGCTGTGGCTGGTCCTGGCCACGTAACTGAGACCTTGCTGAGACACAGACCGGCCTGATGAATGCAGGTGAACAAAGAATTCCTGCCACAGCCAAAGCTTCTCCACAGTTCAGATTCATAATTATGTGTCCTCTCTTTCCAAAGCACACAGTGAAGGTTTAAGGTTTTGTCTTTCAGGTTTCAAGCTCCTGTTGCACCTGATCTAAGTGTCTTCCAAAGATGTATAGGTGACAGCATTTCCATTGCAATCGTCGGGTTTGCAGTAGGCTTCTCTGTGGCCAAAGTGTATTCCATCAAGCATGATTACCCACTAGATGGCAACCAGGTAAGCAAATAACTCAGCGTTGTGTATTAGTCAATGGGGAATCATTCATTTTAGACATGCTTTGCCATGTGAATAAATGCCATGAGCTATCTTTTAAGAATGGTCTCATTTTTTTTTTATTCCAGGAACTAATTGCTTTTGGGCTGGGTAATATAGTTGGAGGATCCTTCAAGGGATTTGCCTCCAGTACAGCACTGTCAAGATCAGGTGTGCAGGAGAGCACAGGAGGCAAAACCCAGGTACAGAAGATAAAAGATGATGATGGCATTTAATGTGTGAAAGCTCTCTGGCTTACCCTAGTGCCTCAGGGTGCAGATTCACAAGAGAATTGCTTTCTCGTGCAGATTGCTGGTATTATCTCAGCTATCATCGTCCTGATTGTGATCTTGGCCATTGGGTTTCTCCTGGAGCCATTACAGAAGGTATTCGCTGGTTTCTTCTACCCTTTCTTCCTGCTCACCAAAGGCAGGGCTGCTGCAGGAGGAGTCAATGGGAGCTCTCACAGACCCCAGTGGCAGCAGAACAGTATTTTGCAAAATCCATATTTTTTCACATACTGTGTCAGAGAGGTCCATAGCTGAGCATTCACCTATATCCAGAGACAGATGCGATCAGTGGTTCCTCACTGAACAGGATGAGGTGACCCATAGCTCATAGAGTGTGACAGGAACATCTCTCCACCAGGTTTCCAAGTCCTCTTGTGCAGCAAAAAGGTTTCATTTGCAGGCAGGTGCCTTCTTAGCTAAATCACAGAGATCTCTTTAACAGCAATTACTGTAGAATATTATCAGATTTTACTGGGGTGTTTGTAAGAGCCGAGGGWCGTGAAGCACTTGCCTGCTTCTCCCTAGAAAGTCATTGCACTAAAGTTTAAATCAGGGTCTTTCTCTCCAAATGGGTGACAGGGAGGAATGTGAAGGCAGCCAGGGCCAGCTGTAACCCAGCTCAATCCAGACAGAGGATCACAAGTCCTCCAACACCAAACATCACAGCACCAGCTTTTAGGTAGCAAAGATAAGTGAGATTTACAGCCGTGAGCCAGGTCCCATGCTCTGCTGTGGCTTGGGAGATTCCTGTGTAATGGAAAGCATCGGTGCATCCCAAATTGCTGCAGCCATGCACCAGGAGGAGCTGCCCAACCTTCAGCTGCCTTTTGGTGCTATTTGTGTGATCTTTTAAGTCTTAACATTCAGCATTTGCTTTGCTTGTTTTACAATGCAGCATTTTGGTCTTTGTTAACAGTCAGTCCTTGCATCTCTGGCTCTTGGCAACTTGAAGGGAATGCTCATGCAATTCAAGGAAATAGGCATCTTATGGAAAAAAGACAAGTATGACTGTGTAAGTAAGTGGAGTCCCATGCATGATCAGGAATGAAATACTGAAGAAAAATCATTCATTTTGTAAATTCTCTTTATTTTTATCTATCCCTTTATTTTTATATCTGCCCTACTTCACCAAAAGGAAATTACAACAGTATCATGCCTTTTCTGTCTTTGCACTCCTTGCATGTGTTTTGCATTTTGCCCACCTTTTTTCAGTCAATTCTCCTTTTTTATATTAATTTTCATCAATTCCCTCAAAAATATAACTCATTTAAAGTCAATGCAGAGATGTTGCATAGCAGGTCTAACTAGCCAACGCATGGGCTGCGTATTCCCTTGCATACCCCCATGCAGCTTCCACTAAGACAAAAAGAAAAACAAAATAGGAAGCTTGAGGCGTGGGGACAGCGGGATCGGAGCTGGGACGTCGGTTGAGATGTCCCTGCTGCCACTCTGGGCTCGTGAGGCGGGTCGGTGACCAGTGGGTAACCTGGGGCCTCTCCCGTGTCGCTGCAGGCCGTGTGGGTGGTGACCTTCCTGGCCGCTCTCCTCCTCGGCCTGGACATCGGGCTGGCAGCTGCCGTGGCCTTCCAGCTGCTCACCGTGGTCATCCGCTCCCAGATGTGAGTACTGCTCCATGTGAATGGAGCAACGAGGAGCCTCTGGCCACAGGCCCCTCGGCCTGTGCAGGGTGCCCTCGTGCAGCAAGGTGCTTCACGTGCCTTGGTCTGCCAAGCAGCAGTAGAGTAAAAATAGAGTTTGCACCTAAAGCCCTGATGTAGGTCCAGCTTTGGACCAGCAGSAGGGCCCTTGCAAGCACCAAGCCCCTTGACAAGCCAAATTGGGAAGGGGTTTGATCCGTTGTGAGGCTCCCTCGCCAGGTCACTGTGTCCCAGAAGTACCATTCCCATCCTCACTCTCCTGATGCTGCAAACTGCAGCCAAATCCACACTGTGATCCCTAAAAGAAATGGGTCTGCGAATAAAGAAATATTCCCTGCAGCATGCACGCTAAGCACCACAAAAATGGGCGGTTTGTGAGAAGAGGAGGGTATTAACACTGGCTCCTGTGGTGTGACTCCACATGCAAGGCCGGGTTAGGCAGGGCTGCAGACAGGGAGGTCACAGCGAGGTGGCACCACGTGGGGCTGCACTAGCTACTGTCCTGTTTATTCTGGCGAGGAATCACGTGAATAGCTGCTAACTAGCCTGGAGAAAAGGCTCACGGTCTAACTCRCCATCAGACATCAAGTCAAAATCAAACAGCATCAAAGCCAAACAGTGCTGCTTGCTGCCGCTTTTCTCACATTTGAATGAAGTCTTTCCCAAGACGCAGCCAGGGATGTTAATCCCTTAAATYCTTCACAGAGGTGTGTTTCAGCTTTACAAAGGTTTCACCTCCCAGTCATTATGCCTGCCTCCCATGCAGAGGTCATTTTGTCCAATCCTCAAGCCACAGAGCAACCACGAGGCAGASTACAGGGTTCCCCTCTGTCCAGTCGTCCAGGCTGCAGCAGGAGGTATCAATAACCTCATTTGTGTTTGTCTTCAGTCCAACCTGCACCGTTCTGGCGAATGTTGGGAGAAGTGACATCTACAAGAACAGGAAGGACTACACTGACGTGAGAAATTTCRCTTTTCTTTTATTACCTGCTGCATTTGTGTTTCTGTAGTAGGTGACATTAGTGATGCTGTTGCTTCATTATACAGATCTATGAGCCAGAGGGAGTGAAGATTTTCAGATGCTCAGCCCCTATCTTCTTTGCTAATGTTGAATTCTTCAAAGAGAAGCTCATCACTGCTGTAAGTGTCTGCCAGTCATTTTAAATAGATAAATTATGTGTTTTTTTTAAAGGGGAATACAATTTCCCAATAACTAGTGTAATTAGATGGTAGCCAAAGCTGCACAACCCGCTGCAGGACTTGGTAGAGCATCATCACTGCAGCCCTGCTGTTTGTACCGTCATTCTAACATTGATACGAATGGCCCCACCATAACTGGGAGGCACCAAAGATATGGACCAAAGATGCAGGCCGGTCACCAGCCTGGCGCCGGTCCCACTTTCACCAGCAGCCTTRTGTGCACAGGGTCGTGGTGGCGCCGTGTCCTCTTGGCAGGGCGAGGAGACAGCAGCCTTGACTGGGCTCTGTAAAGACAGAGAAAGTCAGGGGAGCACTGGCAGGCAGCTGCACTGTCTTGAAGTAAAACAGCTCAGAAAGGCATCTCTGAAACATGAACACCACAGAYTGACAGGTAGTAAAGAAATATAAATATGCATATATATATATWTTTTACAAAAGCTCCACCTAAGGATATTTGTTCACTTATTTTTGCTTGTGTCCTATATGCAGTAGTTCACTGGTGTTTTCTAGTCTGAACATCATGGCCTTTTTTTTTATATGGTACTGGGGTTTTTATCTAAACCTGAAGAATTACTTCAAGTGCTGTTTCTGCAGGTCGGCTTCAACCCAATGAGAGTCCTGAGGAAACGCAATAAAGCTCTGAGGAAAATCAGAAAGATGCTGAAGAAAGGAGAGCTGCAAGTGACACCTGTACGTAAATCAACTCCACTAAATGCAGAGAGGCTGGGTGTAAAGCAGGCAAGACCCAGGAGAATTAAACATCAGTTCTCTAGCTTGTAGTGACTGAGAAGTGCTTCACAGTTTCCTCCTGCCATGTCCAGATTCAATGTGCTGTTCCCCCAATTGCCACTTCATGTCTTAAATGCAAGTTTAAAATTAAGATTTTACATAGCTCTCATAGTTAGAGACCCACACCCATACCATGTGTCCATATCTCGTGTGTCCATATCTCATGGGTCCCTATCTCATGGGTCCATATCTCGTGTGTCCACAGTGGACTTTCGCTTCATCAGATCAGATCACACAGAGGCAATGTACTTGCTGAGTTAACGATAAGATAAAGTTGATTTTTCAGTCCAGATCTTTCATGTTTCTTGTTGACTGATGCCAAAGCCACTGAATCAAAAGCCATCTGACCATTGACTTTGGGAGCAATATATCCCTGTAGATAATAAAAGTCAATGATTAATTGATTGTGATGATGATTAAATGATTAATGAGAGAAATGACAACATTTCCAAACTCCTCCAGACCTGGAAGAGGCAGAATTTTCTCTATTGTAAAGTGCAGGTAGCTCCTGCCCCAACTCATGGGTATACAAACTTCACACCACCGTAACTCTTACCCTGCTATAAGCCTCACTCTCCCTCCTGAGCAGTCTTAAACCTCAGCATTAACTGTGACACTTTCCTCCTCTGTCACAGAAAGGCTTGATTTGYGTGGTCAACCGTGCATATGAATCTGATGAGGAATTAGACAACAACAGGATAGAGGAACTGGACCAGCCCACTGACCTGGCAGACTTGCCCGTTCAGATAGACTGGAGCACTGACCTCCCTCCCACCATCTCCGTGCCCAGAGTGGACATCCACAGCGTCGTCCTGGATTTCTCAGCTGTGTCCTTCCTTGATGTTTCTGCCATGAGGGTCCTCCAAAAGGTAACTGCAGTTCACGATGCAGGCAAACAGTGAACATATACAGAGAAAAATATACGAAGGTAGTGAGTTTCTTAAAGGTATTTCTATACGGATTGCAAAAGCAGGAACAGCCTTGCAGATATTGTTAATTCTAATATACATTTTCCATGGAAAATATTTAGGATATAAAGATATAATACTGTCCAAATATAGGATAGTATATTATATATATAAAAAGATATATATACACACACGCATATACATAAATTCATACATATATAGAATATCATAGGATCTAAACTAAAATGTTGCTTGGAATTAGAGAATTATTGCTGGCTCTGGCAGCCTTTTTTCAATGGGTAACATTTTGTGGCACTTTACAGAAATGAACGTAGGAAACATGGCTCTAAYACAGGGTGGGGGGCTAGCACGCTGCAGTTCCGTTGCTGCTCCTGCTGTTGCTTTCCAGGGCAATCTTAAGCAAAGAAATAAGGGTAACATTTTCAGGCAGTGGTGGCTACAGTTAAATATTTCAATCCACAACCAGGTTGTGTGAACTGTAGTTCTCCCTGAAGTTCYAGTTAGGAAGTTCTCTCCAGAACCTTCTGGAGTCTCAGTTTCATCACATATAAGCAGTACAAGAAAGCCATACAARTTATGAAAGAGAATCTTTTTCACCATGTGCTAAATGTATTTAATACTGCCCTGTTTCAAAAGGATCAGTCACCATATGAAGGGACCCCTCTGACTTTAGGTGGGGCAGAGTTTGGTTTTAAAGCTCTTCATTGTTGTTCAAAATGTGTTTGATATTGTAAATTTGCCTGAGTATATGCTGTAGATAACTAGAGTAATGGCTGTTAATAGCTAAAATACCAGCAGTTGAATGCTRCCTGTTTATATTCAACAGATTTTGAAAGAGTTTGTCCGGATCGACATAGACATTTACATCGTGGGGGCCCCTGGTGAGTTCTTGTGTTTCGTTGTCTCTATTCGGTCCTGCCTCGTCTCGCTGCCTTCCCCATCCACCCCGGGGCAAGGCTGAGAAGGATCAGCACAATTTCCCAGTCCGGCCATAGTCCAAACTGTCTCCCTGCTCCCGTAACGAAGCAGCCCTGAGGACAGCAAAGGTGAATTTTGCCTTCAGCTTTAGCTGCCTCCTCTATACATCCCCACTGTGGGCCACAGGAAGCTGCTATTGGGTGGYCTAGGTCAGACATTGGACAGAGACAGGGCTCAAAGTCTCTCCCGCCTGGAGCAGCACTAATGGAAGTTTATATCCCCCCTCTCCACACTAATAAGCAGGAAACCATCTGTTTTAACCAGAATTTCCCACTAAGATGTCTCTCATTTCTGCAGTTTCAAGGCAAGTCACTTTGTATTTCGGTTTTGTTCCCTTGCAGAGGGCTTCCTGGACAAACTGGAGAGAAGTGCATTTTTTGATGAGGAGATTAAGCCAACCATGTTTTTTCTCACCATTCATGACGCAGTTTTGCACATTTTGCTCAAGAAGGACATAGCCAGCTCCCCAAAATTAAAGCCCACCAAGGTAATGCCACTATTTTCATCCTATGCTGTATTACATTAGACCTTTTGTTCAGCTTCACGGTACCAGCAGCGATCTGCATATCTGGCCATACCCCTCTGCAGTGTCTAAATTCAACAAATTAGTGGTCAGAATCCAGCTGGTCTCCTACAGATTTGGAGATTTGGAGAGGAACCACAGCCCTTGGCCCAGGTGTCTCACAAACCACTACYTTAGTTCACTGAAAAGGGTGTGAATGACCCAGAGATGGGCCCTGCAGTGGGTTTTGCTTGAAGCCACCTCCTTGGGACCACAGGCAAGAAGGTGGGTCTGGAGGATCTGGCCTGGGCGGGATACTTTGAGTTGGTGTGTAATCCTGCATGGTTAAACTGGCCCAGCCTTCCCGTCCTGAATCAGAGATGTGCCAWGGGAGGCACGAAGGGTTGACAGGTGAGAGCATCTTCCCTCCTTCCAGGTTGACTCCTTTGGCGTAAGGAAAAAGGAAAAAAAGGAAAGAAAAATCATCAAATTATTAAAGCAAACATTCAATTTTCTAACAACAACCTTCTTGTGTTCCGTGCAGGAGAAGGAGAGCACCAACCACTACGTTATCAGCACCAGCAGAAGCCTGCGCAGCCGGGAGCACACGGTAAGGCTCCTGCTCCAGCAGCACCAGCCCMAGCCCAGTGGGAAACGCAGCCCCAGAAGCTGCTCAGCAGATAACAAAAGCTGCCAGCCCAAGGTGGAAACCAGCCCGATAATTTATTAATGGGAATTGACTTAAGGAGGAGCACTGCAGGAGAAGGGAAGGCACTGCTTGYTCACAAGGCGCTGTCCTTGGCCTTGCCGGCTGGTGAAGGGCAGTTTCTTGTAACAAAGAGAAAAGCAGGATCCAGACATAGCTGCCCTATAAGGAAAAAAAAAAAAGTTGAATGTTATACAGAAATATTAGACAATTAGACAAAGACCTTCCCTAAACTCTTCTAYCTTGAAATAGCAAATTCTCACGCATGGCTCACGTGAGACACATACTCTGGTTATTCCTTATCCAAAGTGACATTTATTTCTACATCTTTCCTACAGATTCCAACAGAAACAAAATTTTAGATGGAATATTCCAAAAGTTACATCATCCAGCAACACAGCGTCGCTTACCAGAAGGTGAATGCAGATGCAGTAATGCACRAAGACGGAGGGATATTTTCATAAGCCTTATGAAGAATTTACTATATGAGATTATGTTCCAAGTTTTGGAATGGGCTTATTAGTGTTTGTGTGTGTTTGTATATATAGATGTATTTATGTACGTATGTGGGGGTAGAATGACATGGATTTTCTTATTTCTTACTTTGCCGACACAGTTTTGCTCACTGCTCAAGCAAATAATGCTAAAACTATCCACATTGGCTTGTACATAGATCTGTATTATTCCAACAGTCTGTAGACAACCTGTACAGTTACTAGAGATTATATAAATATTTAAAATTTTGTAATTTATATCATGTCGGCAAATAGTTGGGAGTGATATTTTGTCTTTAACTTGTGTATAATTTATATTAAAGTTTTCTTTAAGGCTTGTAAGATCCTGGTAGACTGAGTCATTGGGCTCCTCAGGTCGCTCCCAAGCACAGCGCACTCGGGAGGGCCTCACGTCTGCTGAAGAACATGAAGGTAGCTCAGCAAAGATTTACAGCATATTCATAACCAAACATGATTCTTTTACGTGGTTTGGGTTGATAGAAAATGCATACGACGGGACACAGGGCACATATTTATAGTGAAATATCAAATAATGATTTTAGTAACTGTGGTTCTTGCTGCATTTGTGAGCAGATTTGTGTGTAGCTCCTGTTCAGGCTGGTTTCTTGTTATAACACATTTTTTTTGCATGATGATTTGAAAACTGAAAGGAAAATAAGGAATGGCAATTCGACTGTGTTCAGATCCATGTGGATACCAAGGATAGCTCCAAGGAATCGCATGATGAATCAGTCTTCCTATCTGCATTACTGACCTACATCACTTCAGTTGATGGTGACAGAGAGCTCAGGATGGTCACTACCAAACTGGAGCCTGAAGTGCGGGTGGGGAACGTGGCAGTTTTCCTCCTGAGGGGCTTTCCCTTCCCTGTTGGCATGAAGGCAGCCCCAGGATGTGCTCCAGGCAGCAAGCTAAGGAACCAGCTCGACAGGAGATGCCGAAAGGCACCGTTTCCCATGGCTCTTGGACAAACCTTCAAAGGTCTTTGAGTTAGAAGAGCCCATTCTGATCTTCTGGTCTGCATAACCCAGAGGCACAACTGCCTTCAATTGCCACCTCCTCCAGCACGTTCAAGTCTGAGTCCTGAAGCTGAACTACAGGAWAGCTTTCGGAGAGGTAAAAAAATCTCATTTAAATGAGGCCAGTGCTGAAGATATAAAGAACCTTCTCCCAATGGAGAGGGAAAAAAGGAACAACCTTGGGAGTCTGGATGAAATAGCTGTGTGAAATCACACAAGTGTTTTATTTTTCACATTTAGACTCAACTTCCAAAAAAGACAAGGTGATGAGAATAGCAAATTTTCGGAGTGAATTTAAGATATGGTAGAGGGAAGAAGAAAAAATAACCCAAACCAATAATCTTTATTTCAACAATCTGCAAGATCTAAAACAGATATTGAAGGAAACCAGACCAAGATAAGTGGGGAGAAATGCAGCTTGATTTTATAAAACGTGATAATGTTAAAACRAGACTTTGAATACAGCGAGAATAGGGTGCCTGTGAAGTCTGAGATAAAAGAAACGCCGTGTTTGGAAACCACATTCAAACATTTGCAGATGAAAAACAAACTGCAGCCCCGTGGCGGGTGATCATTAGCCTGAAATGCCGGGGTGGGGAGAGAAGGCCTTGGGTGATGGCCACAGCTGTACTTGCCCACTGCTCCTCTGAACTTGCCACAGCAGCYTTGCTGCTTAAGTCAGGCCTGAGGAACCTCTCGCCAGAGCTGCCTACCCAGTGCAGGAAAGCTGAAGTCACAGGGAGACAGCGGGGAGAAGCTGAGGGTGTTTGCAGAGCGGAGGGGCTGTGTTCAAGGGCTCACAAAGAGCTAGAGACACGGCAGGGGGTTAACCGCGAGAGAGGAAAAGCAGTGCAAGGTGAAAAGTAACAGATAAAGGGGGAAAAATGGATATAAACCGGCAAAACTTAAGCTTAGGCTAGAAACTGGAAGACAGTGCCTAATTTTTCCAATGGTGGGGTTCCAAACCAGCCTTTCTAAACAGGAGGTGCAAAAACCTAAATTACTTCTAAGGGGTAGGCTTGATGTGTTTATGAATATCAAGTTCTATTTTGAAACATAACTACACAAAAATGAGACTTTCGTGTCCCTTTGCTTACATGCACTATCATTCTTCTCCATTACATCAAAATCTTTATTACCATCTGTCCCATGCACAGAATCAACCAGATTCTACTGTTCAAGTGCCTGATGAAAGTACCAAGTATAAAGTATAAAATACCTGAACACGCTGAGGAGCCCGCTGTGAGGGCATCGTTGCTATACAAAGACCATTTCACAGTAGCTAAGATTTATTTTTAAGAGCATAAAATAGAACAACATAGAATAAAACAGTGGAAATAGAACTTACATAATACTGAAATTTCCTTTTCAGAAGTAGAGTCAAGATGAAAATAAATATAAACCTTGACAATGGCATTTCTGGTCATTAGAAATTTTGACCTGTGACGTTTCTGAACTGCCCACTGAAACAAGCAGCTACTATGAAAAAAGAAAATAAAACCCCAGACATAAATGCAAAGCAACTGTTAACCGAAGGTTTCCAGTCCACTACTTCCAAGGAAGTAGTAAACAGAAATCTCTAACTGAAGAGCTTGCAAATAGGAGAGCACAAACAGGACCCTGCTGAAGATGCAGAGATTAAGTAGAAAAGATGCAGGTCTTTCTTTACACGCAGAACATAGACACTTGGCTGAAGTCCAAACACTGCTGAGCCTGGAGGACCTTCCAGCAGGTCACACGGAGCGGCTGAGGTTGGAAGGGACCTCCTGAGGTCTCCTAGTGCAGCCCCTGCTCCCMGCTGCAGGGACACCCGGGGCAGGGGCCGCACGGAAGTCCCGCAGCGCGACGGCTCCTGGGCCCTCAAGCAGTCCAAGGGATCCCGCCAGCCCCGGGACAACCCTCGCCCGTCCCAGCGAGCCGAACGGCACCTTTCCCGGCCCCAGGAACAGCCCCGCGGGCCTCGCGCATCCTGCCCCACGGAGTTCACCATCACAGAATGTTCAAGGCTGGAAGGGACCTCTAGAGCTCATCTAGTCCAACTTTCCCGCTCCAGCGGGCGCACCTAGAGCACGTGGCACAGGGTGGCATCCAGGGGTTATTCCTGTTTATTCCTATTCTCCCCTGCACTGTTTGGTGAAGCCAGCACTGCTCTTTTGCCCTCGTCTGTTAAACCGCTCCAGCACGTTCAGAGGGGCATTTTACCAATAACATCATGAAAATAAGAAGTCCAGGCGCAGATCTACGAGGTTTGACCCCTTCACCTGCTTCACGAGACGCTGGGTAACAACCGATCCAGCCCTGCCACCCAACCCACGTCTAACAGCGAGGCGGAAGCGGCTGCTCGGTCCTCTGCGAGGAGCAGCTCTCAGGGAAGAGCAAAGCTGCCCACGGGGCCTTCTCAGGCACACGGAGCTTCAGAACGAGGGCGGCCTCCAGGACCACGAACACCTCCCCTTTACGAAGCTACATCAGATAAGCCGGGCTTTAGGGAGCCAAGCAGTACCAGCCACTTGAAGCCACATTTCCTACTGGGTGAAATCATACGCCAACACGAACCTGCCTAAAGCTACTGCCYGCTCAATCACGTAACAATGACACAACACTTTCAAGTTATTCATGTATTTATTATAAATTACTGAAACAAAATCATGGTGACAGAACAATTTTCTTTTTTACCCGCCCCAAAACACTCAGATTTCATGAGAAACTGCATCGTTCTATCACAGAGCCTTTTCCTTTGCCCTGTTTTAAGATGCTTTTTTGTATTCTTCAGAGCAACCGAAACAGCCAGCCTGCTTCTCAGAAATACGCAGCCTTTTCACCAGGTGCCGCTTGCTCACCATTTGTTTGTACACTTCAAAGGGTGTTTGCACATCTCCAAAGGTTTGCCATGCATCCATATTTATCTGAAAGGTAGCTGGAAAGATTTGCCCGTGGTCACAGGGAAATCAATATGAGAGAGTGCAAATCTAAAGGGCACTCGCTCTGGTAATTAGAAAACACGGGGTTCATACTAAAATTACCAAATTTGGAACGTTGCACCACCAAGGCTCTTTGACCTAGTAAACTAACAAAGAAAAAGATGTTTAAAAAACAAGTAGTAACACAAAGGCTGAGAGAAGTTAGTTTAGGTTATTATAGCAGGAAATTATGAACCTTAAAAAAAAAAAAATCCTATCTGAAAGCAGCCCTGCTAGAAAAGTGGCATTTGGGGGGAAAAAAAAAAAAAAAAAGACAGTCCAACACTTCCATGGATTGGAAATGCTTTGTCATCTGCTTCAGCTACCAGCCACATCAGGGAACATTCACATCTTACATTTATCGTATTTGTATTTAAGTGTGCTCATAAAACCTGAATTTTAGACCAAAACACTCAGTCGCCTCCTTAAATATCCACTTCAAAAAAAAAMCAGTGATGACCTTTATATGAGCCACGGGCTGTTAAACTCAATCTCGACCACACAACTGAAACAGATAAAGGCTTTGCAGGGTTTCTTTCTTTTTTTTTTTTTTTTTAGATCTGCATAACAGATTTCAGACCCCTTTTTTCAGACGATCAAAACGGGAGGTTTGGCTCCTGTACAYGTTGGATCGAGTGACACAGCGGGATGCCACAAAACCACCCGCGTGGGAGCCAGGGCCGCCTGGCACCTCCGCACAAACAGCCCTGCGCAGACCGGGCCCTCTGTACGTGGCAACAGACCTATCCCAACTAAAACAGAGCTTTTTAAAAACRAAAAACACAACAAATTAAAAAAAACACCCACCCACCCATGTCAAAAAATCCGCAATATATCATGACATGTCTCACAGCATGCCCAAAGCCGCATTTGGGGTATTTATTTTGCTCTCCTGATATTGCAGAATTGTTTCTTTTCGTTTCTTTTTGACGCAGCAGTATTTTGCACATCTGATTTCTAGTGCCATGAATTCTGAATAGCCTCAACTCACGCCAAGTAATGGCAATTGTTAATACAAAAGACATTAAAGCTTCCTTAGTATATCATTATGTTGTCCCTTTGGAAATATTAGTACCAAAACGGTGTCCAGGGGCCGTGACTGTGTTAACTTCACGTAGAAGCCCAGCACTTTTACAATCATATTGCAATTTGATTATTGTACACAGGTTAACAAAAAAACCTATCACAAGTGAAACTAAACATTGGCTTTAGCAAAAAACAATATTGGTACAACGCCTGTTCATTTTCTCCGGGAAATAATATTACAAGTGTTCATCTTAGGACAATTTAGCCACACTAGAGACGGAAGTTCTGTTAAAATGCAACCGTAGTCTACTAAGACACTTATTTTAGCACTACAGAATATTTGAAGTCAGAGTCCTACAGCCAAGGTTTAAAAATTACTTAAGATTCAAACCCCCAGAGTGTCCTACAGTCAAAATGACAGTATTAAAAAAAAAACCAAATTAATTAAAAGACTGCCGGATATAGTTTTATCCTCCTCGCAGCGCTCCCTGCGCCCAGGCCCGCCCCGTCACTGGTAGTAGGGTCTGTACCTGGCCTGGTCGGGGTGATGCGGCCCCGGCAGCGGCGCCTGCGCCGGCGGCCCCTGCATCCTGGGGGGCGGCGGCGGCCCCCTGGGAGCCGGCCAGATGCCGGGGCTCATCCCGCCGGGCTGCGTGAAGGGGGGGCTCAGGGTGCCTTGGTCCTCGCTGAACTGCGGCAGGGAGCTGGGGTTGTAGTGGTGCGGAGGGGGCGCGCTCACGTTCACGGGGGGCCCCGCGTGCTGCGGCGGCGGCGGCCCCGGCGGCGGGTGGTTCATGTAGGGCGGCATCTGGGCGATGATGTGTCCGGGCGGGGGGGTGATGGGCGGCGGCGCCGAGGTCATGGGCGGCGGCGGGGCCTGGCTGTAGACCATGTGCGGGGTGCCCGCCGCCTGCGGCGGGTGCTGCAGCGGGTGGCTGATGGGGGGCGGCGGCGGCGGCGGCGGCGCGTAGTGCTGCTGCGGGGGCAGGATGTGGTGCGGGTGCGACACCACCGGCTGGCCCTGGTACTCGGGGTGGTGGTGGGCGGGGGCGGGCGCCGGCGGCGGCGGCTCCCGCGCCGCCGAGTTGGAGTCGTCCTGGATGGGCACCGTGATGAGGTTGCTGTGCTTGCGGGTGGAGATGCGGAAGGTGTCCTGGGCGACGGGGCGCGGCGGCGGCGGCGCCATGGCCAGCTCGGCGGGCGGCGCGCGGATGTCCTCGTGCGGCTGGCTGTAGTGCTCGTGCGGCACGTGCTGCAGCGGCGGCGGCGGCAGCAGCAGGTGCTGCTTGGGCGGCAGGTGGCTCAGGTGGTGCTTGTCGGGCGGCAGGATGAAGCGCTCCGGGAGCTCGGCGGGAGGCGGCGCGATGGGCGGGTGGACGGGCTCGATGGGAGGCCGCGGCACCGGCTTGCCGGCCCGCATGTGGCGGTGGTTGATGTGCGCCTGCAGGTCCCGCTGCGACAGGTAGGTCCTCTTGCAGCCCTGCACGATGCTGCACATGAAGAGCGAGCCCCGCACGCACTGCTCGATCCGCTGCACCGGCTCGTTGCAGCTGCACCAGACAACAGCAGCGGTTAGAGCCACCACAGACACCTCTCCTTAGGAGAGAACCACCCAACCAACTCACCAAGTTAAAACTGACTCCCCTCTCCCCTGCTGTAGCAAGGAACAAGACATTTCACTGACCGTGCAGTTTGTCTAACCAGTAAGTCCCCAAATACCCCCAGCTTTATCTAATTATAAGTTCCCCCAAGTGTATATAATGCCAAATGTATTTGGAATTTCCGGTGTGTTTGATTCCACACACAAAATTCCCATCAAAAATTCACAAAATTCGAAAATGACATCAACCTTGATCAAAAATTCCTTCTATAATACTCACCATGCTTGCTAAGAATCACACAATAAGCAAATTAAACTGTCATTTATTCCTTTCCAGAACAAGTTGATATCATGAATATCCATTAGAACACYTGAACTGTAAAAACACTTCAATCTTTTACAACATGTTAGCTAAGCAACATTGCTTAAGTAACATTAGCTAAGCAAGTTGCTTAAATAGCCAATTTGCCATTTCTTCTAAAAGTGCATAACTAAGAAGCATTTATAAAAATATCTGAAATAAGCCACCTCTTTTTCTATAATTACAAACAATTCTTTAATGATTAATCTCTAGAGAACTTACCCTGGACACATCTTGTCTCCCTTTTTCTCATGGAGTATAGCACAGTCATAGCAGAAAACGTGCTTGCAAGGGATCTAGAGGGGGAAAAAAAAGGCTGTTTCAAGACATCCTCCCAAATGTCCATGTTGCTTGGCACATTCCCTCCCTCCAACACACAATGTCTAGAAATACTGCCCAACTGCCTAAGTTACCTATGAATAGACACAGCAGGAATGAGCAGTTTGGAGCACACTTAAACAGAAACCACTAGTTTTAGAATATATACATATATATATATATATTCTATTTTTTTTTTAAATAAAGAGCATTGGCAACAGGTATCGACGAAAGTTTGCAGCACTACTAATCCTGACCCTTTTCAGAAGGTGCATGTGCAACCTAATTACACATCCCTTGCCAACTAGCCAGGCTTATGTTAAAAGTACATCTGCCACTAAACCCAATCCCTCACTCTGTTCCATTACACTCAGAAATCAAATTTTATCTCAGGGATTTTAGACATTCACATCAAAAGCACATAAAAACGAACAGTGTATTCAAAACTAATTGCAAGTCTCAAGCTAAAGAATTCAGCTTTACAGCTAAGTGATATAAGATTGAAAGTCACTGAACTTGAGGTTTTTGTGTACTTTGGTACTTTTTTCTCCTTTTTCTTTAAACCTGGCACACTTTCAAGCTTTCTTAACTAATCAAGAGAAAAATTAACACAAGTCATACAGAACAAAAGCAGTTCATCAGTTAAGGCTCTGGTTCCTTCCTGATACTCTCCTGCTGCTCAGGACCTGCTGAAATCAGTTAGCCTCTAGCAAGGCCTAATTGTACTTGAAGGAAGGCCAGAGCTGCCTCCTCTCCTGACAGTTTTACTCACCATACGTCCATACATTTTGATGGGCAATCCACACTTATCACAGAAATGCACAGGGGTATCATCCTTTTCCCCGAGCAAGTTTATCTAGCAAGATAGAGAAAAGGGTGAGTGAATAAAAAGCATCAGTCAGGCTGCTCATTTCAACCATTACCAACACAGCAGCAAATGCTGAAATGACCGAGAAGCAAAAATGCAACAAACATGAGAAAGTAGAGAACATGTTTTCAGTAAATCAAAATCAAAAAGCACTTTTACTTAAAAASTTATCTACCAGGATGAGTCACAGTTTGGTAGGACTCACAGACCAAGACTCCTGATTCCCCATAAATGATTTTACCTTATAGTCCCAGAAGATGGGTCCAGGAAGTCTCCTCTGATTTCCAAACATTTCCCCGCCTTTGCATTCGTATCGTTCCTCTTCGTTATAATCAAATTCTTCTGTGGAAAGAGGAAAAGGCACAAAGACAACACAACCACTTCCACAGCCCATCTCAGAGCTCTGTAAGTGAAAAAAGCTCCAATTAAAAGCACTGAGATCACGAAGAAATGCCACAACCCTTCCAGAAAGACAACAGCGTGATAGTTCATTTGGAGAAYAAGCATCATTTATTACTTTTGGCACAGGAGGACATGGAAATGCAAAACTTGCTCCGTACTCATGCTGAATCCAGCAGAATAAGCCCCAACACTGAGTGCAGTCCTGAGCAAGGCTGTAGAATAACTCTCAGCTTCCTTCCTACAGTGCTAGCRTTTCCATTAACTTACCTTCATCACCAGCCTGAGTCTTTGAAGGCATCCTGGTCATATTCCTTGCAGTTCGAGGTGCAGGTTTGGCTTTGTTGGTCTGTTTTGAGATAAGCTTTATAGGGATTCTTCTACGGACGTCAAGACCACCCAATGATCCYGAACTATTTGTTCCTTGCAAATCATTGTCTATGAAAGAGAAAAATAAGTTGCTGTAATTCTGTGGTTATTTAAACAGTCCATAAAGAGGTTAGCTAAAAACAGAAAAGTTTTAGGTAAARTAAGTGTTAAAGTTTGCTCAAGACTCATACAACATAACAAAGTTTACCCACTAGAAAATTATCTTAAATCCCTTCACATACAATTTCTTCTAGAAATCAAGTCAGAGAATTGCTCAGGGAACAACCATCTTGGGAAATGCAGTTTAAGAAATAAAGTTATTTTATTAGAAGTAGCCTGTCTGTCAGAGCTRGTCTGTCATCTCTCCACAACAGCAAAATGACTGCTAACTATTGGACTACTCCTATTAGAGCTTGACTATAGCTCTTTATACAATCTTGACTATGTAAATAATCAAAATAATCTTTTCTCATAAGAACATCTATATAACTTGCTTACTAAGTAAGCTGGAAGGAAATAAGGTTTCCATGCTAACTCCCAGCAACTTGACATATCACTTGGGAGTTTAGTAAAAAGCATCACAAAAGACACTGATTCTTACAGTATATAGTAATATTTTYGCTAAATTAAAAATTGTCAGTCCACCCTATACAGAACTCTCTTTAACCAGTTTTAAATCTGAGCACCAGAGCAAAGCATACAAGAAATTGTCTGGCATAAATATGAGTACAAAGGGGACTTAAGAGATGACCTCGGGGTTAGTACTGCAACAGGCAGCGCTACCACAGCCCACACTACAGCATCGCGTTTATACAAAAATAGGAAGATTGCTTTCACAAATCAACATGGTTCGCTTTCATTTTAATAGGAAAAAAAAAAGCATTTTATCAATACATGCTCAAGACATCTCTGTAATTAAAASAAACAAACCTCTATACAACCTTTACTAGACTTGTGTGCATAAATCTTTAACTCAGCACCCACTATAGGATGGGTGCATATGCAGGACCATAAGGGACACAACTGAACTTACGTTTGGAAACATAAGCAAGGGAGGGTCCACAAGCTACTGCAGGGAGCCCTGCTCTTCAAATATTCAAATTTGGTGCCATGGGGCCCTGGAATGACTTTTGAGTCTCCAAAACACCTCAACAGGGAAGCATATGGACACTGGAATTAGGTCCAGGCAGCGTCAGACTGCACAATACATCACCTAAGCAGCTACCATTCCCCCAGGCTTGTAAGGTCCATATACAACACAATGATAGAAGAAGAAATAGGGGGAAAAAGTAAATGGGGACTCGCTCAAAGTTTTTTAGCAGCTAACACCAAAACTAGGAACTAGGAATGGTGACACATTTGAAGCTGGGACAGTGCCCTAGCAGTCACTTTACCTCAAAATCAAGAACCCCAATTTTCTGTGGGTCAACTGTATTTATTTCTCTTTGAACTGTGCTTGACACGTTTCAATCTAAAAGGGAAAACGTAGA
>NW_020455688.1:1732293-1758438 GCF_003342845.1 Nothoprocta perdicaria
CCGCCTCTCCCCTCCTCACCATTGTGGTCCATGATTCGGCGCGCGGAACTCTGGGAGCGGAAGGGCGGGGGCGGAAGCGGAAGGTGCCGGGCAACGGGCGGGCAGGCGCGGGAAAGGCCGCGCCCGGGACGAGTCCTTGGCGCGGCGCTCGGTGCGGACCCGCTCGCCGGGCCACCGCGGCGCCCCGGGGGATCCCGCGGGGGATCCCGCGGGGGCGGCACCGCGCGCCGCCGCAACGGGCGCCTCTCTTTCCCAGCAGGCACCGCGACAAGGAGGACCGGGGGGGTGCCGCAGGGCCCGCTGGGATAGCCGCGGGCGGGGCCGGAGCGCGCTGCGGGGTCGCGCATGCGCCCTGGGGGTGGGGCTGGYGGCGCCGCGCGGGGCCGCGCATGCGCTTTGGGGGCGGAGCAGGGGGCGCCCTGCGGGGCCGCGCATGCGCTGTGGGGGCGGAGCGGGAGGGCGGGGGCGCTCCCGAAGATGGCGGCGGGAGCCTGCGTTAAGCGTAGCCTGAACGAAGTGGCGTTTAAGCCGCTTCTGCCTTCCCCACAAGGAACAGAGAACAGATTTCTCCCTTCCGACTAAAATAAGTGCCTAAAATAAGTGGCAAATGCAAGGGAAATGAGAAACATTCCCTACATCGTAGGCTTTACTACCTTGTAATAAGAAATCACTTAAGACTTCTTAAAAAAACCAAAACACATTCATGCAGTGTCTYCTCAATACACACAACTTTATTTTTTAGTTAATGGTTACAGAAACTTAAAATGCAGCCTTTCAGAAAGGATTAAAAAAATACTCCCGAGTTTAAGAACTGACATGTAAGGACAATAGTAATCACAAAATGCAGGCTAAAATGTCAATTTTGCATTGAGCTGAAAAAAAAAAAAAGATGAGCACATACAGTTGTATTACTTACACGTGCCTGAATTAGTACAAATTTGTACACAATATAGCTTCATTACAAACCCAGTTATTTTGAATTATCCTTCATTTTGATGGATGGGTAGCGCATTGAAGGGCACACGTTGCCTGGCTCCTTGCAAAGGGCATCTGATGCCTTCCGCCTCTTCCTTTTGGTTTTCTTTTTTTCTTTCTTTTCTTGCTGCAAGAAGAGATGCAGCCTTGCCTTGAAGACGTATGCAGGCTAAATAAGTGCATTGCATTCTATTTTATCACAACTAATTCCAGATGAAATGCCATACCTGTAAATGAAGCTAGAGGACTGTTGAATAATTTACATTTTTTTGATTGCTTATAAATACTTTTTGGGGCGACAACTAGAGATGATTCAAAAATAATCTAAGGCCACATTTTTGTCCAGTAAGAATCCGTGCTAAAACTTGGCAGTGCAGATGTTTGCTCAAGGGCAAAACATTCACTGCTATCTTTTCAATAACATTTTTCCTGTAGTGCATGTTCTGCATAAAAATAGCAGAAAGCTCCTTTATCAGCCCCAAGTAGAGTGTTTCTTTTTGCATTTTTTTTAATATATAAAATGTACATCCACTTTAGAAAAACAATACATCCTCTGAGAAACACTGGCTTTATCCTTCATTGCTGTGTGCACTGGCAGCAGTGGCTTCTATTCAGGCTAATAGAAATTGAGGGCCTGATAGGAAAGGTTTGTCAGCAATGTCRGCAGAAGCGCCAACCTCCTGAGTTGTGCTGGAGAGGGAAGAGAATGAAGCCAGTAAGAGTTTACTACTACTTCCTAAAAACCTAAAGTGTCAAATCACAGCCACAGCACAGGCATTACTGTGGCTTTAGTCAGTACTTTCATCCTACGAGGTGCAGATCGGTCAGATTTGGTTCCTGGAAGCCTGTATCTAACTCCCAGCTTGTGGAGGAGCCTGTCTGAGTTAAGAACTGCTCACGCSTCACTCTGAATACAGGCCTACAATTTATGGGTTTGAACCAGAACATCCATATCATCTGGGATGAAACCTGTATTGCATTTGAAATAAGGAGCTTGACCAAACGGTTGAAGTTTCTGTCTTCTTAAGAGAATGAAGACACCAGTCTGGTGCGGTTTCCCCTTGTGAAAGGATCCTGTCCCCAAGTTTTTGCTTATTTTGAGTTTTTCACTGATTTTGAAAGAGTTCACTCAGGTCCTTAGAGCTGAATAACTTACCTAGTGCTTGGCTTTTCACCTGAGGTTTTCCATTAATGTTACCTGCAGTAACAGTCTTCCCTGTGTAGTGTGATAGAACAAAGAGTCTGACATGACTGAATAAGGACACTTGAATATGTGAATGTACTAAAGCTAATTTACCCACATTGTGAAGCTTAAATATCAAAGGAATTTTGAAATCTGTATTTTTATAATTTTGATATTACATATCCCTTCTCTTCACCATTTTTTCTCCATTTTAAGAATTAGGATTGTGCTACAATATTTACGATAGTCTGTTTTCCATCAAAACAAGTTTCCTTATGGAAGTTAACAACATTGATTTCTTGCATATGTATTTTATGTAGTCATAAAATCAAGGATTCAAATTTTGCAATTTGAGTCCAGTGTCTTGTGTAAATTATTGCACTTAAGCATTATGGACTGTCAAATGCCTATACATTTCCCATAAAAGAACAGCAGCTGGTTGATGTATAATATTAAAAATATATATAAAAATAAAACTATTCATTAAACTAACTAAACTCCTAAAATTCATTAAAAAAAMCCTTGATCCTAGCTCCCATTCTAACTTTTACTTGCGTTCAGTAGCAGCCAGTTCTACAAATTTCATTAACTATTTGTGGAGTAAGGGTTTTGTTAATCTACGTCATCATCTGCCTTTTGATCAGCTATAGATAATGTAACATATGCAAAATAATCTTATGTGTATATTTGATTTTTTGATTTTTAATTTATTATTATTATTATTAGAGATAGTGCATGATTTGCTTCACTGGAATTAATTAATGCAGAACTAATGAACTATTGTCCAAGGGCCTTTTCTACTGAAATGTATCCTAACTGTTGTTTTATAGCAGGGCAGCGCTCAGTTTTGTGTTTGCATTAACGTTTCACCCATCCCACATTTCAGGTATGTAACAACTTGCAGCAATTCAAGGAATTGCTTGGAAAGAGCTTTCAAAACACCTTTTTTCCCCCAAGACTTTTGCCAGCAAGTATCCTAATGATTACAAAGCCTTGGCCAGCTAGAACTCCTGCCCTCCTGCTAGACATTCAACAAATACATAACAAAAAAAAAAAAAAAAAAAAAAAGTCTCTTTAACTCCCCTGGGCCAGGTTAACACAAAGCAGCTTTTCTTCTGGTACACACTGATAAATCATTGCCATGCACCTTCCCCCTGACCAGTGCCAACCCGATGACATCTTCTGCAATAGTATCAGATCAGAAATTGCTCACTGAACCAGTCTGGAGTATTTCGGGGATAACGATAGTCAAACGTGGAAATTTCTAGAGATCTGCATCATTCAGTCAAGGAARCAGGGTTTTCTTCAAGTGCAACGATTGGTTCCAGTTCAGAAAATGCTTATGTAACATGGGTGCATAAATATTGCTGTGAGCTCACAGCTGTGGCAGTGCCAGCAGGTCCTCTTCAGGAGGCAAGTCTGCGCATCGCCTATCGACACATTTTCCCAGAGGTGGAGAGAAAGAGACAGTGGTTAGTTCTGAGTACACACTGCCTGGAAAATAAAACATTCACGCGTGCTCCTACGTTACTAATAAATTCCACCTGGCTTCAGTGGCAGTACAAGGACAGTGACTGTAAAAGGTCTGTTCTGAAACAAGTTCCCTCTGACTGGTGTCTACATGAGATGGTTCCGCCAGGAAGCTGCAGATCTGGAGCTTCAGGAACAGGCYGTGAGGTGGAGGGTGGAAACCACGCAGAACAGTGTGGCCTTGGCCTGTGTTCTTTATCTTGTTTAGTGGCTGCAGCGTAAATAACTAAGCTCTTTTGGGAAGGGGAATGAGAAGTGAGGGCTTTTTGGCCTGCTTGTCCCCACAGCCTTGTGAATCCTTCACTGCTTTCTGCATAGAGGCACAGAAAGAGCTTCTCCCCACGGTGAGAGGGGCTTGGCCCACTCACCAGAGGAGTGGGAGGAATGTGTTTGTACTGTGGGTGATGAAAAGGAGTACTGGGATCTCTTGCAGTGCTTATGCCAATCAAAAAAGGAGGGGGTTGAACCAGCTGCAACTGCTGAGGGCTCAGTTCATCCCACATACTATAACAGGAAGGCAAAGGAATAAAAAGTGTCCTTTAAATAACAGACCAATTAAGTTCCAAAGCACGTACCTCTTCTTGAACATCAAGCTCATCTTCGGGCCTGCTGGTGTCTGTGAACTCTATTGGTCCTTTAGACTCCTGCATGAGGGAAATCTTGACCAAAGAAATTAGGAAACACTGTCARTATTCCTGGAGGTCACATACTCCTTTGAGGTACCTTTAGATAATTCCCACAACTCAAAGGGGTCTGGTGTTCACTGTTCCTTAAGGACACTGTTGCTTTAGGTCTGCTGGGAGGAATGTGAGGGAAAACCCTCCCTCTCCTCATGGCTATACTTATGGCTTTGTAAAAATAATAAAAGCCTCTTTGTTTAAATTGCTATATGACTTTATCAAAATTATAATCTCTCTTGTATTACAGCCTCAAACTTCTATATCCTGGGTAGTAAGCATATATATATATATGTGTATATATATATATATATATCCCCACACCCACACATGTAAATATGTATATATATACATCTCTGTGTATGTGTGTGTATATATATATATAAAATGGTCCCAAAGTTATTTATACATAATCTTAATTTCAGTTTTCTTTTTTTTTCAAAATTGTATAATTTTGAATTGCTAGGCAGGAAGTTGCAGTGAGAATTCTCCATTAAAAAGCCATTTTCCACAGAAACAGTGTGCCCACATCCTTAACACTGCCAAATGTTCTGGTTATCTCAGAAAACACCAAATGGAACCAAAAATCGYCCAGAGGCGGCCAGTGTCAGTGACCACGAGTGTGGAGCAGCTGCAGGGCCAGTCACGCCACGCAGAGGGCGGCTCTTCAGCTCTGAAAACGGTAACTGAAAGGTGCCTATCAGCAAGGCAGATAAAAAAGGCCTGTTAAAGGGTTCTTTCCACTATAAGATCCTTGGAACAATATTCCAATTGTAATATTCCAGTAGTCCCATTTGTAAGACTCTTAGCTTTTTTGTACTATGACTCTAGGCCTAGTTTCAAATGCATAACAGCAGTTGCAAGAATGACTTTTAGATAACAGAAGGATGGGAAACAAACACTGCTGGGTATGTTCACCTTCTCAAATATAGGATCCTGGTTGTCACTGTATGTCATTTGATTCCTTATGTAGAGCACAGCATCATGGACAGTCAAGAAGAACATGTCTTTTCTGACAACATCATCAAAGAAGGCGCTCTTCTCCAGTTGTGCAATAAGGTTATCTGAATAAAAAGAAGTCATCCAACTGAATCAGTTTGAAGTTATTTAGGAAATAAATGTCAAAACACATTGTTGCAACTACCAGAAATCAGATGTACAGTGAAGTCAATCAGTCACAGCTTTGTCCTCACCGTTACCTCCATGTTTCTTCAAACCCCACATGTCTTTGTCAYTCACATTTTTATTGAAATAAATAATCATATAAACACTTCTGGAGAAGTGTTTCTGGAGATCCTTCTCATTCCCAGTTCATCCTTTGCATGAGTCACAACAGAAATACCTTGGTATTTACCTTGATATGAAGCAAAGTATACTCTGACATCAATTCTCTCAAATTCTCTAATTATCTGAAAAAAAAATACAACAAGGAGATAATGTTTGCATGGAATATATATATATATATATATATATATATATATAAATGATTGACTACAGACATATAATCTCTCTCTTTTTATCTATGTATATCACAAAAACCCTTCTCATTTGTTTCTGTTTTCATTCTGAAGTGTGTATTGATTATTCACAGCAAAAAACAAACTGTGATACTTCGCTGTACTTAAATATCTGCAAATTAAGTACCCAGTCTCCAAAGTAACCAATGCAAATAGAGCTACACATTTTACACATTAAGGTTCTCAATCTATTCTCAGAGAATAATGTCTTTTGCAATGAGAATTATGGGCACCTGAGCAATCTTAATCTTCCCCCATATATGTGTATCTTGAGACAATCTTTAATTTGACATGTGCAATATACATATCTATCTATATAATATATATATATATTTTTTTTACACAGACTTTTCATCATGTAATGCAACATATGGACCTGTTCCTGGATGGAAAAGTTGTGTATGAGGAGAATGGTGTCTGTGCAAGCCCTGTCTCATCTCAGAAGCCAGAACTGAACTGAGATTAGGCAGAGGGCTGGAGCTGTCAGGCAGCATTCTTGTATTTCAGCTCRTTAAATGCTCTCCTGCAAAACTGCATTCTGCCTCTGGCTCCCTGATGGCAGCCAAGACTCATCAAACAGCATTTTCAGAGATGGTTGCTAATTGCATCCTCTTGTTTCTTATTATCTAGAATCTTGATAATCTATGATCTGCTTCACAGATAAACCAGGCAAACCCAACTGCAGCTTGAAGTCAGGGAAAGCAGGAATCTGAACATAGAAAGTATCTGAAGAGCCAGGTCCTACGTGCATGTAATTGAGACCACGAGGCCTCATCTAGGCCTTCATCTCTTCACCTCATTTCCCCCTCCCTAAACTGGGAATATTATCACTTCATTACCTCAGAGTGATGTTTGATGATGAAGGACTCAGATACTAGCTATAGAAAAACCCACAAAGAAATGAATCATTCTTCCCTCATTTTAAATAATATGGAATAAACAAGTCTTAGCTCTAAAGATAAGGTAAGACAAAACAGTGAATACTGCTTTGTTAATCACCATCCTATGTCTATATTAAGGGCAAGAGACAAGTTGAAAGAAATTACCTAGCTAAAACCTTTCATAACCCATGCATACAGGAGGAGCACGTTCTGCAGCTCTGATTGCCTCTAGCAGCCTTACTAATGTCCTTTTAATGTAGTTTTGTTCTTTTCCCCCCCAAGACATGCACAGACCAATATTATACCTGATGCTGAGAGTTTTAAAAGTAGATTTCAACATTAATAAACTCAGAAATTATGTGCAGCCTGCAGCTCTTGATTTATAAACAGTTGACTAGATTGATTTTTACAGAATACCAAGTTAAAAAAAAAAAAAAAAAAAAAAGTCCTTACCGTTCTTATTGACCTCACAGCTACAATATCCAAGAAGGACACTGCTCCAAAATCTAAAATGAGGCTGTGGATAGGCACCTTGGGGACATTTACTTTGACTGGGAGTTCCGAATTCCAGTCCACCTGGATCTCCACTTCTTTGGTGGGGACTTGAAGGTCTTCATTGTCTTCAGGTTCCTCATCAGGCTCAAAAGCTTCGTTACTAATACCTGGCTCACTGATGATGCCATTCTAATAAGAGCAGAAAGTATCATTCAGTTGTGGCCATTGGGAATTATTGGTGATACTTCTCTATGATAACTTGTGTTTTAGGAATGAATGAGACTGATACTTCATGCAAGTATTTAAGAAAAACAGAGCAGAGCAAATAACTATCTCCTCCCCTATATTGTATATATTCTTTCTTCCTATTTTTTGTTAAAATATCTTCCTACACAAAGGCCACTRTCTAGAAAAGAACAAGTATTTCAGAGCCACTCCTTCCCTCAGAAGCTTTACTTCTATTTAAGACTGGTATTTTCAGCTCTGAATTGGATGTATTGTACATGATAATGCAGCAAAATCGCGAGGTTAGCAGTTGGATTGTCACATAACTAAATATTTAACTCCATCCACAGGTGGAAGGAGCACCCAAAACGTTGCATCCTGCACTGAGAGCACTGACAACATTATGTCCATTCTCAGCTTCTGTTGTAACAGGCCATTCCTACAAGCATTTAACTATAGGAATGTATGTTCCATCCTCAGAAAAACATGTGCTGCTTCCTCTAAAGAGGATGTGGAAGGTTTTGTCTGCCAACCAACAGCAGCCCAACTGTGCCTAGGAAGTTGGATAACAGGAGCACGGACATAGGGAAGAGCCAGCACTGAGTGCCCAGAGGCAGCCTGTGGTGCTGGGGGTTAGAAGTAAGAGCAGGGAGGCTGTTGTTACTGCTGCACTTAGCACCTCAGCTGCCCAGGGGTGTTAGGCAAGAGCTGTGCTGTTCTGCCAAGTCCTGCTGGCCCCGTGCTCCTGCCAAGGGGAATCAGTCACACCTTTCATCTCTGTTTTAAAGATCAGCAAAGAGGGGCTTATAATTAAGACTAAAGTAGTAAGCATTAACAGCAATCCTTTGAGAAAGGAAAGAAAGAAAGAAAAAAAATACCTTAGTAGCTTTTAATTTCCCCTTCTTGATTAACTTTTGTATCTTTCTCAGTGCTTTAAGTCTCTTATTATAAACCTTAACTGCATCGAATCCCACCTACAGAAAAAAAGGATCAAGACATCAAAATAATATAATGTTGCCTATATGAAATTCCACAGAAATCCCGAAGCCAATTAAGTAGCATCCAGAAAAATCATCATGTGTCACTTACTGTGGACTTGAGGCTGCTTTTCAGACCGTCAATGTTAGCATAAAAAATTGGACTTGAAAACCTGAGAATTTTCACTCCTTCTGGTTCTACAGCCTGTTATCAAAGAATGAAAGGTCATGGAGCAGCACCCATACTGGGATAGTAAGAAACASTTCAGTTGTGAGGCAGAATCCAGCAGGCAGCTGATTCACAGAAATGAGACTGATTAGAGGTTGCCTTTAAAGAAAGTTCAGTAGAAGCTCAAGCAATATGGACCAACCATCTGTATGGAGACGAAGCATTTAATGCTGGAACTTGTTATCTTCACGCATTTTACTTCCAAATTCAAGTTGTCCCCAGTCTGCACAACTTTTTTTTTTTTTTTTTTTTTTTTTTAATAGTGCGAGTTGAAGGCAAACAGCTCAGCATTGACTTACATTTTTGTATTCCTTGACTTTCTTGTAGATATCCGTGCCAGGAATGTTCCCAAAGCCACCCCATGAGGGACTAACAGAAACAAGAAAAGATGGTGAAGGAAAGCATCCTACTTAGGCATGGGAGAATTGTTCCATACAAACTAACACGGTCTTAGAGCCTGTTTTCTTCTAAAAATCCAGGAAAATGCCGTAACTTTGGTTTGTCTCCTTGTGCAAAGGCCTTTTTCTGCTCTGTAGTGGAAAGTCCTTGTTAAAGACRATGTACTTTGGTCTCAGCCTACTGAGCTCATCATTTCTGAGCAGAGCTAGCCAGGTAACTTGTTCTATTGGTTTCTCACATGAGAAAAATATGTTAAAAGAACCTTATTTTGGATCAAATGAAAAAACAGTTTTGACTTGGGAAGAAATCGATCATTTTTTTTTCATTTCAAATCAACTGAAACTACTTACATGGTTGTCACATTACTTAATACTTTTTGTTCAACCCWTTTTCTTCGGATTTTGGTCTGCAACAAAACCAAACTTTTTTGGTCTCCAAATATATTTTTAAGAGCTGAAGCAAATTGTTCTGAAGTTTCTAACACCTTACCTTCTTTCTTTTTTTAAGCTTCATTTCACAAATCTGAGTTGAATTTCTGAATAGTTTTTGAGACTGTTAAAATTCCATTTTTTTCTAATCTACTCTCGCGTGACATGTTTTGAAGGGTCTAGTTCTGCACATTTGCTGACAGTGAAACTCTGTTTTGGTACTGATTGCAGCTGTACGTCCTGGACTTGGGGCTGCAGGAAAGGTCTTAGGCTCTATTTTCAGAGAAAAGGCCAAACAACGTTACAAGTCAAACAAGGTTCTGCAAAGCCACCTTTCCTCACCGTTCAGCAGTATTAGAACAGCAAGAGATTGGTCACAAATATGACATTTTGTCCTACTGTCATGCCTTCTCTTCTGTTTCTTCCACAGACTCAGTGTGACATAAAGAGGTTACTGGCATGTGCATAGATACCATGTTATAATGACATGCTAAGAGTTACTATAGCAATGAATTCACTACAGAATTCATGCATGTTTGTATATTCAATCCAGAAAGTTTTAATCTCAGAACTAAGAAATACATCTCAAAGTTATACTATGAAAAGTAAGATGATACACTGGAAAGCATATATTCTTTAGGCATTAGTTCTGAGATTAAAACTTTTTGGATTGAATATTTGGATTGAATCTCTATATATATATAGATTGAAGTATTTCTGCTGCTGTGTTACTTACAACTGAACTCTGAGCACGACTGTTAGCAACCCAAACAAAAGGCCGGCAAGTAATCCCAAATCCAGTCCCAAAATGATGGACGCTACACATGTGAAAATCCAGATCATCTGCAGAAGAAACAACAAATGTAAAGTCTGTTAATCATAAAATGTGCCTGTGGTCACTGCAAAGAATCACTAGTCCAGAGGAGCATAAGAATTTAAACACTGAAGCTGACCACAGCACACTGGCAATTCACTGACTCCTACATCAAAGTCTCCTTCCTCCTCCAAGCTACTTCTATTTTCACCTTACTAAACATACATGACTTGCAGATTTTTCATTTTTTATTATTATTTTAAACAGAGGGACAATCTTCCAGGATCCAGTTACCTTAGTGAAATCTGAGGATGCAATTAAGAGGATAAAATTAACTACATTTTTTAATTTTTTTTTCTGATGCTTTAGAAATCTGAAGCAATGTGTTCTCCCCAGGTGTAACACAGCATAAGAGGGCCCCCCTAGAGGGCACAGCCAGAGGGAAGGGGACTGCTCAGCGATGCCTGGGAAATCAGAGCTGTTCCAAAGGGAAGCATCTCGGAGGAGCAGCTTGAGGGCGTTTTCTAGAGCCAGTGCTAAGCAGCGAGGCCCAACGGCTGAAGAGGCTCCTTGGTCCTCCCGACGTCACTGCCAGGAGGCACCCAGTGGAGCTGAGCACTCCAGAGGCTGAAGTCGGGGGCATCTTTTGCCTACAAAGGGGACTACTGAAGACTAAAACTGTTCAAATTTACCTAAAACAGGGACTGCCCAAAGGCACAGGCTGTGAAACCTGTGCRCACTACGGGAAAACACTTGTCGTGTCACGTATTCTCTTCCTGCTCAAAGAGCTGTCCTGAGGGACAGAAGACCCTGTGGAAGATGGTTCATTTATTTTTTTTTTCTTTTCTTTTTTTTTTTTTTTTTTAATATTTTATGAGGACTATCTAAGATTATCCAGACAAATGTAATGCTAATGTGAGAACATTATAAATATAAATGTGTGAATTAAGAAAATGTCAACTTTTTTGATCATTTTAAGCTGTGCTGAAGAGCAGAGCAGAATGCTAAGGGTGAGCACAGACTGTCTTCAATCTGATTTTCAAGGTATCTCAACACAAGATTTCTGTAAACTAAACTCACTGCTATGAAGGACACTGCACAGGGGTAATATCCTCATCGTTGTCCTCACAGCAGGATACAGGGAAGAAAGATGATATGAAAAATACTACGTAAAGCTCTACAATGGGTTTTTTTCCTGGCTTAATACCACTTCTATTTAGAGGACACACACAAAAGTGGATGTGCATTTGCAAATCTGAACTCAGGTCTACAAAGCTCTATTTATGTGATAGTTAAAACAGATTTCTGAGGCAAAAAAAAAAAAAAAAAAAAAAAAGGAAACAAAAACACAGGCAAAAACATTAAATGAGGAAAAAAAGATCACTTACAGCATCCACTTTATTTTGTCTCCACAGGCGAGGAACATCAAACACTTGCATGAACATCCCTTTCAAGTTGGCTATAACTACAGCTGCCAGCACAGACTGTGACCAAAAGAAAAAAGAGGGAAAAAAAGTGCTATTCAGAACAAATAAATGCATTTTATGTCAGTTTTCTGACAGTTTTATGTCAGTTTGTCTTAAAGTGCACAGCACTGTATGTGATAAATCAGGGCCTCATCTGCTACTCATCACCACAGTTAAATGGGGCGGTGAATCCTGTCCCCACAGCTGAGCGTGTGCACGTGGCTGGTGCTGGTGGCTGCTGCAGGGCAGACGTATGGTACCTTCTGCAAGGGCTCCAGCAGCTTCCCCAGGGCCAAAATGGCAATGAGAACAATCCCGGCTGAGATTATCCCGGCCACCTGCAAAGGACACGGCAGTTAGAGGAGCTGAGCCTGCAAAGTCTCCATCTTACGTTTCCAGGCTTACAGAGCAAAATACCCAGGCAGTTGCACGCTGCACTTGAGCGGGAACACGGAGACCTGCCAGCACGTGTGGGCAACTGCTAAAGGCCTCGGCTGCACCCAAGGAATTCGAGCAGGCAGGGAGCACGAACGAGCAGGGAGCAAGAGCATCTCTGGGAGAGGCTCTCCTCACTCTGACCGAATCCCTGTGTGATAAACAGTCCCATATCTGGGAATTAAACTCTGGGGCATCAGTCCCACACGCCCGCTGACCTCTGATGTAACTCACGCTAGGAAAAACATTATTGCCCTCTTCTGGCAGAGCTACAAAAAGGAGTGCAAGGAGCTCGCAGAGAGACCTGAGGATTTTCTTCATCCTGTGGTGAAATGTGCCCATTGTGCCCTCTGCAATCTTAAACTTAGCTGTGCCAGGACTAGCAAGAAGAGGTCATGTGGTACCTGAGTCTTTCCCCCGGTACTTTCTTGGACTGCGGTCCGTGACAGAGCAGTGGTTGCAACAAAACAAGAGAAAGCGCCTGAAAAAATGTTGCTGATCCCAAAGGCAATAAACTCCTGAAAGACAATTGGATGATGCTGTAAATACTCCTTTAATACAATCTTTGCAATGTAGAATGACACTATTTTTCTACAGTACTTTTTACAGTAGGTAGCACTGCAACTGAGAAGAGCCTAGATGTTAATGTTGACACTCATTCTTCCCATGCCCATGTAACTATACGTGTTTAGAAGCCAACGTAACTCTCTGCTCTCTCACTAAGGTGGATGAGCCTGTGTCGGTGGCACACTCGTGTCCATCACTGTTAGCAAAGGTAACTTTTCTACCAGCTACACTGGTATAAYGGCCTGAGCACATGGGACTGGTATAATTTTAACTCCTGAATACCACCAGCTCAACAAATACTATTAAAGCAGACGAGCCTTTCATTAGYGCAAGGCATTCTATTATTAGCAGAACTAATCAGGAGCTTTCCAAAGAAATGCAGCCTCACTGAAAACTTCTAGTTTGCCGAGCCAAAGGTATTTCAGCCTGAACATCCCAATGGGCCCCTGCTGAGCCCGGCAGCGTTCTCACAGCTCTGCCCAGGGTCACAGCTGCTGGCACCTACGGAGGCTGTTTTTCTGCTCAAGTGACAAGGACCCGGGCGCTGGATGCCTGGGGATCTGGGACATTCCTCTGAAGTGCGTCTGGGAAATGAGGCTCTGGAGCTGCCTGCGGACCCGTAGAACTGACACCAAAGTCGCTTTAGCCGAGCTCAGGCACCGCCACAGGCGCCTGCCACCCCAAGCAAGTTCTTAAAAACATAGTGGCAGATTTGATTTCGACTCTCACTCGCTTCCCCCAGAAGGACTCAAAACTCCGAGCCAAAAGTGTGAGCCAAAAACTCGGCTTTTGACTGAGTGCGAACTACAGGGGCAGGGTTTTGAAGTCGTGCTCTTGAGCAGAACAGACCTAGGTGGCTCGTACCTGTTCCCGCAAAACAGCTGTGTTCTGGGAGAAAGTGCCAGCCACAGAGCTCCTAGCGTGCCCAGCGACAAAATAAACCCGGGCAGATAATGGGATTAGGTTCCCCTTCCAAACAATTTCCCAACCTGTGTTTACGACCTTAATTTACATTCTCCAGTTTACTTCAAATAACTATTTGCCCATCAATCATTTGGTTGCGTTTAACATTTGGTATGGTTAAAGTTCATAGCACTAGCACTGAAGGAAGGCACTTTGCTTTTCTAGACAGAAATTCAACCACTATATTATTTTATTAGTATCTCTGAAGCACATCAGTGCTGGCAGTACAGCATATCCAGCAAAAGAACAGCATAAAAAGCACTTTCAGGAATATGCATTATTCATACACCCTTATTAAACTATAAGTCAATGCATTATTATAAAATGACTACCACATTCAGRAGTATAATTCCCTGACATGCTGCCCAGGAGTATTTTTCTATCCAGCTTTGCAACCTGGGCACAATTCATGTGCACTAAAGGAAGACCCACCAAGCGAGGTGCTCAGCTTATTCATCCTCTGCAGTAAACGCATTTTTCTAAATGTTCAAAGGGCACAGTTCAAAAGCAAACTACACGTGGGACAGGGAGGCTGCCTGACTTGATCTCCCACACCCACGGACAAGCCACAGAGGCAGCCAAGCAGACACCRAAAGCCTCCCAGAACCTGCCAGGGCATCGCTTGTGGTGCAGTGCAGCTCAGGGCTCCTCGAAACCTGTGTTTACACCAGCAAAGCTGCCCGATGTGGGCAGCTGTTCAGGTATGTTCATATATTGCTGGGCATCTATTTTTGTGGAGCTACATGGCTTAGCTATACAGGTGTATTCATATTGATAGAACTGGTGTCACTGAGAAGCACAGTTTAATACTACAAGAGTAAAATCATACCCTAAATGAAAACTCTGAGGAATGAAACAACAGCTGCATGTGGACTTAGCTTAAATAATGCTGCCAGGAGCAGCTTCTGAGCTTGCCTTTGCCTTCTTCTCAGCTCCAGCAACTGATCTCGGCAGATCCCTATGGCCAGAGATGGGAAGCAGGTTGCTAGAGCTGCCCAGGGCAACTTCRCAGCGCCTGAAACTTCCTCCACACAGCACAGAGCTCTGACAACCCCTCAGAGCAACCGCAGTCACTAACGTAATTAGGATGTAAAAAATTAATTACAATGAAAGGGCCACACAGAGGGGAGAACATGCCTACCCCACCTCCATGGTTAGCTTGTCAGATGACATATGGCCCTGTCATCTGTTTCTGCACTAGTCAAATGAATTTCTCTGTCAGATTTGACATTTTGACTGGAAGATCTGTATAGAAGTTTCATCTGCCTATCTAAGTCAGATTCAAATGGCACTTGTCTTCTCTATGTTCATAAACAAATATTTCAGTTTCACTTACCTGGTTTCCGTCAATAGCATAGTCATATTTGGTTGCATAAACCTTCCCCACCGAGACTGCAATAGCGTAAGCAACGATAGCAATGGAGAAGGAGGCTGCTATCATCTCAGAAAAGAGGCCGACAGCTGGAGGTTCAGGAGGCAAAAATCTAGCATTTAGAAAATACATTAATATTATCCACTTTGATCAAATTCTTTTCTTCCTAGAGTTGTCAAGGAGCTTGAGGCAGAGGCATACACGTTGCCTATGATTTCAAGCATAATATTTCAAGTTAATAAAAAGGTGGAAACAGCCCATTGACATACAGAACACGCTTATCTAGCTCACCGTAGCCCAAATCCTGATGCTATTAGTCAGCAACAAAGCTCCCGTTGTTCTCAGCGTGACTGAGATTTGGCCTTGTGATAGCCAAGTGAAGAAGTGCAGTTTCTGAAGCACTGAATAAAGGATATATTCAATAGTATGGTGAATTACATAAATACATGTATGACGCTTCATACTATTTATTGTTAACCCACTTCATCGGAAGATCTCAACAACATTTCTATCCCCTACTGTGTTTTCCACAAATTTTAATTAATCAGGGCTTGAATAGCACATGGAATGTGAAGGTTGCTACTGTGAAGTGCTCCGAATCTCTCAAGTGAAAGTCTCTACCAGTGTAATCCTCAAAATCCATGTGCCTGGGAAGATGTATGTGACAATATTGATTAGGGTAACAGCAGCAGCAGCACAAATATGGGCCACGGTGGGAGAAGCCCTGTTTTTAGGCAGGAGATGTATGCAGAAGTAAACTTTCCCTGTTAAAAATCAGGGAGAGGGCTTATATTTTTATGCCTTTATGTCAGACATTTACTGTGTGAGCATGAAACAAAAATGAACTTGAAGAGCCACATAAGTATCCCCAATCCCATTTTATATAATCAGATGGCATCAGAGCCAGGTGTAAAATGCCAGAGAACTCCAGCTCCGATTAAGCTCCTAAACTTGGATTATGGCTCCACAAATCTCCCTTACATCTTCTACTTTATGACTGTCATTTTTAGCCACTTAAMAATTACCTATGTCCCCTATAGGGACACAGGATATACAAAAACACTCACCCTCTAGGAATGCTCTTAACAATGCCAGCATTGTATTTTTTTTCCAAGTCAGCAGCGTACGAAATGCCGGTGGCTATTATTGTCTGTAATCAAATAAAATACAGTTTTAGGACTGAAAAACTGCTCATGCCTTCCTGCAGCCCGCCCCATCTCTTGGGATTGTCATCAGCTCTTGTAATGGTTCTCCTCTTACCACAATGACTTCTATTGGTATAGGTACAGGTATCTTGTGTTTGAACCGATCATTTATTTCTTTCACCATCATGCAGATAAAAATGGTGAGGAGTCCAGCAATAAGATCCGCAATGTTGGTGGTACCAATTCTTTCAAATATTTCAATAAGAGTCTGAAAAATAAAGATATACAATTTAAAATACACTTTGTGCTCTTAAAGGCTCTGATACACTCTCAAGAGGAAACCCGCAGAGGGACTTGGGGGAGCCCAGGGGGTCACACACTCCTTTGCTTGGGACAGACGAGCCTAAATCTGTCTAATGTCCTACCAAGCTGTTACAGAATCACTGAAAGGACTTCATGGTGAATTTAAGCTAAAATGCATAACTGAAAGAACTGACCACACAGACTGCTTCTGCCTCCCACTTTCTGGAAAACTTGCACTAGTTTTTAAGGTAGGGATTCCTTAACCTGACCTCTACCTGTTACTGGGACAAGGATGGAGACATATTGAGCTCCTTTGCTTTGTGCACATACTAGAAGAGAAGCTCATCTTTCAAAGCCAGAGAGAGGTAGCAGACCCAGGGCAAGTTTCTGGCTCTCCACACACCAGCACATCCAGCCTGAGGATCTTTATTCCCTATGTCTGCTCACGTCACGTTTTGGACTACATCATCTCTAGAGRTCCCTTCCAACCTTAACCATTCTGTGATTCCATCTGGAGAAGGAGCCAGCCCAAGCCCTCCGGGCTGGGGAGATGCCTGCACTTGCAGAAGGTGGTCACCCRGCCTTATCATCAGGGACGTTCATCATCCACCACTGCTCATCACCTCTTGCCCTGTGCACCGCTTCCAGCACTGGCCTATCCCCCAGCACCGGGTGCCCGGACGGGCAGCAGCAGGTCCCCAACGGGGAGCRAGCTTTGCTGATAACAGACTTCTCAGACACAATCTGAGGTTTATAACATGGTATTTTGTCTYATCTAATTTTCCATGATCTAAGGGAAAGCGTTTTCATTAATGCCAAAAAAGCACATGACAAAGTTTTTTCATTCTTTTTTCAAAAACTATTTTTTCAAATATTCCACCAGATATATTTTCCTGAATTTCACCTTGTTATTTGTAGTTGGATTCATTGTGTTTTTACTGACCTACATGTCTAATGTATTTTTCACATGCAAAGAGACCAGCGAGTCTGGTTGCCTGAACTAGTATGGTCCATAAGCTGTGTTCTAACACAGCTCTTAAAGAAAGTTATTATTTAAATGAGAAGTGTGAWGGAAGACCTAAAATACTAAAACCTAAACAGTTTCATGCTGAAGTCTGTACCAAAACACAGTAATTTCCCTGGGAATGGAGACTCTTCTGTAATATGAGACTCTCTAGGAATTCAGTATTTCTGTAATCCATGCAAGACAGTTCTTCATTTGATTGTTTTCTCTAAAATCAACGAGTAGACTTGCGGCACCAGTATTTGGCCTCCCCTTAGCTACCAGTAGGTAGTACTACCAGTAGCTGTAGGTACCAGTGCCTGGAAAAGACTGAACTGTTGCAATTAGCTTTCAAAGTCCGGGGAACCAAGAAAGCAACTGCTTAGAGCCCCCAGTTACAAGTAACAACCTGAATATCTAGGTGAGAGCAAGGCTAGGACCTAAATGAATATCCTATACTTAACAAAATATATATGAATCATTCCTGCATGAAATGGAAGCAGAAGATGGAAGATAACAAGCAATTATGAAAAAAAAATCTAGCATAGAATAAAAGCAAACTAGAAGGCTGTACTTACATATATTATGGAAAGGACACCGTTATAGTTTTTAGTTGAAACATTTAGGACTATTTTCAATTGTGACACAAACACTTGAAAAGCAGCAGCAGTTGTGAATCCCCCAACTAGTGGATCCGCAAGGTACCTCACAATGAAACCAATCTGAAGGACTCCAAATACTACCTGGAAAAATCATGAATAACAATTTGCTAAACAATGAAGTGATACAGCAAYGAAAGCGCAAAATGTTCACATTCACTCCCATGAACATGCCTCTGGAAAKCAGGAAAACTCATCAGGCAGGATCAAGCCTAATTGCTTGTTATCTGTACTCGCCTTGGCCCAGGTGGTGGCCGGGTCAGTTAAGTGATTTTATCAATGAAACAAGTTCATGGGCATGAGCAAGACAGGCAGCCTGGCCTGCAGCGAGCCTGAAAGCATGAAGCACACTTTGCTCAACAACAGATGGACTCGTTGCATGAGACAAATCAAGGGAAGCAACATGCACAGCAACGTGGGAGCATCTAGATTTCAATGAACAAGTGGGCAAAGGGCAAATATTGGATGCCACTGACCTCACTCAGATGACATCTATGTGTCATTCATCAGAACTTGTTTTCTATGCACTGATGCCCATCTTGGCCTTCCATAGTACAAATTGGCACCTACTTTTTAATCTGATGATTTGCTCTTTTCTCTTTGTTCACATAGATTCACAGGACCTCTTCCTCCACAGCAGCCTAGTGTAGCTTAATATGATGTTATCCAGAGAAATGAGAGACCTGGAAAGCTGTGTGAAAGGATGCTCCAGGATATGTACCATTAGCACTTAATTTTGTGTAGGTCTCTTGGTCTAGGGGCCTAGGATTATTCTTTAACYGACTGTGCCCCCTGCCACAAACTCTGCCAGGATAAAAGAAATAGTCCCCTGTCAGCTCTTCAGCGTTTGAGATAGCTTTCTTTCATTCTTTGTGTTTTACTGTACACTAGTAGGTATTTCCATCTGTATTTTTACCCATTAAAATTAAAGCAATAAATAAATAAATAAAATCAACCCGTGTCTTCAAGTCAGCTATTTTACCTGCAGAATTCCAACCAGGAATGTGAGGGTACTGGCTATCAGCACTCTCTGGGCATCCCGGGCTGCAGTGTCTATCAGGGGCCCGGTGCTGTTGGCCCCTGTAGCATTACTGCCATCTATGAGAAAATTATCATCAGGGGCCATGCTCAGTACGACAGATCCCACCATCAAACTGACTACAGGAAACGGACCTGTAAGGATAAACAGAACGTATTCAAGGTTATATGGAAAAGATACATTTATCAGGTACTATACATGAAAAGAGTTGATCAGATCAGACAAGCCAAGTCAAAATTACTAAATTAATATTTCAGTTGGGACACATGATTTATTATTTGTAGAACTAGGGGCCTAGGAGCCACATGCACTGCAAACATGACCCAGAGATACAATTCCTTCCTTAAATAGCTTACTATTGTATTGCATACACACAGGTGCAGTTCTGTGCTTTGTTTGCGCCAGGTTAAGGCTACACAAAGCCCAAGTGGGGCAGTGAGTTCCCACCACCTCCCTCGTGCTCGTGCAGGAGCCCTGTGGCCCGCAATGAGCGGGCTGAAGATGACTGAAACCACAGCTGGCCAAGATACAGACAGACAGGGAGCAAGGGATCGTTGTGTCAGCAACGCAGAGCCTAAACACAGTCACATTTATTGTGGTTTTGACTATAGGTAAGCAGGAAAAGGAAAAGGTGACAAAAATTTTAAAGAAGGATAAGTTAATTTTACGGGTATTGTAGAGAAGGTCATGGATATGAAAAAGAGCATTGGAGAAAGTATCAAAAGCTTGAAAATATACAAAGTAGGGGTGTCAACATAAGCAGAGGTGAGATTCATARCTGGAGAACAAGACTATTTTGTTAAAGCAGAGAAAAAGAAATGTCAGTGACCAAGTTGTGTATGAAGAAAGCCTAGATACAAGTTTCAACTATTAAAACTGACATGAGGAGAAAAAAACAAACATATTCTAGAGCAAGTATTCAGAAAGAATCAAGGTTTACCCATAGCCATGATGCGAGGCCTAGAGCAAGGCTGGAGCAGAGACACAGGTTCTGGGGCTCCGCGACAGGCAAGAAGCTGATACTGTCCCCAGTGATGGAGAAAAGACGTAGCAAGGAAGGCTTGGAGAACACTAGGAGCTCTGGTTTAGCCATCTTGAGCTTTAGCTGGTAGACAAAACGTCTGTTCCTACTGCCTACTGTGGCCTTGGTCTTGTACCTCTTGCACACGGTATAGCCAAAGACAAAATTTAAGCTTCAGCATAAACGCGAGCAAAAGGTGTGCATGGACACAACTGAAGACAGCTACGATCAACAGTACAGAGAAGAAGTGAGTCAAAGTCTCCCAAACCCACCAATATTCAATACGATTCAATATGATTCAGARAGATTCAGGTATTATACAGAAGGATAAGATCTTCTACAGAATATGACTGTTCACAGTAAGGACTAGCACTTTGTAAAGGTAATTCACTGTAACTTGAACACATGCAGTTACCAACTGAGATGTGCCTTGATGTTCCCAGGAAAAAGTATGTCAGGATAGGAAAAAAGGCAGAATAGAGACCATATCCAACAGGAACAGCAACCAGCAGAGCATACGCCAAGCCTGAAACGACAGAGCATCAAAATTTCACCTTTGAACACCTCCCAGCAGACCAGCATCCTGTCTAAAACAGGGTTAGACTTTCAGACAGATTTCGATTCCCTACATATGTCCTTACCCAGATACAATTTAGAATGCATTTAATTCAGTTGCAGGCACATATGTGAGCACTATTGTTTATAAATAACAGTATCTCTCACACTAGTATTTGGATGGGTAAGTATGGAAAGAGATTCCTATGTTTGAACAGGTAGCACGAAACAGGCTCAGTTCTAGCAGGGGAACCCTGTTGCACAAGTGTATGGTTTGCCTCCTGAGGGGAACAGAGGAAAAAAAAAAAAAAAGAATATTCAAAATGTCCTGGTTATAAAGAGAATTTTCAAACATGGATGATTAATTGTTCAGCAAATCAGGCCACTTTTTCAAGTATCAGTTTATAAACTTAAACTGATACCAACTGATTACCCAAATTGAAAGTTTCGACTTTCAAAACTTGCCACCTTCTCCCTTTGTATAAGGGTAACACRCACAGTTTTTTGGTAGTTGGGAACACTTCAAGATCCCAGAAACTTCCTTCGGGAGGCTCATTTTGGCCAATTTTCATATTACTTGGAATTTCATATCTATGATTTTTTTTAAAAAAAATACAATAAACATCTGATACAGATGAGGTTTCCATTAATTAGGATTTTCATATATTTTGAACACCTAGGGAAATGCAAGACCAGGCAGTACTCTTCAGAAATACATTTTACAAGTGGACTCTTACTGTGGGGGAAAAAAATCAGTCTTTCCATGTGAAAATACACTGTAGGAAGCTGCAGTTGGAGTATTAGCAGCTGCTCCAGGTCAGAGGAAGGGCCCCTGTAGCCCAGCTGCAGTGCAGGGATGGAGGCAGGACCCTCTGCASAGACCTTCCAGCTCTGACATCTCCTTCGTGCACCCCAAGTCGCTCGGGGTCTTTACTCCTCAGGTCACTCTCTGCCTGGGGCAGAAGTTTGTGGCACTTCTTTCCTGCTAATCTTTGCCTTACTGGTGCTCTCCAGTGGGGCAGGCAGTAGGGAATGTCGGCGGACCGTCAAAATGGGATCTTGCCTGGAGGCTTCAAGCGAAGCACAGGCGATACGGTGGTGCCTGGAAAATCCTGTGTCTCTTCTTTTYGGAATTTCGTTCTTTCAAAGTCAATGGAGGACAGCAGGCACCATCAGGGGACAAGCTGCCCCTTTGGTCACAGGCAACGGACCGGGAGTGAGACAAATTATTTTCCTTTTTGGGTCTCTGTAATCTTTGCCCCCTTCTGTAAACATTTTCCMCTACGCAAAAACATGAGGCAGTTACTGTAACCTCCCACAGTCCTGAAAAGGGGCAAAAATAGCCTGAAAACGTTGTTCAAACCAAAAGAATTAATATGCTCTACAGCTCGTCTTGCCTCGCAGGTGGACCCCTACCACCTGCCTTGGGCAGAACTTAAAGGCTTCTCCCCTTTAAGTCTGTCTGCTCTTAGTTAAGATCATTTCAGCAATTTCTCCTTATTTCTGCCACTTTTCTATTTACTTATCTACCGCATGTTTTCCTAATAATGTAATAAGCAAAGCTGAATAATACAAGGCATATACTGTAATTATCCATTGACTTCATCAATCTTTAAAACAAAACTACATGTTTTAATTTACTTTAAAAAACCTGCCTCCCTGGGCACTGTTTTCTGCAAATATTTGAATTATCTTGTGGGCAGTTTTTTAAGGAAAGTAGATAGCAAAGTTGCACTCATTTCGGGGGAATAGCGAGATTTCTGTACGCAGCTGTGGGACAGCGACAGACAGGGGCAACGAGGAAACAGAAAGAACATCTTACGATGTATTCAATGCTCCCTGGGGTGAGYGGAGGTTAAAACATGAGCAGGCCGTTTTGAGCAGCGGGAAGCGTTAAACGCCGTTAAAGGCGGGCTCCCCCGGCAAAGGGGGCCCTCAAGCGGRGCGGACTGAGGCGAGGGGCGACCCCGCCGGCTCGAGGCGCCGCCGCGTTACCTTGCAGGGTGGCCACGAGGCCGGTGCTGACGCCGGAGATGACATCGCTGAGCAGCCATTCCCGCAGCGGGTAGCGCGGCAGCCACTCCAGCACGGGCAGCAGCGCCTTGGCCGCGCGAAGCGCCTTCTTCCTCGAGCAGCTGCGGGGGATGGAGAGAGAGGGGACAGGCGGTCACTGCCTGGCGCCTATAGGTTTCTATAGGTTTCCATAGGCGGCGCGGCGCCGCTCACGCACCTGCAGGCGGCCCGCGCGCGCTGCCGCAGCGCGGCGGGCGGCGGCGGGCGCCGCTCGTGCTGCTCCGCGAAGGCCGCCTCGCTGAGCAGCGGCCGCGCCACCACGTAGGGGCTCAGCTCGGGCGCGGGCTCCGCCGCGCGCTCGCCCGCCGCCATGGCCCGGCCTGAGGCGGGGAGCCCGCCGGAGCCGCCGCCGCTGCCCGCTCCCCCGCGCGGGGCAGGGCGAGCCGGCCCCGCCGCCGCATTTATACGGGCGGCCGCGGCCCGGCGCCTTGTTGATGGGCAAAACAGAGGCACGCGGCCCCGCGCCGGCCCCGGCGACGCCCCCGCCCGCCCTCCGCCCGCGGCCGCCCCGCAGCGACCGACCCGACCCGCCCCGCGGGGCCCCTGCGGCCCCCAAAGGCCCGGGCAGCGGCCCCAGCCCGGGGGGAGGCACGAGAAAGGCGGGTTCAGACCCCGCTTTGGGCGGCCGTTGTGGCGGCGGGCGCGGCCCTGAGGGGAGCGCCAGGCGCCCCGGGACTCGGCACGCCCAGGGCTAGTCACTGAAGAGAGGAAAACGGCAAAAACGTTCCCGGGAGCCCCACGTCGCTGTCCTTCAGCTGTAGCATAAAATATAAATCAGCCATTCGGGACTGGGTGTGCATTGTGTGTTCTTTTCTCCAAGAATATCCACAAAGCTAAGGTCATTTTCTTATTTGGGCTGCTGTATTTTAAACGGGGAACTGGAGGACATCAAGAAAGAGTAATTCATAGCGAAYGTGGCCCTTGGTAGCAGAGGATGAAAGAAGGATCTGAACCGATGGCACCTCCGGGTCCCTGCAGGTTCATGTTGTGAAACCCACACACGTCTGGCTGGACTGGGCTCCAGGGCAGCATCCCAGAACCCTGGGACCCTCTATATTGGAAAGACAGATGTACGTCCACTTCAGGACAAGAGACTAAAATGAAACCTTCTCTGTATAATCTATACATTTACCMCTATTTGGAAAAACAAAGAAAAAGCAGTGGAGGAGGCTGTGCAAGCTATGCTTCAGAAGGGGTCCCCCACAGAGGCAGGTCTGAAATCAGACCCGTGAGGTTTCAAACTGCAGGGGTGCTGTCCACCTTCAGCATCCTGCCCCCATAGGTGCCCTTTTCTCTTGGAACACTGAAACTCCCCCTTTTTTTGACCTTGATACCTTTCCTTTAAGTTAGCTTGAGATTACACCATTTGTCTCAATTCTTTGGTCACCCTGCTACCATTTCTTCATAAGATGTTCATTTTCCCTTTCTAGGTAATCAGTCTACATTTAAAGCTATCTCACATCATCATCATCATCATCATCATCAGAGAGCTATCGCCTCTTCTGGTTATGTTTTTGGAGAAAGAAGTAAATCCAGTCAGACTACATGGACAGTCTGATCTTGGGCAGGAGAATGGGAAGTTCAGCTACAAATCCATGTCTTGGGGACCAGCTTGTGTCACAGCTGCCCCTGRTGACCAGTTCCCTGGCAAGTGGAATTTTGGAGATGACTCATTTTACCTCCTAGTTGGCTTTGGTRTCTCCTCACCTTCACAGCTTCTTGTATCCACCTCTCCTTGCTCCATAGATATGGGTTCCTGCTTGTTAAGCCCTGATGCATCCAAGTGTATTTGGGAATCTGAGCATCCCAAACTTGCTTCCAGAGCGAGACTGCCTCAAGAGGGTTTGGGAAGGAAGTCTCCAGCATCCAAAGGTGCTGGTCTTCAGGAATGTGGTATCCAGTTCTCATACAGTGGGAGATGAATAACAACATCCTTCCAGGGGAGACTTGCACTTGTGGATGATACTGGGAATTTTGCTAACTTGCAGAGCACTAAGGTACTTCAGCGCGATGGACACAAAACCAGGGGAACTTGCTCCATTTTCCTCACGATGCACTTGGCACCTTGCAACGGCTATTCCTATTTGCAAAGCACTTCAAGAGCAAAACAAGTATTTTTCATAGTTTTATATTAGTTTTATCATAGAAAACAAAACAATCCACGTTCTTCCCGAACGGGGATGCTCAGCGGCAGAGCTGTTTTAGACCATATATGATTAACACAAACAGGAAGGGGAAGAGACACAAGTTGGTTCTCCAACTTAACTTTAATCTGCAAAATTATTTGTATTATTTTTACATAGGGACCCCCATTAAATTAGCATTGTACAAAGAAAAAGTAAAATGAGGWTTTATGTCCCAAACGGCTTACAAAGAAAATTCAGTATTTCAAGGAACACCATAGAATTAAGACTGTCATATAATAGTTACTCTTTTAATATCAGCACATTCAGAAAAATCATCCTAAATGTTATTCCCAATACTGAGCAGAGAGCAGAGCTTTTGATCCCTAAAACAAGCCAGGAAACYACAGGAATCTTTCTACGCAATGGTACTTTCATGTAAGGTAACATCCGAAGACGTTCAGATCCATTAACGTTCAGGTCAGCTCTAATCAACCTGTCACTTCCTTGCTTCCTTAATTCAGCCACACATACCAGTTTTGTCAGCTACTTCCAGGAAAAAAAAAATGCAGAAATACTTTAAAATAAAACTTCTTTCAAACACTTCCCCATCTAATACTGAAAATGCTCATTCCTGCTTTTTTAACAAGCCAACTTCTTACAAAAAAAAAAAAAAAATCCTCCAAAATAACCAAAAACAATTGCCCTGAAATTAAGATTAGTTAGAGTATGGAGAGTTTTTAACTGCTTACTTCTGGAGATGGACCCAGAATTAAATTAACTGTCAAATGAAACTACAAGAAGTGATTTTGATTCCGTCAGTACTAGCAGGTTATTTTTTATGAGAAGAAATCTGTGAGGTTTCAGAAGTCTGAATTGCTGAGCACATGATACTCAACTCTAACCATTCAAAAGACACCAGCAGAGAGACTACAGCTTGTAATATTTTAGGGAAATCTGGTAAATTATTCAACTGTTGAACATGACACAGAAGCAGTGACAGGTAGAGTAGAAAGTCCGTGGGTTTCAAGTAATCCCTAATTTTTAATTAGGGAAACATTCTCTCCAACCTGATCCACAGGAACTTTTAC